>NW_004443940.1:18060124-18061622 GCF_000243295.1 Trichechus manatus latirostris | reverse complement strand
AGGTGACAGTAAAATACTTCAAGAGCTACAGACAGAAACTTTGGAGCTTATTCAAATGATGAGTGACAGAGGATCACAGGCATTTACCTATATACTAAAGTGAAAGTTTAAAACAGCTAATAGTTATAACTACTGTGGTGACAGGATAGTCACAACTCCGAAGGCCTAGCAACAAATAGTAACAATCTACAGCTAGTGTGCCCTCTAGAGCAAGAGAAAGGCAGTTCTCTGTTAAATTTTATTCACAGAAAGACATCCAAGACTTCCAAGTCCCCAAGTATGTATATGCCAGAACAGTCATGAGGTAGAAAATCTGAGAATGGATACAATTAACTACAACCCTAGAGAAGATTTAATCATCATCCTCAAACAAGATGTGAAGGAGAAAGTCAGAGGTTCCTATGTAATATGTACCTCACAAACTCTTTAACATTTTTACAAAGACCTCTCCAATCATGAATTTTAACGTAACTGACCACAAAAATGTTAGTGGCCTAATTAACTACCTTAACCACGTAGTAAAATGAAAACAGCAAGCTTGGACAGTGAAATGACAGACCCAGGAGCTAAACTTCCAATTCAGCTGCTTACTCTGAATGCCCTTAGACAAGCCATGTAACTCTTCTCTGCCTCTGTTTTCTCATCAGTAAAACTAGGAACCTATTTCTACATAGAATTATTGTGAGTATTAAGGGAAATAACGTGCATATATAAACTTCTTGGCTGGTGGTAGGAACGCAAAATGTTAGTTGCTGACTCTACTCCAAGAGTAGCATCAAGGGCTCTGCAATCTTCCTCAGTGCTTTGTTCCTCTCCAGCTAAATCAAGCGTAACTAAAACTTTCTGTTAATAATAGAAATTACAGGCCCCTTCTCCAAATCTTTTGTAGTGACTATTATGCCATCCTATTCTTTAAAGGTATCATGAGATTTAATATTTTAGCATATCAAGCTAATGCTTTTATATTGATTATAACTGTTTGAGTATGAGTCATCTGAACTGACAGGTAAGCAACCAGGAGCAGAGTTCACATTTTATAGTTTACGAAAAAACTCAACTCCTAGCATACTCTAACTGATGGCAGAGAAAGGGCCATTTTCTTTACTAAGCTTTCTTGCAAGGTGAAGTTAGGGGTGTGTGTGTACTTAAAAAAAAAAAACACCATTGCCAACAAGTCGATTCCAACTCATAGTGACCATGTATATATACATACACATATATAAATTTATCCTTGCTTCGAGAAAAGTTGCCTGGGCTAACGATAGTATCAACCAACAAAACTTATTCTATTAAGGAAATTCACAACTCAACACCTACTAGAGAGTTTAAAAAAAAAAAATCTTTACTGAAAATGTTTTTAAGCTAGAGAAGGAAGGAAAGAGGTAAATGTGTGACGTTTAAATGTGTGAGAAAAACTCTAAAACTGAAACATATCCTAACATTCCTTAGTAGAAAACTCATGTTAAATAACATCTGCATAGCACTGTACAGTTTACCC
>NW_004443940.1:18057363-18058497 GCF_000243295.1 Trichechus manatus latirostris | reverse complement strand
AGGTGGAATGCAAAAAATGTCCTGTGTAAAGACCCTAGTCTACTGGCTGGCACATGGCTTAAGCACTGATTAAAAATGCTGCCATGAGTCGGAATCTACTAGACTGGTAACTGGTTTTTATTATTACTGAAAAGTTGTGTTTCCAAAAAGTGGCCCCCTTGTGAGCAAAGCAACGCACATGCAACACTACCTGTCAGAATAAAGAACAAGTATAGAATAGAGTAAACCTAACTGATACTCACCAGGACCTACCACAACCTTGGATTTAACAAAGTGGGATGTTCTGGCCAACTGAGCCAACCAGTCACAGAAGTACCAAGGAAATCTTCGTATCTCCTTCCCCTTCTTTACCCTATTTGTTCACATGTTTAAATCAGCCAACAGATGCCTGTTCTCTGGTTCCTCAGAAACTTAGGATTATGTTTTTCCAAATACCGTTTCACTATTACCCTTTTAAAATCGGAAACACTCACAAGGTGTTTCCAAAGAAAAACAAATGCCTAAATTTTCTTCCCTAGGTTCTATCCCAGACATCAAAAAGGCAATCTCAACCCCACCTTCTACAGAAAAACAGTGGAACAGCCTGACCGCTCCCCTCTCCCATAAGAAAAAAAAAAAAATCTTGGCATTTTGCCTACATCTCTTACTAAAACTCCAAAGTGTAGTTCAGACAAAGAGTGGAAAAAAGCTGATAAGCGACACATCTAAAATATCTCATGCACTGACACCCAACACCCACTTTTGGTTTTTCTTCACCTTAAGACACTCAAAATTGGCTATTTAGCAAACCTTAAAAATCTCAAACTCTTAAAAGTATTTCATTTAACCCTAAACATCTTCATATATTTGGAAGGAGACACAAAGAGTAAATAAGAGCAAAAGGAAGCTACTGTTTACTATCAGAAACTATATTTATTACAACTGTCAATAATGAAACCATCACATGTGTATAGCCAAAAGCTGTCAAGGAGAAAACACACAGACACACCCAAAGGACTGCTAATAGGACGTGAACATAACAAGATGTTAGCACCTATGTAGATTACTAAGATTCCTTCCAAAATCAAAAGACTGAATATCCAAAAAATAAAATTATTCAGAAAATAAAATTCTCTTTAAAAGCTAACTACAGAG
>NW_004443940.1:18055577-18056330 GCF_000243295.1 Trichechus manatus latirostris | reverse complement strand
TGTATTTCTCCTTACCCCTAAACCAAAAGCTTACAAATTAAATGATCATAAAGTATTCAGTAATAAAACTACAAACAGTAATTTTATGTCAATCAATATAAATCTAAAATTCTGTTTCTTCTAAACCAAACTTTTTCTTTAATCAAAAACCCATTTTCATTACTAAATTAGCAGTACCCATAATACATATGCAAAGGAGCAAGATAAGTTAGATGACAAAGCAATACAGGTTAAGGAACATTTGGTGGGTACGTCTAAACGTTACCTAACATATAATTCTTAAACATTAGCACAGTATTTGGCATATACTAAGTGACTGTAAATGTCAGTAATTAAGATAACATCCTGGAATCATTAAGGGCATTCACCCATTAAATATTTTAATTTAGGAGTGAAGTGTAAGATTTTAAACTTCAGAACAAGGTGTTAAAGAAAATGGACTTATATTTGGGTTTTGTTTCCTTCTTTTCTGCCTTCCAAATTTTCTCTATTTTACAATAACAACAGACTTCATTAAAGAAAGAGGGAAGAAACTGGCCAAGTCAGATTGCTAAAGATTTGGTTGCCCGTGGCCCTTTGTGGTCTTCCCTCCTATCACCCCAAGTAACTGTCACTAGCATTTTTCCAAAGTTTTCCCAAAATCCTAGATTATCATACCAGGCACAGTCTAACCATAAAAAATAACCATAACCCGTTGCCATCCAGTCAATTCCGACTCCTAGTGACCCTACAGGACAGAGCAGAACTGCCCCA
>NW_004443940.1:18048924-18054666 GCF_000243295.1 Trichechus manatus latirostris | reverse complement strand
CCTTACAGGTCCATTTCTATAAAGGTCAGACATTCCATTTCTTTCAAGTCTTCCTGAACCAAACCACTCACCCTCCTCTGAAATCTTGTTGCTTGGATCCATGCCACCTATCTGGAGCTTGCTGTATCTACTGGCATTTGACATATATGCAATCTATGTTCTATATTCCATTCTGAACTCCTTGTTAGTAAGGATTATATTCCTAAATCCTAGCACTACTATAATGCTTTACATGATAATGATGTACACCACCTAAAGAGTACTCTTACAGTTTGAACCTCACAAGGATCCTGATAGGAATAATGACAAGACTATTGTCTTATTTTACAAAAGGAAACAGATTTAGAGGCTAAATAACTTGTCAAAATCCTGTTCAACTAATATTTAAGAAGATCTATTTACAGTACCACATATACGTAGCAAATACAAGAAACTCCCTGAGCAGAAGAGGTTTACAAACTGTCAAAAAGTGGCAAATCCACGTTCTCTCCTGTTGGCAGGAAAACTATTAAGAGATCTCGAGTTCAACTTCACCCAACTATGCAAAACCAACTTACTCCTTGGAGCCCCACATAAAGAAAAAAACTATCAACACAACAAATATGTCACTACAAGTACACTATCCTCAACTTCTTAAATTATGTAAAATTCTAATACAATACTTTGACTTCTGTTGAGTACAAAATAAAGAGAACATTTCTGCATCAAACCACAGTATTACAAAACTTGAAGTCAGAATGCATTTTGCAAGAGCCATGTGACACACACATGACAGCTAAACTAAGGAGTGAACCTTTCAGGGGGAAATGTTAAGCAAATAAACTCAACTTTTAGGACAAATACTCATTTTTGCTTTAAAAAAAAAATTTCCCCACTCCTCCTAAAAACTTCTCACTCTAAAGAGGAGTATCAATTAAATCTACTACAATTATTAATTTTTATATCTATGTGTGTGTGTAGAATACTGCAGGCGGACTTTTTAAAGGGACATTGAGAAGAACCCAACAAAGTCTTCCGAAGCAAGTGAACACCAGTTCCCAGGAAAGGAGCCAGGTGTGTCACATCTGCTGTGGTGACTTCTTGAGTAAGCAAGAAAAAGAAATGCATTAACTTTTCATGACACGTCATGGAACCTCATTCCCTATCTGCAAGCATTCAAGTAGGTAATACAAAGCCTGCAGGTCTAGCATAGGTCCCATTCGTTTCGCTTTCAACTTGACAGCAAAGGCTTCCTTCAATTTGATAATATTACGAAGGCAGTCCTTGGTTTTAATCTTGTTTTTTATTTGACCTACGGAAGACAAAATGACTTAAGCGTCCTTAAAAAAAAAACTGACAAATGTCCAGGTTTTTAGGAAAGCAAAGAGCCCGGCAAGTTCTTAGAGAACTCCTTAAAACTCAAAGAGAGAAGTACAAATTTTAAATCGCTTCTCGCCATCTCCTCATTCCCCTCAATCCCACGCAGTCCTGAAAAGCATCCATATCACCTGCAACCTGGCGGGGAGGGTGGGAGAAGAGCGAGCCAACAGGCTCAGGATTTACAAGTAAAGCTGGTTTCCACCCTGGCGCTCCTGACAGCTCCGCAGAGTGCAGGAGCAGAGGCTGATAGTGCGCTGTAGGAGAGCTCTCCTACCGTACCTCAGACCCTTAAAAATAAGTCCTTCAAAAGTCACTTCCTCCAAGGGAAGCTACCCCTTCCCACCACCCCACCACTCAACTCCCAACCTCCGAACCCCCCCAGCAGACTGTCTCGTGGTCCCTTCCTCCGCACCGACCCCGCACTCCTGCCTTCCCACCCGACCCCGTCCAGGCTTCTGCGGCTCACCCCTCCGGCCCGCCCCCTCCCCCCGGCCGCCCCTCCGCCGTCAGACAATGGGGCCCGACTCCTGGCCGCCGGCCTCTCCAGCCCCATCACCCTCACCTCACCCCGGTCGATGCCTCCACCCCCGCCCTCTTTGAGATTCCCCAGGCTGGCCCACGGACCCAGCCGACCGGTGCTCTCCTGCACTCACTATTCGGGATTCATGCTGGACATGTCACTGCAGCTGCCGCCGCCACCGCCGCCCTTGCTGCCGCAGCCGCCGCTCTGACTCTCCGCGCCACGGGTAATCAAAAGGAAAGGAATGAGATAAGCTGTTCCGGGAGAGCAAACGTCTTCCCCCACTTCGTCCCCTTAGAACACAATCAGCAGCCGCCGCCACTCAGCTATCGCTTCCACCCAAAATGGCCGCCGGCGAACCAGGAAATAGGGAAGCCTTAGACCGTGGGGCCTTTACACAGCCCAGAGGGCGGCCGCACCGCATAGCATGCCGGGAAAGAGAGTCGCGGGCCGGGGCTGTGGGAGCTGAAAACTGACGGTGCAGCGCCGCGGCCAGGACTCAACTTCCCGCCAAGCGCCGCGCCTTTGGTGCATGCGTATTTGAGGGGCTGTCGTCCGCCCCATACCCCGCTTTCTCCCCCCCCCCCAGCCGCTCCTCCCGGTTCCCCTCCCCGCTGACTCGCTGGCTAGGTCTTCGCTTGGACTCCCTCTAGCGGATTGGCTAAGGCCGAGGGGCCCTGGTGATGTCATCAGTGAGACGTGGCAGCCGGGCGAGTCGGCGCCCAAGAGGGGAGGGGGGGGAAGGGAGGGGCAGAGCGCAGCGCCGGAGGCCGGCAGCGGAGCGGTGTTGGGGGGAGTACAGGGGCAGAGAGAGGAGGGGGCGGGGGTCAGACTGGAGGGACAGCCTAAGTGCCGAGGCCGGCAGGCGAGGGGGACTGGAGGACACGCCTGGCCGGTCCGCCTCTGGTGCGGTTTCTGCTGGCCTAACCAGCCTGAGGCTTGAGCTTGGCTGCTCCGAGGATGTCCGCTTTATGGACAGAAGGGAAGTGAAAGGCACTTTGCCGAAGACTTCGAGTCTCTGAAAAACACAAAGCCATTCTTTCAGTTCCCTTCGTCACTCTCCCAATCTCATCAGAGTCCGGTCATCCCAGTGTTGGCCGCACGCAGTCCTGTTTTCTTTCTTGATTTGTTTTCATTCCTATTCCAGCCCCACTCTTACCACCTCACCCCGGATATTGGCGTCGCCTCCGAATGGACACTCTGCTTCTGTCTCTTCTCCACCCTTAGCCCATCTTGCACACACAGCCAGATTTATCTTCCTGAAACAGCACTTTCATCTTGACCACCCCACACCTTCAATGACTCCACATTCCGTGGACGGGACACAGCCCAGAGTCAGCCTAAAATTCGAGGTCCTTCCTGTTCGAACCCCAGCTTTCGATTGGAAGTGTACTGTCTTATTTTTTATTGTTATTTAATACTGAGCCATTCTGTAAGATTGGAAAGTAGTAAGTGATAGAAAGGTGCAATTCATCACTAGAAACTCAGGGAGTAATATTAACAGGACAATTTTTAAACCTTACGGTCTTAACAGCTCTCTTTAATCAGCTCAGGAATTTAAATCACTAAACTTTAACACATTATCTTGGGTTATTTAATTACAAAGGGCATGGTATAATACATTGTCCAAAGTTTATCTTCCAACTTGCTCTAAGAACCAAGAAAATTATCTTCTAAGGCTGATTGCAAAATCATTTTATTTTCTCATGACACCAAAATATAGAAAAAAAAGGTAGTTCTTATTTCTACTAACTACAACTCTTAATCCCCAAATATCACCTGCGCCTTAGTTGATAACCTCATCAAACAGTACCCAAGAGTTCCTTCACATTATGCTGGCTTCTGAAATGAGCATGGTCACTACCTCAGGAGAAGGACCCTGAATGGGTCAATGTTAGACACCTTGGACTGTAACATACCTCAGTCCTTCCAGTTTACTGAGACTTCATAGAAGAAAAAAAAAAGCGAGAAAAGGGCTCAAGGACTTCTCCTGAGCCAAAAATACAACTTTTAATTTCTCCTTCCTCTTGGAAGTATACCCCTAAACTTCCTTTAATTACTTATTTCCTTTCCTAATAAAGAATTACCTTCTAATAACTTTTAACCTAAGTTAGTTGTGAGAATGAAATAAAATCGAATACAAAGTGTAGACTATGATGACTTTTGAGGGCACTTGTTAAATGTTAATTCCCTTTGTCCCCTTCCCTGCAGGTTTTAAGTATACCCGCTGTACACTAAGAACAAAAAGCTTTAGATCTTTGTTATGGTGTTATAATATGCAAGTAGCAGCTTGAGAGTAGTGGGTGGATGGCTCCAACTTACTTTAAGTTGTTTAAGTCTCCAACTGCAGCAATAGTCAAATGAAACAACTTATTGCATGGGGGCAAATCTGCTGCAAAAGACCTATTTAATGTGTTGCAAAGCAAAGATGTCATTTTGAGAACTAGGGTGCACCTGAACCAAGCCGTGATATTTTCAGTTGCCTCATATGCATGCAAAAGCTGGACAATGAATAAGGAAAACCAAAGAAGGATTGATGCCTTTGAATTATGATGTTGGTGAAGAATGTTGAATATACCGTGAACTGCCAGAAGAACAAAAAGTCTGTCTTGGAAGAAGTACAGCCAGGGTGCTCCTTGGAAGCGAGGATGATGAGACTTCATCTCACATACTTTGGACATGTTATCAGAAAGGACCAGTCCCTGGAGAAGGACATCATGCTTGGTAAGGTAGAGGGTCAGCAAAAAAGAGGAAGACCCTCGCTGAGTAGAATTGACACGTGGCTACAACAATGGGCTCAAACATGGCAATGATTGTGAGGATAGTACAGGACCGGACAGTGTTTCATTCTATTGTAATTAGGGTTGCTATGAATTGGAACTGACTTGACAGCACCTAACAACAACAGCAACACTTTTATCATTAAGATTAATAACTCAGAATAATTCATTAAACTAGCATGAGTCTTACAGGCTGCCCTATTGTTGAATCAGAACTCTGCTAGGGCTGTTTGTCTCTTTCTTTTTTTCTTACTTTCATTTCTCCTTTTTTCTTTGCTCTTTCTTTTTTTCTTTCATCAAATATTTATCAGCTGATATGCAAATGTGTCTGGAACTTATGCTTAGAACAATGTGTTAAATGTGTTTGGAACTTGTTCCTGGAACAATGAGGAAGGCAAAAATGAATAATTACAACTGTATGCCTTCAAGGAGATTACAGTCGAGTGGGAGAGATGTGTATACAAACAAGACAAGGCATAGCGGGGGAGGGGGGGAAAGCAAAGATAGATTAAAATGATATGAGGTGTATAGGGACGGGAATCAGATCAGTAATTGTCAGGGACTAGGATTGTCAAGAAATCAGGCAACATATTGCAGTGGGCAAATGTGCTGCAAAAGATCTGTCAAAGAAGAAAAATCTCATACTCTGTTAGGAGTGAAAGAAAAGGAGTTTTATTGAGGAATAATAACAGCTATACCTGGGCAGTACTAGGTAAAAATACAAAGTGCTCTGACATTCACAAAGGAATGCAGGGTTTTTTTATACAAGAAGGTTAGAGTAACTGCAACCACAAACAGACCTTTCTTCATATCTGTTAATCTATTTTCAAATACATTCTTCCTGAGGGCAAGCATTTTTTATGAGAACAATCTGCACACACTTCCTGGAATCATAGTCAAGCAAGCATAACCGCATTTATTTGTAAAACAAGATTTGTTTTCCTCAAAGTGGTGGTCATACTTTACAAGCAGCAGCAGAGGTTTAAAACAAAATGGAGTCTGATCCAGACCTGTGTCAGCCATTTTAGTTATGCCAAGCTCCTGAGTTTTAGAGTTGTCTTTCGCAGACCTCTTTAAAGTATT
>NW_004443940.1:18047095-18048489 GCF_000243295.1 Trichechus manatus latirostris | reverse complement strand
TGGGCTCAGACATAGCAACGATTGTGAGAATGGCGCAGGACTGGGCACTGTTCTGTTGTACATAGGGTCACTATGAGTCAGAACTGACTTGATGGCACCTAACAACAACAACAGGAATGGGAAGGAAGGAATTGTTTACTAAGGGACACAAGAGAACTTTTTGATTCGATAGAAATATTCTATATCTTGATTGCAGTACTGG
Source organism: Trichechus manatus latirostris (assembly GCF_000243295.1). Classification (NCBI taxonomy): domain Eukaryota; kingdom Metazoa; phylum Chordata; class Mammalia; order Sirenia; family Trichechidae; genus Trichechus; species Trichechus manatus. The sequence goes on along the minus strand of NW_004443940.1, from coordinate 18,048,287 downwards.
TTAATTACTCAGCTGTATATGTTTATCAAAACTCATATAACTGTATACCTTAAAAAAGCTGATTGAACTGTATGTAAATTATACCTCAATTACGAACCTGGCATTTAAAAAATGATATGAGGTGAAAGTACACAGGAGGGAAATAATTCCAGCTCAAAAAAGAGAGAGCACTTTGTTGATAAGGTGGTATCTGAATTAGGCCTTAAAAAAGAATAAAAGTTTGATCATCATTAGAAACGGGGGAGAGGGGGCTGTTTATCCCAGAATATGAGCAAGAGAATATGAGCAAAACCACAGAAGTGTGAAAATGTACATGTGTGATCACAGGTTCCATGAGAGATGAGGTAGAGAACCATTAAGTTGAGATTATGGGGAGCCCTGAAAGCCTGCTAAGGAGTTTAGACTTTATTCAGTAGGCAGTGAAGAGCCAAGAAAAGTCCTGGGAAGGAAAGTGAAGTGATCAGCTCAGCATTTTAGAAACAGCACTTTGGAGCACTGTAGGGGCTGAAGGTAGGAAGATTAGTTAAAAGGTAATTGGATTCCTTTAGGCAAGAGATGATATGTCTTGGCCCAGGGCAATTTCACTAAGAATGGAAAGGAGAGGAGATTCCTGAGAGGAGAGGATAGAATCTGAAGGCCTAAGGGGAGGGTAGGAGCTAACAATGACCCAGAGATAATCCAGTTTACCTGCCAGCAAGGGAACCAAGGCCTCAACAAAGAGAACAGGGAAGGAGGAGCTTGAGATGGGGTGGACAAAGGAAGAGAGGCAGTGCTATGTGGTTTGAGGTTGTTGCCCCTAGTGTGGAAGTACTAGAACTACCAAAAATTGTCCCCTTTTCTGAACTAGCATTAAAAATAAAAGACAAAACCCTGGATTTAATATGGCTGATGAGTATGCAAAAAAAACATCCCTTTCTATGATTCTAAAATACTGCATTTGGTCTAGGGATAGTATGCAGCAGTAGTGAAAAATCTTAGGGGAAACTGTGAAGTTAGAAAATGTTTCCAGGACTTTGGAACTTTCCAGTCACCACCACCTCCTTTCTTCCTCCAGATAGCTCCTCCCCATCGTCGTCCTTATCCCAAGCTTGTACTCTCAACACATGTTAGTTAAACAAATTTCCACTTCAGTTTAAGGTATTCACCCCTACTCTACCTCCCCCCACCTCTCCCAAACTGGGGAAGATCCCCT
>NW_004443940.1:18038103-18046995 GCF_000243295.1 Trichechus manatus latirostris | reverse complement strand
ATTGAACCTCTAACCTTTTGCTTAGCCATCAGGCACGTTAACTGTTTGCAAAACTCAGGGACTCTTCAGCTCTGCCTACTCCTTCCGAAACAGGAAAGTGAAAAGGATGCAGGCTCTTGCATCTCTATGTTCCTCTCATTGAGTCTTCTTTGCCTTAAACAAGACTTTGCTCTAAGCTGAGTAGACACTAGGCTGCACTATCCTCTGTCACTAAAATGTGCCAGGAGTCAAAACACTGCTGCAGGACAGAACCTTGGAAAACATTTACTACAGAGCCCTTAGTTCTTTTTACAGACAAAAAAACCGAGCCCTGTGGGTGAGTTAATGACCCAGCAGGATTAGAACCCATGTCTCCTGACTTCCATTCCAGTGCTCTTCCCATTTCCTTTAAGACTATTTGTTCAGGTCCCTGGAAAAGAATTATCAGAGCGCTAAAGAAAGATCGTTGCCTAATCAAACCTAATCATCTTTTTTAACACAATAGGTCAAAACCAAAGAAGACTCCACTGTGTTCAATATTTAAACTCTGGTTTCCCCTAACAGTGCTCTAAAAATTCCCAGAAGCTAGTATTATTATCCATTTATTCCTCTATCAGAATTCTACATATTCCTGAGTCCAACTCAAATCACATCTCTTCCTGGAAGCCTTCCCTGACCACGTGAATCTGCAGTGGGTAGACGTGGTCCTCCCTGCTCTACCTCAGTTCTTATTCTTAGTGCTTGTGTAATGCCTTATACTGCACTGTCCAATTCGACCACATATGGTTATCTAAATTAATTAAAATTAATTTAAAAGTTCAGTTCAGTTTCTCAGTTATACTATCCATATTTCAAGTGCTTAATGCATTTGGCTAGTGGCTACCGTATTTAACAGTGCAGATTTATAGAACATTTCCATCATGGCAGAAAATTCTATTGGACAGCACTGAATACTGTTATCATTTTATATGTATATGTTTTATTTTTCCAGCTAGACTACAGCTATTTGAGGGCAGAGACCATGCCTTATTAAACTCTATATCCCTTCCCACCAGCACTTTGTACCTAACAGATACCCTAGATATCCAAAATATTCATTGATTGGGTCACCAAGCAAGAACAGCCATATTAGTAAATCCTAGGATTAGATGAATCTTTTTGCTTCTTCCTCAGCCAGAAATAAAGCTCAGTCCATCTTCGTGTAAAGAACAATGCATTGAAGCCTAACAGATAAGAAACTCCTTTCTATCCAGGCACGGTCAGCAGGGAGAAAGGGCTAAGGAAGGGACTGGCTAAGGTGTACTATGTTGTTGTGTGTCTGCAAGTCGATTCTGACTCACAGTGACCCTATAGGACAGAATAGAACTGCCCCATACTGTTTCCTAGGCTGAAATCCTTATGGGAGCAGACTGCCACATCTTTCTCCCCCAAAGCAGCTTGGTGGGTTGGAACCACCAACCTTTCGATTAGCAGTGGAGTACTTAACTACTGCACCACCGGGGCTCTTTATATCAAACTCCAGGTCTTCTGTCGGAACTTTCATCTAAACACCTAGTTTCCTGACTCCCACTCTCATAGATTGTTTCCAATATTCTTGTGGGGTCAGGGTACGGCCCCGGCCATCACAGTGTTTGGGTCTAGGCAGGGCAGGCCACAAGTGTGTCAAATAAAATCAGATCAAAATTATCTAAATAAGTCTCCCAAGCCATTCCAGATACTCTGGACTTCCTTGGGCACAAGGGGACAAAGGGCTCAGCTAGACAACCTGGACCTGTTTCAGAGCATATCTCCAATAGCCTGACCTTACCCAGCTCTCACCTAAGACAGATCAGGAGAGCTTTTGGACACAGTTACTAGAAACTTACCTCTCCTGAAAATCCACTAGCAAGCAAGAGCTTAACCACACTTGACTATATTTAGTCCAGTATCTTCTTACCTAATATAGTCTATGTTTTCCAAATGTTTAAAGTGTAATACTTACATCCTTAAAGGCAGAGACCGCCTAGTGATCATTGTTCTGCACACTTTTTGAGATGATTAAATGAAGCTGATGTTTGTGAACGTGTCTGCCATGGAGGGGGACTCAAAATGTGAACTCCCTCTCCCTTTGTTTTCTTCCCCGACATCTGTCCCTGAGCTATGCCTCCTTTCTCCACCCCTCCAAGTCCTGCCATCCTAAAGATACAGTTTAAAGGCCCCTTTCTCTCCATGCATTCTCTCCTGACTGTCCCAGTGGGAAAGGATCCCTCTCTCCTCTGAACTTGTACTACCATGCTATTGAGTGCCTTGCCACTCTGTTGGCATGGGTACTGTTACTTATCCTTCCATGTATGTTTATTCCTTCTACCAGCATGTGTTCTTGAGAATTTGTGTTTCCAGGGCTAAGCTGATAATAGATCTTCAACAAATATGATGTGTCTGTAAAATCAACAAATATATTTCAATAAATACTTAGTTGTATTGAACACACAGCCACTGGTCGTCTTTCACCATAATGGAGTATATTCAAGACAGAGACCCTTAATATACTTTTTTTTAATATTCATATATCTCAAAGCACCGTGTCTAGGATGTTCTAAGGGCTGCATAAATGTTGAACTAGTAAAGGTTCTAAATAAACCCTATAAAAGGCAACTCACAGCCTTCTGGTCACTTACATTCTAATATGTATGTAACAGCATTGATGGATCTCAGTAATGGCTGTTCCTTTCGGGGATGTTCCAGTGCTGCTGCTATGGTACCACCAATGGGCATTGCACCATAATCTTTCTCACAGGATTACTCAAATGTCAATTGATGCTCTTCAATCATCCAAGCCACGCTGACATGTTTTGGGCCCCTAGGAACTCATTTTCGCTCCATTCTCCAGCAGTGGCTACCCTTGTAGAGAGCTTCCATTTCACCTAATGGTGATACCACATTACTAGGCTGGGCAAACTCAAATCATAACCTAGCAGATAAGCAACTGTATGACAATATGAGGTCACAATCAGAGCTCCACATAAAAACCTACATGGTTGGGTAATGTTCTCTGTAATTGGGTTAGAGTGTGAGAGTGGAAAAGTGGCGTTATCTTTTCCCATTTGCTTTGCCGGAAGAAGCTCAGCCAGGAAATCTTATCAGTAAGAGTTGCCCTGCACACTCCATGAAATCCGTCTTTGTCTGTCATCTATTCATTGATCCACACATTCATTCAACAAGTACTATACTATGTAACATGGGACATATACCAGTGAACAAAGCCAACAAGGTCTGTGCTCTCATGGACAATGTAAATTCTCATGCGAGAAATATATCAGTCAATGACTGTATTTCCTCCAATCTAAGCCATCATTTGATTTCCACCATGGATTTAAAAGCAGCTTTTCAAGAAAAAAGAAGTGTTACCACATTAAGTATACACATTGATTGGCTGTATAATTCTGCCTCCCCCAAATTATCACTAAAATCACATGTTGGTAAGACGAGACTCAGTTAATTGCTTACCCTGGTAAGGGGGAGCACTATCCAGGCAGAAAATTTGTAGCATCTCAGAGCAGGGTAATGTTTATTAAGCTTTTAAAATCTGGTTTATGGCGAGTCTTTCAATGGGAGAAGGAGGTCTTGGTTAGCATTGAATAAAGATCATGATATAATAGTTTAGGGTCGGTAGACACAGCAAGGTGAGGAATTTGAAGCAAGAGGTTTAAAAAAGTCTTGGAGTATCAATTGTCACTTGATGCTTTCTTTTAAATAATTGATGATCTTTCTGGAAGTTCCTGGTATGAACAATAAACTTATTTGCAACTTTTCTCTTCTTGGGCAAGAGTTTTGCTGCAATAGTAAAGTTATATTGATGAAGACAGTTGTTATGGACTGAAGTGTGTCCCCCAAAAATATGTATTGTATATCCTAAGCCCATACCTGTGGATGTAATCCTATTTGGGAATAGTGTTTTCATTGTTATGTTAGTGAGGCCATAACAGTGTAGGGTGTGTCCTAAGCCAATCACTTTTGAGATATAAAAAGAGCAGACTAGGCACAGAGACGAGAAAGCACAGACAGGGGAAGATAGAGATCACCCCACATGAAGATCACCAAGCAGAGCAGCTAAAAAGAGACAAGGGCCTCCCCCCAGATCCAACAGAGAGAAGAAGGCTTCCCCTAGATCTGGTGCCCTAAATTCGAGCTTCTAGCCTCCTTAACTGTGACAAAATAAATTTCTGTTCATTAAAGCCACCCATTTGTGATGTTTCTGTTACAGCAGCACCAAGAAACTAAAGGAATATTAAAATCACGATAATGTATACAGTAAGCTATGTAAATGGTCTCATAAATAGGGAAAGTGCATACCTTAGGAGAAATAAAGTATAATTATACAATTAAGGATGTGTAATCCTAACTGTGAAATATGCTGATGGAGAAACAGAGGGTGCTATGGGAGCATATAACTGGGGCACCTCACCTACTCCGCAGAGGTCAGAAAAAACGTCTTTAAGGAACTCGTGTTTGAACTGAGGCAAAATGATGAATAGAAACTGGCTATATGAAGGACTAGAGAGATGGGAGTGGGAGGCTGAGATAGCACGTACAAAGATCCTATGGCAGGAAGGAGTGTGGTCTATTTGAGGACTTGTTTGAAGATCAGTGAGGCTGGAGCACAGAGAGTGAGAGGGAAGAGGCACCCAGCAAGGCTAATGAGGTAGAAGGGAGCATCACTGTTCACTTCAAAGTGATCATTTTTTGAGACAAAAAAACACTTTAGGCTCTGAGATCTGAGATGCAAAAATCATGACCTGACATTCTTACAGCTTTATAAAGGGTGACGAATGAGCCTCCATCCTGGGCTACCATAATAACATCAGATTCAAATTGTTTCTCAATAACGGCAAAACCAGTTCCAGAATAACCTCCTACCTGAGCTCAAACTTGTAGTCAAACAGGTTGTCTTGATTTTGGTCTGGAGATGTGGCCATGCCCCAGAGGAAGGAAGAAGAGGCCAGATGAATTTAAGTAAAGGAAAAAGAGTTATTTCCAAGTGTTTTGTTTGTAAATGAACAAAACAACATTTTTTAAAAATCTGGAATAAAGACTTCTGCTTTACAGTGATTTTGGCTTTATATATAATCATTCATTAATTCATAAAGATACTTAATGAATATCTACTAGGTATAAGCTGCCATCTTGGATTTTGAGTAAAACACACTTCCTGTCTTTAAACATTCTAAACAGATGAGGATGGGTTTACAGCTACGTGATCAAGTGAAATATTTTATTTGGGGGCTTCTTCCAGAGCCCTGGTGGCACAGTGGTCAAGAGCTACGGCTGCTAACCAAAAGGTCAGCAGTTTGAATCCACCAGCTGCTCCTTGAAAACATCTGGGGCAGTTCTACTCTCTCCTACAGAGTTGCTATGAGTCAGAATTGACTCAAGGACAATGGATTTGGTTTGGTTTTGGTTAACTGTTCCAGTTATCTGATGTTGTGTAACAAACTACCCAAAATGTAGTAGCTTAAAACAACAATTTATTATTTTCTCTTGTGGTTTTGTGGGTTGACCCCATTCAACTGATCAGTTCTTGCTTGGTGTCTCTCATGCAATTGCAGTTACATGTCAACTGGGACTACAGTCATCTGAAGATTCAACTAGGTTAGACATCCAAGATGGCTCACTCATTCACTGGCAGTTCATGCTGACTGTTGCCTGGGAGCACAACCGAGGCTGTCACCCAGAGCACCCACATGTGGCTTCTCCATGTGGCCTGGACATCTCACAATATGAGTTCTGAGAGAAAGCAGCCTAAGAGCAAGCATTCCTAGAGGCAGAAGCAGAAACTGCCAGGCCAGATAAGTACTATGCCTGGAATTTCCCCAGTGTTGCTTCTGACATAGTCTACTGGCCAAAGTAGTTACAGAGCCATCCCAGATTCAAGCGGATAGAGAAATAGACTCTATCTCTTGATGAAGTCACATTGCACTAGATCATGTGGCATGGGAGATACCATTGCAGCAATCTTTGGCAAGGACAATCCACAGTATGGGCCTAGTGATAATATTAGGATGGCCTCCTATACCAAACCTTATAGGAAAGATGGGAGGGATGCAAAAGAAATAACAGGGATGGTCCTTGCCTTTAAGGTGGTTGTTGGCAATGCAACACTTAACGCTTCGGAGAACGAATTAAGGTACTTTCAAAACTACATAGCAGTAAGTACAGATAAATGCACAGGCATCTCCCACTCAACATCAGAAAAGTTCTTCTGAAAAAAAGTAAACATTCTGTGTGAAAACCCAAACTGGGATCTTATTTCCTATTGTTTTTAAAAGGAAAAAATGGCAATGAGTTACACATCAACCCTAAACCCCCAACCAGTTTGGTAGATCATAACTAAAACACTGTAAAGCACCTGTATATAAGTGACAATCACTTACATTATAGTGTAAAATGCTTAAGACATTGCTTCTTGATCACCAAAAATTAATATGAACGTTAATGAAGAGCTATTTTGTGTCAAAACTGTGAAGGGGTAAACGTTCATCTAAAGTACAATAAAAAAAAATGAAAAAAAAAAAACCGTGAAGGGTTTGAGATTTTATCCTACTTGCAAGGAGTAGAGAAAATTTGAAATGGTTGCTTTGGAGAATGGGAGAATGGATTTGCAGTATCTAGTTCCTTCCCAGCAGGTCCAGAAGAAGAGGAGCAGGAGAATGACGGGCACCAAGGTTAGGGTGGCCTAATGGAGACGGCTTATAGGAGAAATAGCCCTGAACTTGGGGTCAGGAGACCTGGGTGCTAACTTTATACAAATCACTTATTTGTATAAGTGATATTGAGCAATCACTTAACCTCTCTGTGCTTCAGTACTTTTTTTCATTACAATTATTTTTTTAGATTTTACTTTGAAATAATTTTAAATTTAAAAAGTTGCAAAAATTTATACCTTTCAGCAAGATTTTCCTAACCTTAATATTATGCATAACTCTTGCACATTTACTAGAACTAGAAAATTAACATTGGTGTGATTCCAAACTACAGACTGTATTTGGAGTTTACCGGTTCCTCCACTAACACACTGACACCTTTTTTTGTTGTTGTTGTTGTTGTTCCAAGATCCAATTCAAGATACCACATTGCATTTACTGGTCATCTGCCCTCCAATCTCTGACAGTTTTTTAGTCTCTCCTAGCTGTTCCTAAGCTTGACACTTTTGAAAAGTACTAAACCCCTTTGCCAACGAGTCAATTCTGACTCACAGTGACCCTATGGGACAGAGTAGACCTGCTCCATGGGGTTTCCTAGGCTGTAATGTTTATGGAAGCAGACTGCCACATCTTTCTCCTGGGAGAGGCTGGTAGGTTTAAACCGCTGACCTTTTAGTTAGCAGCTGAGTGCTTAAACCACTGTGCCACCAGGGCTCCTCTTGAAGAGTAGTGGTAGGGTAGAATTTCCCTCCATTCTGGGTTTGTCTGATGTTCTCTCATTATTAGATCAGGATTATGAATTTGGGGGAAGACGGCATAGAGGTGATGCTCCCTTCTCATCACATCAGGGGTGATATGACTGGTAATGTTAACCTTGATCACTTGGCCAAGGTGGTTTCTGCCAGGTTTCTCCATTATTATTACTTTTTCCTTTTTCATACTCTATTTTGTTAGAAGTAAGTCACTAATACATACTCAAAAAACAAAACAAAACAAACTAAACCCATTGCCATTGAGTCGATTCTAACTCTATTCATTGATCCACACATTCATTCAACAAGCAGAACTGTCCCATAGGGTTTCCAAGGCTGTGATCTTTACGGAAGCAGACTGCCACATCTTTGTGGCCTATACTCAAGGAGAAGAGAATTCTGTGCTGCAGTTTATAAATCTTTGCAATAAGGAAGTTTAGCCCCAAATTCTATAATTCTAGGTTTTTTTCTATAGTGTACAATTTTAGGAGAAGCAGAACTTTTCCTAACATCAATTACCTGCATATCCTAGACTATGATAGAAATTCCTAGATTAATGAGGAGTTCCTTGGGGTTTTGTATTGCTTCCTTTCTGCAGGTCTTTCAAAATGTGATTATTTCTGGGAGAATCAGTACAAACTTAGTGTGAATGGACTGGCGTTTTGTAGATGGGTGTTTGGAGGCCAAATACTGCAACCTCCTATACAAAGTGCAAACAGTCTTCTTTTGTGTATATATGTGAACCTGGAAGTGCTTATTTAGCAGACCTTGTTCTGGGCCCTCTGCTCCACTCTGAAACCAGTTAAAGAATGTATTTACTATTCATCCACCTGTGAGCAGCTGATATTGGACAAAGGCCTCAAGTCCATTAATTGGGGGAAAAGACAGTCTCTTTAACAAATGGTGCTTGCATAACTGGATATCCATCGGCAAAAAAATGAAACAAGACCCATACCTCACACCATACACAAAAACTAACTCAAAATGCATCAAAGACCTAAATATAAAATCTAAAACGATAAAGATCATGGAAGAAAAAATAGGGACAACACTAGGATCCTTAATACATGGCATAAACAGAATACAAAACATAAGTAACAACGCACAAACACCAGAAGAGATACTAGATAACCAGGAGCTCCCAAAAATCAAACACGCTCATCAAAAGACTTCACCAAAAGAGTAAAAAGACAACCTCCAGACTGGGAAAAAAATTTTGGCTACGACATATCCAATCAGGGTCTAATCCCTAAAATCTAAGATACTGTAAAACTTCAACCACAAAAAGACAAATAACCCAATTAAAAAATGGGCAAAGGATATGAACAGAAGAAGACATTCACCAAAGAAGACATTCAGGTGGCTAACACATACATGAGGAAATGTTTACAATCATTAGCCATTAGAGAAATGCAGATCAAAACTACAGTGAGATACCATCCCACCCCAACAAGACTAGCATTAATCCAAAAAACACAAAA
>NW_004443940.1:18033161-18033983 GCF_000243295.1 Trichechus manatus latirostris | reverse complement strand
AAGACTAGTTAATACGATAATTATTCAAATTTACACACCAGCACTAAAGTCAAAGATGAAGAAATTGAAAATTTTTACCAATTTCTGCAATCTGAAATTGATCAAACATGTAATCAGGATGCACTGATAATTACTGGTGCTTGGAATGAGAAAGTTGGAAACAAAGAAGGATCAGTAGTTGGAAAATATGGCCTTGGTGATAGAAACAACTCCAGAGATCAAATGATAGAATTTTGCAAGACCAATGACTTATTCATTGCAAATACCTTTTTTCAACAACATAAACGGCAACTATACACATGGACCTCATCGGATGGCATATACAGGATTCAAATTGACTACATCTGTGGAAAGAGACGATGGAGAAGCCCAGTGTCATCAGTCAGAACAAGGTCAGGGACCAACTGCAGAACAGATCATCAATTTCTCATATGCAAGTTCAAGTTGAAGTTGAAGGAAATTAAAACAAATCCATGAGAGCCAAAGTGCAACCTTTAGTATACCCTACCTGAATTTAGAGACCATTTCAGGAATAGATTTGACACACTGAACATTAAGGACCAAAGAACAGACGAGTAGTGGGATGACATCAAGGACATCATACGTGAAGAAAGCAAAAGGTCATTAAAAAGACAGGAAAGAAAAAAAGACGAAAATGGATGTCACAAGAAACTCTGAAACTTGCTCTTGAATGTAGAGTAGCTAAAGTGAACATAAGAAATGATGAAGTAAAAGAGCTTAACAGAAGGTTTCAAAGAGTGGCTCAAGAAGACAAAGTAAAGTAAAATGAAATGTGCAAAGACCCAGAGTCAGAAAAACCAA
>NW_004443940.1:18028882-18032965 GCF_000243295.1 Trichechus manatus latirostris | reverse complement strand
GAGATGAGAAGGCAGAGAGGGTTAAGAGCTGGTTGAATGGACATAGGAAATCAGGGGTGGAAAGGAGGAGTGTGCTGTCACAGTACAGGGAGAGCAATTAGGTTCACATAACAATATATGTATAAATTTTTGTATAAGAGACTGACTTGAAATGTAAACTTTCACTTAAACTACAACAATAAACAAAACAAAACAAAAAAAAGAAGATGGAAGGAATACACAGAGTTGCTGTACCAAAAAAGCATTGGTCAATATTTAACCACTTCAGGGGGTAGCATATGATCATGAACTGATGGTACTGAAGGAAGAAGTCCAAGCTGCACTGAAGGTATTGGTGAAAAACAAGGCTCCAGGAATTGACAGAATACCAACTGAGATGTTTCAACAAATGAATGCAACTCTGGAAGCGCTCACTTGTCTATGCCAAGAAATTTGGAAGACAGCTACTTGGCCAACTGACTGGAAGAGATCCATATACGTGCCCATTCCAAAGAAAGGTGATCTAAAAGAACACGGAAATTATCTAACAATATCATTAATAGCACACACACAAGTAAAATTTTGCAGAAGGTAATTCCAATCCTATATGATCTTCATATAATGTAACATTTACACTACTCCCATCAAGAGGTGGGAGTTCCCTCCTCTTGAATCTGGATAAGCATATGAGTATGGAAGAAGTAATCTATGTGATTTCCAAAGTTAAGTCATAAAAGGCAATACAACTTCCACCTGATCCTCTCGAAACACTCCCTCTTGGAATGCAGCCACCTTGCTATGATGAAGCTCAGGCCACATGAAGAGGCCACATAGGTATTCCAGGTAACAATCCTGGATGAGGTCTTAGCCAACAGCCAACATCAGCCACCAAGCTGTCAGTGAGGAAAACTTCAAGATGACTCCAATCCAGCAACCATCTGACTGTAAACTTATAAGAGAACCACCTAGCTGAGCCTAGTCAACCCACAGAACCATGAGAGATCTTTATAAAATTGTTGTTGTTGTTGTTTTCAGTGACATTAGTTATATTTATCACAATGTGTCAACATTCTCTTTAATTGTGTTCTATTTGTTCCTTTTCCAGTACTCTAGTTTCCCTGTCCCCTTATCTTCTCATGTTTCTTTTGAGAGATTGTTGATCTTTTGGTCTCATACTGATGGTTTTTAAGGCGGGCAGCAATCATACTCATAATATCCTTTATTTTTTGTGCCACTCTGCTATTTCGCTAAAGTGTGATCTCAGGGGATAGGCTTGGTTCTAGGTTTAAAGAGTGTCTCAGAGTGATAGTCTCAGGGGGTCCTCTGTTCTCTACTTTTTTTGTTTTTCTGGATTTTCTTTTTTTTTTTTTAAATGAGAATTTGAGTTCTGCTCCGTATTTTTCTCCCATTCTATCCAGGATCAACTATTGTGGCCCTGGTCAGAACAGTCAGTGGTGGTAGCAGGGCACCATCTAGTTCTTCTGGTTTCAGGGTAGATGAGGTTGTGGTTCTTGTAGACTTGTTTCTTCTCTCTTCTTTTGGTTACCTTCTTACTGTTTTGCTTCTGGAGAGTTGAGACCGGTAGTTGTGCTTTAGATGGTCACTGGAAAGTTTTTAAGACCCTAGATGCTATTCACTTCACTAGGATGCAGATCATGATTTTTGTGAACTATGTTATGCCAGTTGACTGAGTTGTCCCATGACACTATTGTCCTAAGACTTCAAACCCAGAAAACCAGTGTTGGAAGGTGTTTGATTACGTCTGAGGAGTATCCATATTTGTGTCTTCAATGAATATATGTGCCTGCACTCAGTTATTTGTATTTACACGTACGTATAGATACTTCAGAAACCCTGGTGGCATAGTGGTGGTGCTCCTTGGAAACTCGATGGGGCAGTTCTACTCTGTCCTATAGGGTTGGTAGGAGTCAGAATCGACTTGATGGCAACAGGTTTCATTATTGATACTTCTGGAGCACTGGTAGCGCAGTGATTAAGAGCTACGGCTGTTAACCAAAAAGGTCAGCAGTTTGGATCCACCAGCGGGTGCTTGGAAACTCTGTGGGGCAGTTTTACTCTGTCCTATAGGGTCACTATGAGTCGGAATCGGCTCAACGGCAACGGGTTTGTTTTTTTTTGGTATAGATACTTCTCTCTGTTCTCACCAATGTACGCATCTGTACCTACCCTTACACCAATTTGCCTATACCCGTCTATATGTGCTTAAATGCTTGTTTTTGCTTTGCTTGTGCTGTGCTTATTAATCCACAATCAGTGCCACTTTCCCCATCACTAAAAATAATTAGTCTGTACTGTATAAAGTGTATTTTCCCCAACTCCTCTGTAACCACCAATCAACATTGATCTCTCTATATTTATCTATCCTTGTCTTCTTATAAAAGAGGGATCATACAATATTTGTCCTTATATGTTTGACTTACTTAACTTAGTATTATGCCCTCCAGGTTCATCATGTTACAATTTGTTTTGCAGACTCATCAGTACCACATTACGTACCACAGTTTGCTTATCCATTCATCCGCTGATGGAAACTTCGGTTGTTTCCATTTATTTACTACTGTGAATGAAGCAGCAATGAACATAGGTGTGCTTATGTGTCATTATTTTTAGGTCTCTAGGGTATATACTGTTGTTATTTTTAAGCGTGGAAGTTTTGGGGTGATTTGTAACACAGATAACTGATATAATGCTATATAAATGCTAAAATAAATAATAGAAGGGTAAAAACAGAGACAGGAAGTGGACCTGCCAACTTCATGATAATAGATGCATCTGGGAGGGGAGAGAAGAATGAACCTGGAGAGGCCTTAATATTTTAGTTCTTTACATACAAACAAAAATATCTGAACAACGACAACAGAATAAAATGAGCAGTTATTAATTATGGGTCTGGAATGTTTATAATAAAAGAAGTAATTGTCCAGTTCCCCTTTCTCCCTCATACACACACACTCTCTCCCAAAAAGTCCATATAGGTATACAAAAGGGACTTTAAACCTATCCGCTAATCAGATGCACTATTGCCTGCCAGAGGAGCCCTGTAGCCTGGAGAGTCTCCTGTATGTGTTCGTCAAGGTTGGGCAGGGCACAGGGGCCAGGAGAATCAACCAAGAGGCCAGGAGGACGCCTAAGGCAGCGCTGCTTCCTACACAATTTAGGGCCGACTGCGAAGAAGAAAGGGCGCCTCATATCCTAGTACAGGTTACCTCACATCTCAGCTAACATAAGTAGTCTATGATGCAAGAATGATAATAGCAAACTAACCCCTTCTGGATTGGGAAGTGGGAATGTGGGGGCGCTAGAGAGCTGAGATGCTCATAAGCACCCCTCTAAACATAGGGACCCAGCTAGATGATCACAAACACCTGACAAAGGGCCTGCCTTTTCAAAAATTAATTTATCTTTTTTTGTCATGGTGAATATAACAAAAAAAACTTGCCATTTCAACATTTTTTACACATACAAATGAGTGACATTAATTACTTTCATCATGGTATTGCCACTATCCATTTCCAAATTTTTCCATCCCTCTTAACTGAAGCTCAGTGCCCCCTAAGCAATGACTCCCGTTTTCCCTCCCCACTCCCACCCTTGGTAAGCACTAATAGACTTTGGTCTCTACACATGTGTCTATTCTAGATATTTCACTAAGTGAAATCATACAGTATTTATCCTTCTGTGGCTGACATTTCATTCAGCATCACATTTTCAAGGTTCATCCGTGTAGCATGTATCAGGACTTCATTTTTCTTTCTTTTTTTATTTATTTTTATTTTTGTACTTTAAGTGCATGTTTACAGTTCAAGTTAGTCTCTCATACAAAAATTTATACATACATTGTCATGTGATCCTAATTGCTCTCCCTATACTGTGACAGTACACTCCTCCTTTCCACCACTGATTTCCCATGTTCCACTCAACAAGAGGGTCAGCTCCTGACCCGCTCTGCCTTCTCATCTCATCTCCAGACAGGAGCTGCCCATTTAGTCTCATGAATCTACTTGAGCTAAGAAGCACACTCTTCACGAGTATCATTTTATGTCCCATAGTCTAGTCTAATCTTTGTCTGAAGAGTTAGCCTCG
>NW_004443940.1:18026212-18027778 GCF_000243295.1 Trichechus manatus latirostris | reverse complement strand
GGTTAATCTAGAACATGGGTTGTCACACTGATTGCTGAACATAAGGAAAATTTCACTGCTCTTGAGACGCATGGCACCTGCCTAACACTGAGCCAAGACAGGGCTACAAAGACAATGCAGCTAGTCAGACTGGCAAGAAAAGGAACAAGTTTCATGGGAGAACATGCTCTTGGGCCTTAATGAGACACATAGGGTTATTATTTATAATACAATCAACATATGCAATTTATGAAGTGATTAAATCTTGTCCCAGAAGAGCTCCATGGACCCATGCCATGATGACCCAATTATTTAGAAGGATTTTTTCTTTTGTCATAATTTACTCTCATGTGACCAAAAAAAAAAAAAAAAAGGATTTGGGATCTGAACTACTCTGAGATGAAATTCAAGGCCATCATGGCCTTTGTTTTCCCTAAATTAAAATGGAAACAAAGACTTAGGTTAAAAAACAAAACAAAAATAACCTCATCCTAAACCCCTAGGTGGAACCATGCACATTTTGGTCTTTGAGTTGTCATTCTTAGTAGTTTCATGTCCTTCCATTCTTTTGTTGTTGTGGTGGTGGTGTGCCATCAAGTTGACTACAACTCATAGTGATCCTATAGGACAGCGTAGAACTGCCCCATGGGGTTTCCTAGGCTGAAATCTTTATGGGAGCAGATGCCATGTCTTTTCTCCCATGGAGCTTCTGGTGGGTTCGAACCACTGACCTTTTGCTTCGCAGCCAAGCGCTTAACCATTGAGCAACGAGGGCTCCTTTCTATTCCTTACAAAAAAACCCACTGTCATCGAGTCAATTCTGACTCATAGTGACCCTACAGGACAGAGTAGAATTGCCCCATAGGGTTTCCAAGGAACGGCTGATGGATTCAGACTGCCAACCTTTTGCTTAGCAGCCAAGCTCTTAACCACTCCGCCACCAGGGTTCCTTCCATTCCTTAGGACCTTACATTATATGCTTACTATTCTTTTGAAAGTGATGATAATAAAAATTTTTGACTTGGGCATCAAGCAATCCCAAGCATGAACCAAGCAGAAGTGACACCAGCAGTGAAGTCCCCGTGCAGCAGGACCAGAGCCCATGCTGAAAGTTGGCTCTGCCCATTTGTGAGGGGTGGAAATGGATGGTCAAGAAAACTACGCCCATGGTCATATAGTGAGTGTCTTCTACTTCAAGGCCCTGGGATTGGTTCCAGGTTGCCTGACTTTCAATCTAGAAATCCTCCTCCCCTTCACTGTGTTCCTTACCACTTCAAAATAATGACTAAACTCCAAAATAGGTAGAGAAGATGGTGTAAATAAGTTTCTTTCATGTCACTACTCCAAAAAAAAAGGAGGAAGGAAGAGAGAGAGGGAAGAAGGAAGGAAAGAGGAAAGAAGGGAGAGAGGGAAGGATGAAGAAATGAAAAGGAAAGGAAATATTAGAGTCTCATTATCAGCATTTAATATTTACAAGCTCCTTTATAAGAACTGGAAATATAGCTTCATTGTGATCAACTGTTTATATGAAATACCAAATTCTTACCATGTTAATTGTAATTTTTCAATATAGTTTGTTTAGTGTAG
>NW_004443940.1:18022280-18024090 GCF_000243295.1 Trichechus manatus latirostris | reverse complement strand
GGGCATACCAGCCCAGGGGCAAGAAATAGAAAGCAGGAGGGGACAGGAAAGCTGGAGGAATGGAAATGGGGAACCCAAGGGCAAGAAGAGAAGAGTGCTGACACATCGCTGGGTTGGCAACCAATGTCACAAAACAATATGTGATTAATTGTTTAATGAGAAAGTGATTTGCTCTGTAAACCTTCACCTAAAGCACAATTAAAAAATATATATATGTGTATACCTAAAAAATATGCCAACCACCCCACCTCATTTACCAAAAAAACCTCTTCAGGGAGTAAAGGGTATATGACACCAATGTGATATCCAGGAATATGCCCATTTTTCCTTGGAATTTCATCAAATGTGTTTCCAGATGTCCTTCTGAACTGCATTATAGCCTATCTAACCATTTCGGTCATCCTGGAAAAAAACCCAATTGCTGAGGTCTGTCAATCCCCCAGGAACTCGTTGAGCTCCCAGAAACTATTGCTCTGAGATAATCTTTAAACTTTAAACCAAAAATATTCCCTGAAATCTCTTAAAACCAAACAATAGCTTAGCTTGACTAGTAAAGAACATCTGCCTTCTGCATTATGCTCTTTTAAGAACTACCTATATAGGATCAAATTGACAACAGCAACTCGAAAGATTAGATAGGAACCTTACAGGTTGGTGAGTTTATGTTACTGGGGGAGGAAAACTTCAGAAAAGGGGGGTGAGAATGGTTGCACAACTTGAAGAATGTAATCAATGTCACTGAACTGTACATGTAGAAGCTGTCAAATTGGTGTATGTTTTCCTGTGTATATTCTCAACAGCAACAACAATAAAACGAATTACAAAAAACAAACAAACAAAAAATGCATTCTGATCATGAAGAGTTAAGAATGAATATTGTTTCTCTCATCCACGGAGAAAGCAAGGTGGAAGCATCACCCTGTTTCTTTCCACTACACAAAACTCTATTAATAAAAAGTTGACAACTATGTCTGTGAAATTGATTTGTTCGTTTGTTAATAGAAAAAAATTGAGTGTCTCTCTCAAGTAAAGTACATGGTGTACAAAATTATGGTGTACGCTACTCAATTAAATTAAGAGTTGGAAAAGACAGTTGTCATAAAGTGCAATCAATATCCAAACACTTACACATAAAACAGAGCATTTTTTGCCAGATTACTGCCAGTGTAGATACCTCACTTCCACCACTCACCCCTATACCCAGGTCAGTATTGTCAGCATGCATGCAGTACATTCATAAGCAAGGGAACTTTTGTTCTATAATTGAGAATGTGGGGAGGGAGCCTAGGTGAAGGAGAGGCTGAGGTTATGGAACTAGAGAATGGGAGGAGATAGGGCTTCCAGACCTCATCTAGTTCCTTGGACTGGTTTTGAACTCACTAGTGAGAGAGGGCTCGAGACAAAAGTTGATGAAACGCTTCAAGAGGGGCTTCGAGAGATCTGTCAATAACAGGGAGGAAGTGGAGGAGACCCCTTCCTCCCACTTCTGTCTGCCCCAGAACTGTTCTTGGACTCCAAGAATTGGAAACACCCAGAGACCACAGCTTGGGGTGGAGAATCAGAAGGTGCCACCATGAGGCCACAGACCGCAGCTGTGGACAAAGGGGATCCAAATCTGGAGACGATCAGGGGAAGCGGTCATAGTGGGCACTAAGGAGACACCCCTTTGGTTGCTCCCAATAGTAATGCAGGGTCATTGTGGGAGAAAGAAGCTGGGAGTCTCATAATTTTTATGAGTACAGCAATTCATGAAAGTCAGAAGATACTGAGAGACGTACAGATTGTTTTATTTAACCTCTATAGTAATCCT
>NW_004443940.1:18020073-18021289 GCF_000243295.1 Trichechus manatus latirostris | reverse complement strand
CAGGGATTTAATTTGCTCCTGTTGTATCTCTGGAGCCCAGAACAGTGCCCTGAGTAGAGTAGGTACTCAGTTCATATTTACTGAATGAATGAATGAATGCATCAAAGATTACCTAGACCACCTGAAGGAAAGTGGAGGGGGTGTTTTAGATACACATTGAATGGAACCATAAAGTCTGTCTGGCCCCTTGGGAGCTATTGGCACTGCCTTTGTTCTCTCTGTCTCTCTCTGTCACCATTTGGTCTTTTATAGTGGCTCTGGTTCGGCTTTTCTCTTCATTCTGCTCCTCTAGCAGGGGCCTGGTCTGTGCTTTGGTACAAATTCCTGGGAGGCCTGGTCTGAGTGAACCAGGGAGAGAACATGGCCCCTTTAAGTGCTGCCATCTTGTAATTGGAAGTCCAGTCTGTGATGAGCTGTCTTGGGTCAGAGGCCCACCTTGGGTCCAATTAGTACCCTCTCCTCCCCATTCCTCACAAAAACTCTGAATAGAGGACAATGGAGGAAAGCAGCCAGATTCAGCTAACAGGAACTGTTGGGTAAGGCAGACACCATGGCTGACATGTCCTCTACCTTGCTCTTTATAGTGTGGTCTCTGTACTAGCAGTGTCGGCATTACCTAGGAACCTGTTAGACTCTCAGCCCTACCCCAGACCAGCTAAATCAGAATCTGCATCATAACATAAGTCCAGGTGATTGGTAGAAACATTAAAGTTTGCAAAGCACTGTTATGCAACACCATTCTTGCCACATTCCTGCCAGACATGTTGCTAACCAGACACACGTGAACAGAGAAGCTTTTCCATATCACCTTTTACCTCACGAGCACTATTGCTTAGGCTCTTCTTTTGCCTTTTATTCTATTTTCATTTCCATTATTTTAAAATCACAAGAGCTTCTATTTATCAACGACTATGATATACTTGGAGCCCTGATGGTGAAGTGGTTAAGAGCTATGGCTACTAACCAACAGGTCGGCAGTTCAAATCCACCAGGCGTTCCTTGGAAACCCTATGGAGCAATTCTGCTCTGTCCTATAGGGTCATTATGAGTTGGAATTGACTCAATGGCAACAGTTGTTTTTTTTTTAATGATATCTTTATCCTCTTTTTGTAAATGATGAAACTGAGGTTGGAAATGTAATACCACCAGCCCAAGGTTGTAAGTGTGAATCCAGGATTGCTTTATAATTCCTACAAGAGCATTTTTTGCCACACTC
>NW_004443940.1:18015369-18018917 GCF_000243295.1 Trichechus manatus latirostris | reverse complement strand
CAAGAACTGGAGGTCAGATGAACAGGAGCCAGCCACAAGATCCAGAGTGAGCAAAAAGCCCACAAGCCTTGCCAGGTAGTCTACCTATATCGGCTACTCACAGCAGATCCCATCATGGAGCTGATCACATTATATCAGATCTCATCATGGAAGTGGTTACATCATTATACAACTGACAAACTACATCATAACTGCCGAACCACTCAGAATCATGGCCCAAGCAAGCTGACACACAACCTTAAGATCACAGGTGGTGAAACAATATTGGCAGAGACAGTGAGAATGGTGACACAGTGTGAAGTATTGTAACTATTGTCAATGAACTGTACATGTAAAAACTATAGAATGGGTGTGTGTTTTGTTGTATATACTTTTGCCAAAAATAAATAATTTTTAAAAACCACCATCTGTGTTCCATCTCCAGATATTCTGAGATAATTGATCTGGAATGAGGACTGGGATTGGCTTTTTTGTTTGTTTGTTTTGTTTTTCTTTCTTTCTTTCTTTGTTTTTTTTTAAGTGCTGTAGATGACTCTCATGTGGAGCCAAGGTTCAGAGACCATGCCCTAAGACCAGTGAAACCAATGACACCCAGACCCCAGCAGAAGGCCTGTGTCTAAAAATGGCTCCACTGAAGGCCTTTTAGTGGCTTCTTGGAACCCATAGCTTTTCAATAAGCTAGATTACTGGAAGGACTTTTTCTTGACATGATGCAAGGCCAATTCACAAGCAGTTTTTGTAATTAAAGTTCATTTTGTGGCATGGATAGGGAAAAAAGAGCACAAACATAGAGAGTGAGGATGGAAACCACACTGGAGGCTCCCATTAGCTGGTGACTAACTCCTTCCACACTGCCAGATAACTCTGGTGTCCCTTAGGGACAGCCCACCATGACACCTGTTAGGGTCAGTAGGTCATATCATTGGTGTCTCTCAGTTATTAAAATGTCTAAAGAGAAGGTTAAGGCCATTTCAAACTCTGAAAGTCAACTGAGAAGAGAAAAGCATATTTTACTCAAGGAACTGAATTAGGCCTGGGTGCTTGAGTCAGGAATGACAAACAAGTGAAACAAAACCTATTCATTTCAGTCCTAGAAATTCTGGGAAAGATGGCAGATTGAACACAGGAATCTACTTTTGCCAACAAAAACAAAAGTAATACAAAAGCAAAGGGATTGTTTTTAAAGACATAAACCTACAAGGATAGAGGGAATGAGTGAAGAGATAACAGCAAAACAATTTTGGTAGCTGGAAAGCAGATGGGTAGAAAAGGGTATTTAGCAGAATGGAAAAGCCTAAAGGCAATGATATTGAAGGTCCCCCAACTAAATTGCCCAGCCAAATCAAATAGAGAGAATCTCAGTCTGTAAAGTTCACACGTGCACTCAAAGGTTCAAATGAGATTTTTCAGCTCCCCCACCCTCTACTCTCAAATAAGAACAAACGTTGAGAATTACTAGATGTCAGAGGAAAAGCCTCTATAATATCAAAGATGTGGACCAGGATAAGCAAACAGAAAAAAGCAACTTGGAGGAAACAGAGATAGCACAGGGAGAAGGCAATCAGCAACTGTGAAAGAACAGGAGGCTATTAATTTAAAAAAAAAAAATCAGAGACTGATTCAGGAAATTAAAACTATAAAGGCAAAAATGAACAACTCAATAGAAGGTTTGGAAAATGAAGCTGAGAAAATCTTCCAGAAGGTAGACCAAAAAGACACAGAAATAGAAAACAGAAGAGAATAAAAAGAAAATTAGAGGACCAGTCCCTTACTACAGGAATTCCATAAGGAGAAAATAGAAGGAAAGAAATCATGAAAGAAATAATTCAAGAAAACTTCCTAGAACTGAAGGAAATTGAAAAGGTTTACCAAGCACTGAACATAATAGATGACAACAGACCTACACCAAGGGATATCATTGTGAAATATTAGCACACTGGGCACAAAAAGAAGACTCTAAAAGCTTCAGGGAGTGGGAGTGAAACGGGTCACACAAAAAAGAACCAGGGATAAGAATGGACTCAGACTTTTTAATTGCCACATTGTAAGCTGAAGACAATGGAAAAATGTCTTCACCTTTCTGAAGGAAAATTGTTTCCAACTGAGAATTCTAAATCTAGTCAAATTATCAATCAAGTGTGAGGGTAGAATAAAGATATTTTCAGATAGTTAAGGACTTAAAAAATTAACTTGCCATGTACCTGTTATCAGGAAGCTACTTACACTGTTCTTAAAATAAAGTTGAACACCAAGAAAGAGAAAGATATAAGATACATAGGAGATGCAGGAAATTGGATTCTACACGTGAGAGAAATTAAGGGAATTTCAAGGATAATAATAAAAGAAGATCCCAGGAAGACCGATGTGATGTTGACAGAGATTGTAGTTAATCTAAGAGAGGCCTCTTCAGGAAGTGAAATTGATAGAATTCCTAGTGCACTGGAATGTCTTAAAATGAGATTAAGACAATCGATGACAAGTTTGGAGTTGAATTAGCAAAAAGAACATAGAAAAATAACCACCAAAACAAACAAGCATAGTCAATTAGTGGTTTCAGGAAAACCAAACTGTTGTACAGGAATGTGTGGCAGATTGTATTGTACAAAGATGAGATCAACACTATCTCCCAAGCCACATGCTTTTCTGCAGTGTTACCTTGCTACTCCCTCATCATGAGGCTCCACCTTTCTACACCTCCATGAATCTGACTGAGACTGCTCTGACAGAATATAGCAGAAGCAACACTGTGCTTTTGACTGGGCTGGCAGCTGCTGCTTCCTGCCCCTTGGACGCTAGCCGCCCATGTCAGAAGTGTGACGACCCTGAGACCACCATGCTGTGAGAAGCCCAAGTCTTGTGGAGAGACCCCGAAGGGTAAGACACCATGTGGAGAGAGAGAGACAGGCCAAGGAGCACCAAGGTACCAGTCATATGAGTCAATCAGCCATCTTGAAAGTGGATCCTCTATGCCAGCTGCCTGCTGATGCCATGTGGAACAGAAATAAATCGCCCAGCTGAGCCTTCCCAAATTCCCAGCCTAGCAAAATAAATAGCTGTTTTAAGCCACTGAGTTTTGGGGTAATTTGTTACACTACAGTAGATAACTTAAACAGAAATGAAAAGTAATCATGGTTAGGGCCAGGACTGGGGTAAGGCAAGCCAGGATTTAAGGGGACACTTACTCTTAGAGTCATACAAGTGCAGGGTCAGCCTTGAGAGTGAGTGTCTCCTTCAAGTTTGCACCCTCAGCTCCTCACTCCCCTCACCCTAGTCCCCGCCCTTACCATAGTTTATTACTTGACTCAACTGTGAAGACATTTTGCATATTTATGATAATGTAAACACTGATGATTTTTCTGACCAAAATTATAATTATGATGGGCAAATGGGAGGATGAAAGTAGAAGGAGAACAAACAGAGAAAAGAGACCCAGATGTTATTTTCAGGGTCTTGACTTCCCAGGCAACAAATAATGCCAAAAAGCGAAACCAACCAGATGCAATGTATTTTATTTAGAAACGTGAAGGAAAATACCAAAAGAAGCACGT
>NW_004443940.1:17990448-18014740 GCF_000243295.1 Trichechus manatus latirostris | reverse complement strand
TTTTTGACCTGGAATTAAAACTAATATTATATTAAATCAATTTAATTTTATTATAGAAATCAATGTATTGACTTTTCATGCAAGAGATATAAAGGCAGGGCTGATAATCAAGGAGTACTGGTACTTCCTGATGGATTATTTATAGAAGGCTTCTGCTCTGATTGGTCAGTGTTGTGAAGGGCTCAGTTGTTACAAAGTTTAAACATTATGTTGAACATGTGCCACACCTACACGTGATGAATGATTTTCTTATCTGGGGCTAATGTGAGTGGATCATGCCTTATTCTGAGATGTCTGGTTTTCCCAGTTGCTTGTCATTTCTTTGATTCAATGATTTCTTCTATTCATAGTTTTAAAATTGGCAAGTCCTGGGCTTACTGGAAATTGCATACTTACTGCCGCAGAGTGGATGGATGGCCACAGTAAGTAATTTCTGATTTCAATCTCTTCATTTTATAAAGTCTTCTTATGCAAATTATAGGATATCATTCTTACAAATTGTTACTGGATAAAACCACAACGTACTTGTGGTTTTCTTGTTGTTGTTTGTTTGCTTGTTTTGTCTTGAAGAATCTCATTTGGGGAAAAAAATACAAGAAAACAATGTTTTAGAATTATGGAATGTTGGAGCTGGAAGGAACCCTAGGTGTAATCTAGCCTTGCTTCTTCATCTCAAATATGTGAAAAATTAAGCTAGCTAGTGACAGAACTGGGACTGGAATTCAGGTATGCTATCTCTAAGTCCACTGCTATAACCGTTCCATGGAACTATTAGAAGTAGAAATAGCAATAGCACCAATGCCCACATATAATCACTTCAAAATCAGGAAACAGTAACTGGGTCATCTGCTTCAACCACAGAATAAAATGAAAACCAGGACAGAAACACAGGACTTTGTCTCAAGCTGTAGTGCTGATGGAAAAGAAAGATCAAATCTTCAAACTTAACTTTTCCTACATGTAATAATCAACAAGTATTTACTGAATAGCTACAAAATTTGTACCAGTGAATAAAGTAGCTGGACTATTGAGTGAAAAATAAACAGAACTGCTGTGCATAAGCTGACTGTACACTGTCAAAGATCATTTGGTTCAACACTCATTAATTTTAATGAATAACTTAGGAATTTTATATATGAAATTGAATTCTCAGAATTAAATCAATTAAACATGATCTTTTTATGGCAGTACTGTACCATTTATTATAATGAATAAACTGCAAGAAATCATAGGTTTGGAGATGAAATAAAGCTGAGTCTAGCCTACTAAAGTTAAAAAGTATTAACATTTTTTAATGACTTCTTATTAATACAGATGCAATGTATATCCACTGCATATATATGTAATATCTATATATATTTTTTAAAAAATTGCCATTGAGTTGATTCCGACTCATAGCGATCTTGTAGGACAGAGTAGAACTTCCCTACAGGGTTTCCAAGGAGCAGCTGGTGGATTTGAACTGCCAACCTTTTGGTTAGCAGCTGTAGCTCCTAACCACTGCGCCATCAGGGCCCCAAATACACACACACACACACACACACACACACACACACATATATATATACAATGAAAAAATAGAAACACAGATAAGCAAAAATAAGAACAACATTTTAAATTCAGATAAGCAAAAATAAAATGATCATATTGCCACTACATATATTAGCGCATATCCTTCTAGATCTTTATCTTTGCATTTTTAGACCAAATTTAGATTATATTGCACATACTGTTTTGTAATCAGTTTTTTTTTTAGTCAATACTCTCCACCTTTCCATTTCATTAAAATTTATCTCAGTTAGTACCCATTTCTCCCTTTATCATTTGGCTTGTTCAAGAGTATTCAGAACGGGAATTCCATTATATCTGGTTATTCTGTCCCTTAAATAACCTCTGGTTTTGTCTGCTTGCTTGCTTGTTGTATATATTACTCTATCCCCTGTATTTCCTATAAACTGTAAACTAGAACCTGTTGCTGTTGATTCAATTCCAACTCATAATGACCCTATAGGACAGAGTAGAACTGTGCAAGGCTATAATCTTTTTGGAAGCAGATTGCCAAATCTTCCTCCTGAAGAGCAGCTGGTGAGCTAGAACCACTGACCTTTCGCTTAGCAGCCAAGCGCTTAACCTCTGTGCCACCGGGGCTCCTTCTCCAAAAACTTAATGGAGTCCAATTAAACACTTTTGTCTAGAATATGTCATAGGTGACATTGGTAACCTCTTACATTGCATCAGAAGACATGACGATATCTGGCTGTTCATAGCAACTCTATGTACTACAGAACAAAACAGTGCCCGGTCCTGCACCATCCTCACAATCATTGTTATGCTTGAGCCCATTGTTGCAGCCACTGTGTCAATCCATCTCATTCAGGGTCTTCCTCTTTTTTACTGACCCTCTACTTTACCAAGCGTGATGTCCTTCTCCAGGGACTGATCCACCCTGATAACATGTCCAAAGTATATAGGACATAGTCTCGCCATCCTTGCTTCTAAGGAGCACTCTGGTTGTACTTCTTCCAAGACATGGTCAAAGGAGTAGTTATTAATTGCCTGCTGTGTGCCTACCCCCAGTAGTACATTAGCAAGTGCCCAGACAGAAAACAAGAGAGGCGTGTGTCAAGCACAGTTTAGCAAGTCTTCTCCCCTCTTCTCCTTTAAACTTCTGGACTTCCTGTTATGCCTTTGTTTTTGTTAAGTGGCTTGAGAGTTCAAGTGGGTTTTCTAGTGAGGGGGTAATTAGTTTAATTTCTAGTGAAGAGTGATTGGTTTAATTGGGTATTTGTGAATGTCAGGGAGGAAGGATAATTATTTAGAAGTCAGGAGAAAATAATGCCAAGAGCTCTGATAAGACTCAGTCTGACTCCATTGTTCCCTTCCCTGTGGCACTGCATTGCGGCAATAACTGACCAACCTACTGATCTGCCTGCCACCTGATTCCAGCCCAGTGGGACATTTTCCATTATCTCTGTCACTAGGACTCTCTTTCTAAAATGTAACCTAATTGAATCATGTAAGTCTCCTGTTTGAAAGTCTCTGCAGGTTCTCTAGTCTATCTACTAGAGGATACAATGAAAACTCCCCAGTATAGTACACAAGGCTTTTCAAAGCCAGCCCCAACCTTACCACTGCACTCTGACCCCACACACCCTTCACTCCAGCCACACTAGGCTTGCCATCATCTTCTGGCGATGCCACGGCCTTTCACAATCCTGTGTCTTATAACATGCTCATTCCTTCCACCTGCAATGCCATCCGCTTGCTTTTGGTCTGTTGTTGTTGTGTGCCGTTGAGTTGATTCCGACTCATAGAGACCCTATAGGACAGAATGGAACTGCCCCATAGGGTTTCCTAGTCTGTAATCTTTATGGGAGCAGATCACTAGAGCAGAGCAGCTGATGGGTTCAAACTGCCAACCTTTCTCCTGCTGACCTTTCAGTTAGTGGCCAAGTGCTTAACTATTATGTCACTAGGGCTCCTTACTTTCGGTCTAACCCATTGCCATCAAGACAATTCTGACTCATAGAGACCCTATAGGACACAGTAGAATTGCCCCATAAGATTTCCAAGGAGTAGCTGGTGAATTCGACCTATGATTGTTAAGGTTGTGTGTCAACTAGGCTGGGCCATGATACTCAGTGGCTTGGCAGTTATGATGTAGTTTGGCAGTCTTACGATGTGACCAGTTTCATGATGAGATTTGATATAATGCGATCACCTCCATGACGAGATCTGCTGTGAGTAGTCAATCAGTTGAAAGGGAGTTTCCTTGGGGGTGTGGCCTGCATTGAATATAAGTGGACTCTCTGGCAAGGCTCATGGGCTTTTGTTCACTCTGGATCCTCCAGGTGGCTCCTGTTCATCTGACCTCCAGTTCTTGGGACTTGAGCTAGCAGCTTACCTGCTGTCTTGCCTGCCAGTCTTGGGATTCATCGATCTTTGCAGCCTGTGAGCCAGAGCACTGCTATCTGACCTGTGGATCTTGGATTCACCCGCCCCTGCGGCTATGTGAATCAGGAGAAGCCTTTATCCTGACCCGAAGACTTGGGACGTTCCAGCCTCTACAACCAAGTGAGCCATTTCCTTAATATAAATTTCTCTATATATGTATATTTATATACTTAATGGTTTTGCTTCTCTAGAAAACCCAACCTAAGAGATGACATTTTTGTTAGCAGTCAAGCTCTTAACCACTGTGTGACCACCAGGGCTCCAAAAGATAAGGACATATTAGAAAAACATAAGCACAATGCACTTGTCACTCTTTCAAAAAATTAAACATAATTCCTTAATATTACCAAACAGTCAGTCTCCTGCTGTTATTTTTATTCACTGGAGTTCCTTCCTCCTGACACTAGTTGAAAATTCCTCTTGGTCCATGATGCCTCTGCTCGCTCTTAGGTAATAGATCATCTTATGCTTGCTTTTTCTACAGTCAGTTTAAGTAGCAAATCCAGTCTCAATTCAGAAATCAGAATTTCCAATCTCCTATAGTAATCAAAACTCAGAACCTGGCCTGGGGATATATTCCCCCTACTGAAGTGAGAAGAAGGGCTGAGACCTTCTCCTCTCTGTTCTCTCCTTGCTAACCTCCTTCCCCACTGCTGCCAGTAGTTTCTCTCCCTGCCAGGGATGGGATCTGCAGGAGAGGTGAATGGGCCCCTTCCTCACCATTTCCCTGACCAGGGGGATGTGTTGCCCTTCGGGAGAGTCTTGTGAGCTTCTGTTCTCAGCCCTAGGCCCCCAAGGCAGCCCTCCCAAATCCTTCTGCTCTAGGCAATCAGTCCGCCTAGACAGGACTCAAGAGAAGCCACAGATCCTGAGAGTGCAGGTCAGTTCTAATGCAGCGCATGCTCCTGGATCCACCACCAAAGCAGTACTCCCCATCCCGTCCCCCACTCACTGAATTCCCCAAGACAAGGAATCAAACCCTGTTTGATTATATGTTTAACATATCTCAAGCCTGAGCTCTGCCTCTCTCATATGGAAGAAGCACACTTTAATCTACCTATAGGGTTGCAAGGGAGCCTTGATGGCACAGTAGTTAAGAGCTTGGCTGTTAACCACAGGTTGGCAGTTCAAATCCACCAACCACTCCTTGGGATCTTTATGGGGCAGTTCTAGTCTGTCCTATAGGGTCACTATGAGTCGGAATCAGCTGGACAGGCGTCTTGTAGGGTTGACTATGAGTCGGAGCTGATTTGATAGCAATGGTTTTGGTTTATATGGTTATATTTTAAGTGAGTTTCTTATAGACAGTGTATAGTTAGGTCTCCCCCCGCCACTCTGTCAATCTCTGTGTTATAATTGGTGTATTTAGACCAATTACTTTTAATGTAATTACTGATATGTTACAGCTTAAGCCTGCCATTTTATTTTTGGTTTTCTGTTTGTTTCCTCTGAACAAACACATTTTAAAGCTCTCCAAGGTGTCTCCTTGGAGTACCCTTCAAGCTTGGGAATAAGAAGGTAGCATTCCAGCTCTCCTCCCTGAGGGCTTGGACTCTCTCCCTTCTATGGCTTTGATTTGACTGAGGCATCTAAGAATTGCAAAACAGGTTTTTTTTTCATTCCCATTGTAAATGCTGCATGGGAGGAGGGGATGGTTAGCTTAAAGTACTTTGGTACACTGATATCTATTTAAAGATGTCTCTTTGAAGTCCTAGTGACACAGTGGTTCAGTGCTCTGCTGCTAACTGAAAGTTTGGCGGTTCAAACCCACCTGCTGTAGCAGTCTGCTTCTGTAAAGATTTACAGCCTTGGACACCCTATGAGGCTGTTCTACTCTCTCCTGTAGGGTCGCTATGAGTTGGAATCGACTCAACAGCAATGTGTTTCAGTTGACGCGGAGACAGAAATGCTAGTCTGTGACATTTATTTGCATGTCTCTGTCCCTTTCTAGACTGTGAGCAATCAGTGGGCAAGATCCATATATGTTATTCAACTTTGTATTCCAGCAGTCACCAGTTGCTTAGTACATTTCAATGCCTTTTTGTCCATACTTAGCCCAAAGGAATCATACCTTTTTTTAAACCTCTGTTCAACCACTACAATTAATTTCCATTTTCTGCCTTATATTAGCTGTCTTTTCTCTCAGTATTCACCGATTTTCAAGTTATAACAGAAAGAGAAGAGATGAAGTACAAAAGATAAGATGAACACTTTCTACTCAGTGACCACTGGATTTTTATCCATTTAAAACTATGAGATTTATTTTGAGAAGCCAAGAATGACATTTAACTTGTCTATGAATTTGGTGAAGCTAAAAAATAAAGGGGTGCCACCTTCTAGAATAGACTATTTTTAGTAGCAGAGTTACAGTAGATAAGAACGGTGTTCATTACATAAACAGTTCTTCCTGGGAGCATAATGATAACTCTCCTTGTGCTATTTAAGGAATCAGCCAAGAAAGGTTGGAAGAAATCTATTATATTATCAAAATAAATTTTTTCTTACTAGCCCAAGGGACTAATAACATTTTGGAAGAAACTGGCTTGCCATTGGATGTAGAGGATGTGGGGGTGTGTTTTAA
Organism: Trichechus manatus latirostris; assembly: GCF_000243295.1. Taxonomy (NCBI): domain Eukaryota; kingdom Metazoa; phylum Chordata; class Mammalia; order Sirenia; family Trichechidae; genus Trichechus; species Trichechus manatus. Next base: position 18,008,205 of record NW_004443940.1, on the reverse strand, counting down.
TGAGAATGAATATCGAAGGTACAATTTCATATCCCATGGGACATTTGTTCAAATTCTGCCAGTTCAAATGAAGATTAAGCTTATTATTTTTATTCTGACTTTAGCCCACACTGATTCTCAAATACTGAGTAGTTGTCATTTCACTTTAAGGAAGTGCTAAGTGAAATCAATGAAACAGCTGAATTGATATGAGTTCCAAGAATTACAACATGCAGAATAAAAAGAACAATGAAATCATTCATGGAAGAGGCCATTCACAGACAGCTTAGTACTACTGTAGTAAGAGAAAAAAGAACAAACTGGAGAGAAAAGTGTAGCTCAGGATTCTAGATTTAAAAAAGTTTAATTTATGGTCAATTAAAGTTCACATTATGGGTTCTCTGCTCAAGAAATACAACCAAAGTGTGATTATTCATTCAATCCATTAATTCGATAATTATTGTACGCCTACTATGGGCCAGGCACTGTTCTAGGCACATGGTTTATGACACCAAGCAAAACACAAGAATCCCTATCCTCATGGAGCTGACATTTTGGTGGAGGAGATAGACAATAAACATACTGTATATGTAAATTGTGTAGTGTGTTAGGTGACAAATGCTATGGGGAAATAAGAGAAAGATTAGATAGATTGAGCAAGCAGGTATATGGAAGAGCTGATTGCAATTTTAGGGTTGGCTTTGTTGAGAGGTAACCTCTTGCTGTCAAGTCGATTCTAACTCATAGTGACCCTATAGGACAGAGCAGAACTGTCCCATAGAGTTGCCAAGGCTGTGATCCTTAAGGAAGCAGACTGTTACATCTTTCTTCTGTAGAGTGCCTGGTGGGTTAGAACTGCTGACCTTTCAGTTAGCAGCTGAGTGCTTAACCACTGGGCCATCAGGGCTCCTTTTAGACGTAACTTTAAGCAAAAACTTGTTTGGGGGAAGAACATTTCAAGAAGAGGAAACAGCTAATGCAGGGTTCCAAGAGAGCAGGAGCATCTTGGCTTATTCAAGAAACAGCAAGGAGGCCAGAGTGGCTAGAGCATAGCAGAAGGGTAAAGTGGAAGGAGATCACACAGGGCCAGGGATTACAGAAGGATATAGGCTTCCACTCTTTCCTTGTTTACTCTGAGAGGCTGCTTTTAAGCAGAGAAGGAACATGATTTAACTTACATTTTGAAAGGTTCTCTCTGGCTTCTCTGTTGAGACTAGGCCAAAGGGGACAAAATGGAAACAAGGAGACCAAGAGGGAGACTCCTGCAAAGGCTGGTGGTGGCTCAGACCAGGATGTAGAGTGGAAATGATGAAAAGTGATCACGTTCTGGATATGCTCTGCAGATGGAAAGATGGGATGTGGACTGGGAGAGAAATGACTCCACATTTTTGGCCTGAACAATTGCAAAATGTGGAATGACCAACAAATGAGGTAGGGAAGCTACTGATGGAGCATGTTTAGGGGACAGATTAGGAGTTCAGTTTTGGGTATATTAACTTTGACATCTAAATGAGGAAGTCAGTGGGCCGTTGGATATGAGAGTCTAGAGTTCAGGAAAGAGATCTAGGGGAAGACATAATTTGGGAGTTGTCAGTATATAGAAGGTATTTATTTTCTTATTTCCATTCTTTTTACATGAACATTTTCAAACACGTAGAAATATACACATACTTAGTACATATATTTTCCACCTTGAGTCAACAATTGTTAATATTTTGCCATGTTTGCTCTATATTTTTCTGTTTATTTGTTGTTTGTGTGATCAGTTAGCTGAACCATTTGAGAGATGGAGTCATCTTGTTATGTTCCCCCTGATTACTCCTACAGGCTTGGTGGAATGTGAAGTCACAGGACTGAAGGAGATTACAGAAGGAATGTATGCAGATAGCCACTGACCAGGGTCAAGGAAGGAGGCCTGGGGCACTCCAAGGGTAAGAGGTCAGGCAGAAGAGAGGAACTGGCACAGGAGACCAGAAAGGAGCAACTACTGAGTAAGGAGAAACACAAAGAGAGTGGGTATAATGTTAGTTCAGAAGACATTCACCTAATTGCTTAAATTTACAAAAATATAAAGAGGCAGATACAAAAAACACGCAAATCAGTCTTCTCACTTCAGAGTTTCTCCTTCATGCTTATGGAAATGGCAATTTATTATTTCCTTAGTTTACTTAAGACTGTGGTGATTTGGTTGTTTTAAACAACAAACCTAATAAACCCAGGGTCATAGACTCCATAAAGGATGAAGTGCCCAAGTCACTACATTGCCAACTGAATCGGTTAAAAAAATTAAAAAATCATTAACGAGATGGAAAAACTAACCATTAACTTTATTTGGAAAGGAAAGCGGCCCCAGATAAGCAAAGCATTATTGAAGAAGAAGAACAAAGTAGGAGGCCTCACACTACCTAATCTCAGAAGCTACTAGACAGCCATGGTAGTCAAAACAGCCTGGTACTGGTACAACGACAGCACATAGACCAATGGAACAGAATTGAGAACCCAGTTGTAAACCCAACCACCCACAGTCAGCTGATCTTTGACAAAGGATCAAAGTCTATTAAATGGGGAAAAAATAGTCTCTTTAACAAATGGTGCTGGCAAAACTGGATGTCCATCTGAAAAAAAAAAAAAAAAAGAAACAGGACCCATACCTCACACCATACACAAAAAGTAATTCAAAATGGATCAAAGACCTAAATATAAAACTTAAAACTATAAAAAATCATGGAAGAAAAAATAGGGACAATGCTAGAGGTCCTAATATATGACATAAATAGGATACAAACCGTAAGTAACAATGCACAAACACCAGAAGATAAACTAGATAACTGGGATCTCCTAAAAATCAAACACTTATGCTCATCAGAAGACTTCACCAAAAGAGTAAAAAGAGAACCTACAGACTGGGAAAAATTTTTTGGCTGCTACATATCTGACAAGAGTCTAATCTCTAAAATCTATAAGATACTGCAACACCTCAACAACAAAAAGACAGATAATCCAATTAAAAATGGGCAAAGGAGGTGATGGAATAATTTGGAAAAGGAATAGTGAAAATAGCAGCACAACTGGAAGAATGTAATCAATGTCACTAAATTGTACATGTAGAAACTTTTGAAATGGTGTAACTTTGTCTGTCTATTTTCACCAAAAGAAATGTCCTCCAAGGTCAAGAACGGAGAGTGTTGACATGTGGTGGGGTTGTTAACCAATGTCATAAAACGATACGTGTACTGACTCTTTAATGAGAAACTATTTGTTTTGTAAACCTTCACCTAAAGTACAATAAAACAATTTTTTAAAAAATGGGCAAAGGATACAAACAGACACTTTACCAAAGAAGACATTCAGGCAGCTAGCAGACAGACGAGAAAATGCAAATCAAGAGTACAATGAGATACCATCTCAACCTGACATTATTGGCACAAATCAAAAAACAAGAAAATGACAAATGTGCAAGAGGTTGTGGGAAGATTGGAACTCTTATACTTCGCTGGTGGGAATGTAAAGTGGCACAACCACTATCGAAAATGATATGGCGCTTCCTTAAAAAGTTAGACATAGAAATACCATTTGATCCAGCAATTCCACTCTAGGAATATATCCTAAAGAAGTAAGAGCTGTCACACAAATAGACATATGCACACGCATGTTCATTGAAGCATTATTCACAATAGGAAAAAGATGGAAACAACCTAAGTGTCCATCAACGGATGAATGGATAAACAAATTATGCTGCATACGCACAATGGAATACTATGCAGTAATAAAGAACTATGATGAATGCACAAAACATCTCACAGCATGGATGAATCTGGAAGGCATTATGCTGAGTGAAATAAGTCAATCACAAAAAGACAAATACTGTATGAGACCAGTATTCTAACTATTGTAACAACTCATACACACAGAAAGAAACAATCTTTGATGGTTACGAGAAAGGAGAAGGTGGTAAGTGGAAATCACTAACTAGACAGTAGATAAGTGGTAACTTTGGTGAAAGGAAAGACAACACACAGTATAGGGTAAGTCAGCAGAACTGGACCAAAGCAAAAGCATAGAAGTTTCCTAGATATATCCAAACACTTTGAGGGACCAAGTAGCTGGGACTGTGGGGTGGGGACCAGAGTCTCGGGGGACATCTAGGTCGATTGGCATAACATAGTTCATAAAGAAAATGTTCTACATCCCACTTTGGCGAGTAGCATGTGGGGTCTTAAAAGCTTGTGAGTAGCCATCTAAGATACATCTATTGGCCCCGAAGCAAAGGAGAATGAAAAAACCAAAGACACAAGGGAAATATTAGCCCAAAAGACTAAAGGACCACATGAACTAGAGCCTCCACCAGCCTGAGACCAGAAGAACTAGATGGTGCCCGGCTACCACCACCGACCGCTCTGACAGAGGTCACAACAGACAGTCCTGGACAGAGTGGGAGAAAAATGTAGAACGGAATTCAAATTAATTAAAAAAGACCAGACTTACTGGTCTGACAGAAACTGGAGGAGCCCCAGAGACTATGGCCCCCAGACACTCTGCTAACCCAGAACTGAAAGCATTCCCAAAGCCCACTTTTCAGACAAAGATTAGACAGGACTATAAAACAAAGAATAACACACTTGAGGAACGTGCTCCTTAGTTCAATCAAATATAGGAGACCAAATGGGCAGCTCCTGTCCAAAAGCAAGACACTAAGGCAGGAAGGGACAAGAACTGGATGAATGGACACAGGGAACCGGGGGTGGAAAGGGAGAGTGTGCTGTCACATTGTGGAGATTGCAACCAACATCACAAAACATATGTGTACAAATTTTTGAATGAGAAATGAACTTGAGCTGTAAAGTTTCACCTAAAGCACAATAAAAATTTAAAAAATAAAAATCACAAACAAAAGATGACAGCCTAGGAAATCCTACGGGGCAGTTGTACTCTGTCATGTGGGGTCGCTATGAATTGAAATCAACTCCATGGCACTTAACAACAACAGCTCACATTTACGTAGAGAAAATTAACTGTGATTAAGTCCTAAAAATACTTCCTTTCCCTTGAACTGTTGTTCGTAGTCTAAGGACAAATGGAGACAAATAGTGTATCTGTAACTTCAGAGTAAACTCCCAGCCTGTTTTTGGTCCTTGGGCATAACTCTGAAAAGATTTGTTTTTACGTAGAGGTTGATAAGCTGACAAGCAAAACTCATCCATTCTTGGGCTTCCTGAACACTGGAATCCCTCCCTTTGTGACTCAGGAAATAACAAAATAAATCATATGTAGAACCAAGAACAGATAGGCACTTTACAATAAATAAAAATAGCTCACGTTAGCTAGAGCTAGAAACTCAGAGGTAAAACACACTGGGCCAGGGGGATGCCTGGGTCCAGTATTACATATTTTATTCCAAGTCAAAGAGAAACTAAGTCTCGTCACTCTTTGGAGGCTGAAGAGTGATTGCTCCAGTGAAGAACTATCAGCTGGGGGAATGTCTCTAAATCCTTCCCCAGAGTCGGTGGCTTTTCTCTCCAGCTCTGATTCTTCACCTAAAAATCTCTCCTCTGTCATTTTTCAGCCAAGCTCCAAGTTCAGAAAAAACCCACTGCTGTCGGGTCAATTCTGATTCATAGCAACCCTATAGGTCAGAGTAGAACTGCCCCATAGGGTTTCCAAGACTGCAAATCTTTATGGAAGCAGATTGCCACATCTTTCTCCCATGGAGCAGCTGGTCGGTTCGAACTGCTGACCTTTCAGTTGGCAGCTGAGTGCTTAACCACCTCAGCACCAGGGCTCATTCCAGAGAAGAAACTACTATTTCCCAGACTAGCACGTATCTGGTTCAGTACAATATCAGCTTCCTTCTGAGCCATAGGGGGGGACTTAAGAAAACAAAGAGGAAGAAAAAAGACCCAGAAGAAAAGAGGAAGGGAAGAAAGTGGGAGGAAGGACTACGAGGACTTTATTTTCCCACTTAGTACACTGTATGCTAAGTGTGGAAGGACTGAAGAAAACTGTTCTATTTTAAAATGAGCTGCTTCTACATTCTAGGAGGGTTGCCAAGGGAAGTATGGTGTTGGAAGGCCACTGAAACAGGCTCTGCTGGCAGAGGGAGGCCCCTGGGCCAAGTGTAGAAGCAGGAAGTTGAGAAAAGAGGAATGAACTCAGTCTGCATGGTAATTTCAGAGGTTATGGACAATTGGCCAACAAAGCCTTTGCAGATTTGCTCCTTTGATGTAAACTTGCTTTTTCCACTCAATGTGAATTTAAACTGTGTCATCACTAGGAATTGTCAGTCTTGAGAGATTGAGTATGTTGAGTTTTGTCCAAGAGCTACCCACAGACCACCAGGATGAAGCTGCAGAAGACTGGAGGAAGAATTGAGCAGGTCTATGTTATGTTAATGTTACACCGGCAGAGGGTTTCCCAAATACTAAAATCAAACCTATTGCCATCGAGTTGATGCTGACTCATAATGGCCTTATAGGACACAGTAGAACTGCCCCATAGGGTTTCCAAGAGTATAATCTTTTTTTTTTTTTTAATTGTGCTTTAGATGAAGGTTAACAGAACAAATCAGTTTCTCGTTAAACATTAAACAATACACATATTGTTTTGTGACATTGGTTGCCAACCCCAGGGTGTGTCAACACTTTCCGCTTCTCAACTTCGGACTCCCCCTTACCAGCTTTCCTGTCCCCTCCTGCCTTCTCGTCCTTGCCCCTGGGCTGAAGTGTCCAACCGAGGGTATAAGGGTACGGAAGCAGACTGCCACATCTTTCTCCCGTGGAGCAGCTGGTGGGTTTGAACCACTGACCTAGTTCGTAGCCGAGTGCTTTAACCACTGCACCACCAGGGCTAACACAAAGATTGTTTATTATGTGTCAGGCGCTGTCTGAGTGCTTCATCCATGTTAACGATCTTATTTCTCACAACAAACCCTTAAGAGGTAGATGCTATTATTATTACTCCCACATTATGGATAAGAAAATAGGCACAGAGAGGTAAAAGGTCCTGTTGCCGGGGTCTTCTGCCCAACCTGGGCAGCCCCGATGAGGTTCTTGCCTTCTATTGACCAAGAATGGCCAGGAGAGGCTAAAGTTTTCTGCATGAGCAAAGCTTTATTGAGCAAAAGCAGCTTGCGAGTGGAGACAAAGAGGGATAAAACAACGCTAGCCTTTGTCTTCCCGAACAAACGACTGGCTGGGGCTTGTAAAGGTTTTTAGGCGGGAAAAGGCATTATCTTTATTCATGAAAGAGGCGGGGTTATGAAGATTAGGTGCACACGCAGGAGGCAGCCCAAGGTGGATCCCGCAACAAAGGCTCCTGGGACTGATGGCAGGACTTATTATGGGGTGCTGCGCCGGCGCAGTTCCCCCGTGGTGCCGGTTTGATTCCTGTCGTGGGTCTGTCGGTCGCCTCTCGGATGTCTGCGCATGCTCCAGGGACAAGATCGTCCGGTTCTGCTGAAAAACATCTTATCGAGGAAGTACATTGAGAGCTGGCTGGGTTGTTCTTTCTTTGCTGCATGTTCCAAGATATGGGTTTTGTGTCATTAGTTAAGCACATGTTTTTAGTTCAGGGTTCTTTGCCTAGGGGCTCAGTTCCTTCTTCCCTTCCCTGTCTCAGACTTGTCTGAGGTCCCTCAGCTGGCAAGTGGAGGAACCAGGACTTGAACTCCCAGCAGTCTGGGCCTTCAGATGCAGGGCTTTCTTTTTTTAATTTGATGTTTTTTGTTTTGTTTTGTGAAAATACACAGCAAAGATACACCATTTCAACAATTTCTGCATGTCTAATTCAGTGACATTGATTTCATTCTTTAAGTTGTGTAACCATACTCAGTATCCTTCTCTAAATTATTCCACCACCATTAACATAAACTCCCTGCCCTCTAAGCTTCTCATCTAACCTTTGGAGATACTGTTGTCAATTTGATCCCACACAGATAATTCTTTGAAAGAGCACAATATTCAAGGCAGACATACTTTACTAATTAAGCTAAACTATTGTTTGGTTCAAAGAAGACTTCAGGGGATTTGGTTTGAAGTTTAAGGTTTAAAGATTATCTCAGGGCAGTTGTCTCATGGCATAGCAGGCAGTTGTTCATGGAGGCATCCGGGCAACCAGACACACGTTCCGTTTCCTCTTCTGATACCTGACTCTCCTTCCTCCTCTGCTACTCCAGAAGACACCAGGCTTTTAACCACTCTACTCTACTGCCCTCTTAAGAGGACAGAGACTGGAGGATCCTTGTTCTTCTTTCCTGTCCCGCCCAGTACACCGCCTACCTTGCTTCTTCCAGTCATCCATACTATCTCAGTCTCACCCTCATATGTTTCTTTCTAAAGCTCAGCCAGGGAAAAGAACTGCCAAGGTTAATATGGTTTGAGGATTATTTTAGGGAGGTGAGGAGGGGAGGAGGATGGGACAAACCAAGACATGTGGATAGAAGGTAGCGGGGGAGACTCTCACTCAGAGAACTGAAGAGGACAGAGAAAGCAGTGATACCATTAGTAGGGCTGTGGAGAGGTCGGCTGTGGGCTTGGACGGGTTGCAGCCTTCTCGGCCCCACCCTTCCTCTGAATTGCCGCACTCGACCAGGGAGGACTTGGCCGGGGAAGTGCCTGGGTTAGGAGGTCTCCAGCACAGTGCCTCGTGTTTACCCTGGTGGAATGACTGAATAGATGAATGAACAAACTTTCGTAATACGTGCTCCTTCTACAAGTTTTTTTTCTTGTTGTTTTGGCCACATATCAAGTTTCCCTCGTTACTGTTGCATGGATACACTTCTCTTTTTCTCAAGCTCTTCCCTAGTAACAAAATATCTAAAGTAGATGTGAAAACATCTGTTTCTTGTAAAAGCTCACATGTCCATTTCATGAGTGGCCCTGGAAAGACAGGCAGTCTAACACTTATCTGTGTTCCACCCCCCCTTGCTCCTTTCCTACCAACTCCACTTTAATTTTCTGCCTCAGCTTCACGCTTCTTTTCATTGAATAACTTTTGGCTTCTCTTGATTAGTAAGCTTGGTACTGTCAGCCCTTATAAATAGACAGCCTTCGTTAAATTTGCTTTTAAAATTATTTTAAAATGTCACATTTCAGAGATCCTGAACTCAAAACCCAAACAAGCTGGTTAATTATCAAGTGTCTTTATTAAAACACAGTGAGGTTGTATGTTACATAATTTAAATGCTCAATAAATATTTGCTGAATGAAAATTTAGTCAAGTGGATGGCCACACAGGGAATCAAAACACGTGTGTCCTCATCCCAGATCTGTTGTTTATTTGCTGTATGATCTTAAAATAACTCATTTAATCAACGTTGACATAAACCATTAAAAATATTTGTGTTATGATTCAAAGTTTGAAACGGGAAATGTGCTAGGCATAATAATGACCCCCCTCAAAAAAAAAAGAAAAAAAAAGATGCCCACAGTCTAATCCCAAACCTGTGAATAGGTTAGGTTACATGGCAAAGGGCAATGAGGGTTGCAGATGGAATTAAGGTTGCTAATAAGCTGACTTTAATATAGGAGGTTATTCTGATTACCAGTGTGGGCCGAATAAAATCAAAAGGATCCTTGAGTCAGAGGGAGATATAACTATAGGATAATGGTTAAACAGGGGCAACATTGCTGGCTTTGAAGATGTAGGAAGGGGGCCATAAGCCAAGGAATGTGAGCAGTCTCTAGAAGCCAGTAACAGCAAAGGAACAGATTATTCCCTGCTGACACCTTGATTTTAGCCCAGTGAGGCTCGTGTCAGGCTTTTAACCTACAGAACTGTAAGATAATAAATTTGTGTTGTTGTAAGTTGCAAAGTATGTGGTAGTTACAGGAGTAATAGAAAACTAATATAGGGAATAATAAATTTTAAAACAAAATAAGACCCCCAGAAAGAGCTTTAATAAATTCTTTGATGTTATATAACTAAATTCAGCTAAATAGATTTTTAAAAATATATTTTTTAAAAAATTACCTACACAGTAATCAACACTGTGTGATACTGGCATAAGAATAGATATATAGATCAATGGAATAGAATTGAGAGTCCAGAAATAAACTCATCCACTTACGGTCAATAGATTTTCAACAGGTCTGCTGTCATCTAGTGCTGCTATAACAGAAATACCACAAGTGGGTGGCTTTAACAAACAGAAATTTATTTTTTCACAGTTTAAGAAGCTAGAAGTTCGAATTTGGGGTGCCAACTCTAGGGGAAAGTTGTCTCTCCGTCAGTTCTGGAGGAAGGTCCTTGCCTCTTCTGAGCTTCTGCTCCTGGGCAATCTTCATGTGGCTTGGTATGTGTCTTCCCCCATCTCTGCTACTCACTTGCTTGTTTAATCTTTCATATCTCAAAAGAGATTGATTTAAAAAACACCCTACACTAATGCTGTCTCATTAACAGGATTCCCAAATGGGATTATAATCACAGGTGTAGAAGTTAGGATTTACAACACATATTTTGGGGTTACATAATTCAATCTATAATAGGTGCCAAGATAATTCATTGAGGGAAAAAATAGTCTCTTTAATAAATGGTGCTGGGACAGCTGGATAGCTACATGCAAAAGAAGTTGAATCCTTACCTCAAAACACATAGAAAAATTAACTCAAAAAAAGACAAAAAGGTAGAGCTAAAACTATAAAACTCTTAGAAAAAAACATAGGCATAAACCTTCATGACCTTCAATTAGGCAATGATTTCTTAAATATGACAGCAAAAGCACAAGCAACAAAAGATAAATCTGATAAAATGGACTTCAATAAAATTAAGAAATTTTGTGCTTTAAAGGGCTTAACCAAGAAAGTGAAGAGGCAACCTAAGGAAAATATTTGGTCCACAACCCAATATTGGGTTGTAGAAACAACCCAAATGTCCATCAGCTGATAAATGGATAAATAAAATGTGATATATCCACACAATGGAGTATTATTCAGCTATAAAAAGGAAAAAAAAAACTGGTAAAATAAATGCTTGGTAAAGTACAGGGTCAGTGGAAAGAGGAAGACCCTCAACGAGATGGACTGACACAGTGGCTGCAACACTGGGCTCAAGCACAACAACAATTGTGAGGACGGCGCAGGACCAGCAGTGTTTCTTTCTTTGGTACGTGGGGTCGCTGAGTCGGAACCAACTGCATGGCACCTAAGAACAACAACAACATAAAAAGGAAAGAAGTACTGATACATGCTACCCCAAGGATGGACCTTAGAAAACATTATGCTAAATAAAAGAAGCTGGGCCAAAAGGCCACACATTGTTCATTTATATGAAGTCTAGAATAGGCAATTCATAGATACAGAATGTAGATTAGCGGTGGCAAGGAACTGGAGTACAGTAACTATTTCAGTGACTTGTAGTGGGTATGGGGTTTCTTTTTGGGGTGACGAAAATGTTCTGAAATTAAATAGTTGGGGATGGTTGCACAACTTTGTGAGTATACTAAAAACTACTGAATTTTACACTTTAAGGGGGTGAATTTTATGGTATGTGAGTTGCATCTCATTTGAAAAAAATTAGCTAGAAATACATGCTGGTTTTAGCAAGTCAGATAGTACAGACCTGACTAAAGGAAAAGGTAATGATCTTGTCCCTCATTCCACATTTAACTGCTTCCCCCACATTAAAACTTTATTTCCTTTCACTGTTTTCTCCTTGCTCATACAGACATATACCATATTTTTATGCAAATAATGTACGCCTTCTACGTTTGTCAACCATGCCCTCCCCCTTCCCCAGAGGTATTTTCGTAAACAACGCTATGCCAATTTTTTTTTACATGTACCTGTAAAAAAAATTAGCATAGCATGCTTACAAAAATACTTCACGGGGGAGGGTGCAGTTGGCTAACAAACATAGAAGGTGTGCATTATTTGCATAAAAATATGGCACACAAAGGGAGTTTCGTCTTTCATTTTTATTCTTACAAAAAACGACGTCAGTATGTATACAACTTGCTTTCTTCACTTAATTTCTCAGAGATATTCCGTAAGTCAGTACAATGAATTTAACTTGTATAAAATTCATAGCTTTGATGCACCATAATTTATTATTTTTTTCAATTTTTCCAATTTGCTGGTTTAAAATTGGTATCACATCAACCCTATACAGGTCTTTTGGTGACCTATAAATATATTTTTGCTCAGTATGTCTAGTAGAGAATGGATTGCTGGGTCATGGAATATTTTCAATGTTATTAAAGGATGTCAGTTTTCCAAAGGGATTGTATACGTTCCCATTAACAACATACGAGCAAACCAGTTGAGGAACATCTTCATGAACACTTGGTATTTTCTGTCTTTATTTTAGGCATTATAGTGGGTGTGTAGTAGTATTGCATGGTAGTTTTTATTTTGTTGTTGTTTAACTTTTCATTAAAGTACACATACCACTTTCAGAAACTGAACATACCTGTGTAACCAACACCCAGATTAAGAAACGACATCAGTAGAGAATATATGCATATTCTGTGGCCCAACAATTCTACTCCTTGTTATATATCCAGCATAAATGCAAATATATGTTCATCAAAAGACACAACTCAAATTTGATAACTGTTGCTGTTTGTCCAATTCACCTTAAATCCTAATAGATGTTAATAAAAGAAATAAAGCATTTTAGATAAAGTTGAAATCCTCTCTGACTTCCAATCTCAGTCCCAATTACCCTCCTCTTCACCCCTGGGCCCTGAGGCAACCACTCACAAATTGTGTATTTTTATACCTTTATATGCACATATTTTTATCCATGAATTTTCTAGACTCCTAGTGAAACTGAGCATCTTCTCCTATTTCCTCTTCTGTGTCTTGCCTTTTCATATCACTGGCCCATTTTTCTATTGTGTTATTTTTTGTTCATCAATTTGTAGGAGGCTTTGTTAGGATATTAACCATGTTTCTGTCCTGTTTACTGAAATATTTTCCTCCAGTCTATCATTTTTCCTTTCACTTTGTTTCTGGTGTCGTTTGCTTGTGAGAAAAATTTTAATTTTTATGTGGTTTAACATGTCTATTTCTTTAACTTGTCTGGGTTTCCGGTCTTGCTCAAGAAGAGCTCCCCACCCACACCTCAAAAGTTATACAAATGTTCTCTTACATTTTCATCTAGTATTTTTATTGTTTTATCTTTTATATTTAGATTTATTTGCAAAGCACCACACCAGACACTACAAGGGACACAAATGAGTAGGCTGGAGTGGAGAGGGAGAGAGTTCGCTACAGAAGGGAGAGAAGGCTGGAAATCTAAGTCGGAGCCACTTTTGTCGTCAAACTTTTCCTATATACTTGATGAAAAAGAAATGTACGCATCACCTAGCCTGTAATTTGATATTTTGTTAGCAGGAAGTAGAAAAATATTAACTATTTTATAAAATGAAATCAGATGTGGATTTTTATCTGTGGCTTTTATCCAGGGCTAATTAAAAATATGCTAGTTCTAGAATGTATTTTAGTTTATTTCCAGGTAATGCCAAGGCCTAGGAAGGAGTATTGAGGATGTTGTTGTTTGTTGCTGTCCAGTTGATTCTGACTCATGGCGACCCATGTGTGCAGGAGTAGAACTGCTCCATAGGGTTTTTAAGGCTATGACTTTTCAGAAGCAGACCGCCAGACTTGTCCTCTGAGGTGCCTCTGGGTGGATTTGAACCACGAACGTTTCCGCTAGTAGTCCAGCAATTCATCGTTTGCACCACCTGTAAATTTAAATACCAGAGAATGCCATTTTTGGTATTTTTCTTTACCCATGCTGGCTGTCTATGCTTTGTTCTCACAAGACCCTCCCCAGGAGCAATGCACTCTTGACAAGGGGTGGGGATGGAAGAAATGAGATGGCCAAGCAAACATCATCGCTCTCATGTACTATGTCTGATTTCATACCATCCTAACAAGGACCCAAATAGATTTTGTCAATTTCACCCTTAACTGAAACATTCATCTCGAGTTATCCTTGAATCTTCTAGAGTATTGTGTTTGCCCTTAATTTATTAAGCGGTGGAAGCTGCTCATAGTTTTTGAAGACGCTCACCCTATCTCCCTTCAGGCACATATGGGATATAAACAGAAGATATCAGACTAGATCAAAATCCTCCGTCACTGTTTCTGCTCGCCCCCTCCTGGCTGGGTATACGCACATCACTAAGTGGTTATGGTTGCACAACATGACGAAAGTAATTCATGTCACTGTATCGTACGTAGGAGCCCTGGTGGTGAAGTGGTTAAGTGCTTGGCTACTAAACGAAAGGTTGGCAGTTTGAAGCCACCAGTGGCACTGTGTGAGAAAGGTGTGGCAGGCAGCCTTGGAGACCCCTGGGGCAGTTCTGCAGGGTTACTGTGAGTTGCAATCAACTCCATGGCAGCGAGAGTATTGTACATGTAAAAAATGTTGAAATGGTAAGTTTATTTTGTTATATATATACTTACCACCAAAAAAAAAATCCTAAGGAAATTGTATGTAATTATAAAATATAATTAACATTCATATAGTTTTTTTAAAAAACCAATAAAAATTCACATCACTAAATGATCCATTGCTGCAGCGGAGCAAAAGCAGAAACTCATGCAAAAATCACTGGTGGCTGTGGAAGGAGTTTATTTTGAAAAAAGAGAAAACATTGAAAATGTTCATTAGATTAATTTTCAACATTTGATAGTAGATAAACCTACAGCCCATTTTCACTTCCTCAAAAGTTTCCCATGGATTGATGGTGCGGGGACGGGGGGGAATATTTTGGTTGGAATTAATTTTTATGGCCATTTAAAATCCTTTTTTGATGTTTTCTCCCTTAAAGAGGCGAGGGGAGACAAGTTTAGTGACAAAAACCAAAAGATGAACTGGGGACACATGGTGCTTGGATCTCTTCACTGAATGATTTCTCCTCCGTTATACCTTCTGGGAGGAACGCAGCCACGGTCTCTTTTCTTTTGCTCCCTGACTTAGTTGGCAAGGTTAGTCAAGTCCTCTACTACAGAATGCCTGGGTTAATGATTTATCTAACTGGGGTTAAAGCCATGTGCCACTGCAACGCTGCATTTTTTTTTTTTCCAAACTAGTCAGCTATTGTACACTGTCGATGCAGCTTAATGACATGTCACCAGACTGTGCAAGAATATCTATGTATATTATATTCACATTATTGCAGAGAGCATCAACGAACTTCCTTTCTTGATAGTACTATGATTCTTCTGATTGCCTTGACAGGGAAAAGAAAAACGTGATCCAAACAGACAAGAAAGCCTTCAGGTGGTGTTTAAATCAGATTAGGCTTGAAGACATTATGCTGAGTGAAATAAGCCAATTACAAAAGGACAAATATTGTATGACCTCACATAAAAAGACAGGAAAAGGCAATTGTACGGAGACCAAAGTTTATTAGTGGTCACCAGGGGCGGGAGGGAGGGGAAAAGGTAGGTAAATGGTGGTGGAAAAATCACATTGATTAAGGGTAGGGTTGCACAGCCCATTATATAATTGCTGTCGATAAATTGTAAAAAGTTGAATTGGCAAAAATTGTGTGATAGATATATTTACCACAATGACAAAAAAAAAAAAGAGAGAGAGTAGCTGCTGAGGCTGCTTATGCACAAGCAGACACCTCACGGAATTTGGTTCCTTGGTTTGGAGGTTTAGGGTCATAGTTTCATGCGACATCCCAGTTAATTGTCCTAATAATGTGTTTAGTGCTTCTGTTCTATCTCCTAGTTTGTTGCATAGTGTCTGGGGTCTTAAAAGCTTGCAAGCAGCCATCCAAGGCACAATAATTGGTCTCTATCCACCTTGAGCAACAGAGGAAGAAGGAGAGTCAGGAATAGGAGGAAATTATAGAATGTGTGGCTAATTGCCTCCATGAACAACTGCCTCCTTCACCATGAGACCAGAAGAAGGGGTTGGTGCCTGGCTACCATTACTGAACATTTTGATCAAAACTTCCATAGCAGAATCCTGATCAAAAGGGGGGAAATGTGGAACAGAATTTAAAAATCTCATGGATTCTAGACTTTCTGGAGCCATGGAGGGTGGATGAATCCCTGAAAGGATTGCCCCGAGATAATCTTTAAACCTTAAACCAGAAATATCCCCTGAAGTCTTCTTAAAACCAAACAATAGTTTAGCTCAGCTAGTGAAAAAGGTCTGCCTTGAGCATTGTGCTCTTTTAAGAATTATCTATATCGGATCAAACTGACAACAGGAACTCAAAAGATCAGATAGGAACCTTAGGGGGCAGTGAGAGTATGTTAATGAGGGAGGAACAACTCAGAAAAGGAAGGTGAGTAGGGTTGCACAACTGGAAGAAGTAAACAATTTCACTAAATTGCACATGTAGAAACAGTTGAATTGGTGTATGTTTTGCTGTGTATATGCTCAACAACAGCAACAAAATAAAATTTAGAAAATAAAGCAGATTGGATCTCAGATCCAAGGGTATTTTTAAAGTAAATTATTGAATATAATACATGTACAGAAAAGTTCACAGATTATTAGTTCTGGGTTAGCAGAGAGTCCAGGGGCCATGTCTTCTGGGGTTCCTCCAGTCTTAGTGAGACCATTAAGTCTGGTCTTTTTACTAGAATTTGAGTTCTGTGCTCCACTTTTCTCCTGCTCCATCAGGGACTCTGTTGTGTTCCCTGTCGGGAGGTCACTGGTGGTGGCTGGGCACCATCTAGTTCTTCTGGTCTCAGGCTGATGGAGTCTCTGGTTTATGTGGCCCCTTTTGTCTCTTGGGCAAATATTTTCCTTGTGTCTTTGGTGTTCTTCATTATCCTTTGCTCCAGGTAGGCTGGGACAAATTGATGCATCTTAGATGGCTGCTCACTAGCTTTTAGGACCCAAGATACCACTCGCCTAAGTGGGATGCAGAACATATTCTTAATAAACTTTGTTATGCCAATTGACCTAGATGTTCCCTGAAACCATGGTCCCCAGACCCCCGCCCCTGCTATACTGTTCCTCGAAGTGTTTGGTTGTGTTCAGGAAACTTCTTAGCTTTTATTTTAGTCCAGTTGTGCTGACTTCCCCCATATTGTGTGTTGTCCTTCCCTTCACCTAAGATAATTGTTGTCTACTATCTAGTTAGTGAATTCCCCTCTCCTTCCCTCCCCATCCTCATAACCATCAAAGAATGCTTTCTTCTGTGTTTAAATCCTTTCCCGAGTTCTTATAATTGTGGTCTCATACAATATTTATCCTTTTGTGACTGACTGATTTCACTCAGCATAATGCCTTCCAGATTCATCCACGTTATGAGATGTCTCACGGATTCATTGTTCTTTTCCGTTGCATAGTGTTCCATTGTGTGAATATACCATAAATGTGTTTATCCATTTGTCTGTTGACGGGCACCTAGGTTGTTTCCATTTTTTGCTATTGTGAACAGTGCTGCAACGAACATGGGTGTGCATATATCTATCCGTGTGACAGCTCTTATTTCTCTAGGATATATTCGAAGGAGGGGAATAGCTGGATTGTATAGTACTTCTATTTCTAGCTTTTTAAAGAAGTGTCAAATCAATTTCCAAAGTGGTCATACCATTTTACATTCCTACCAGCAGTGTATAAGTATTCCAGTCTTTCTACAACCTCTCCAACATTCATTATTTTGTGTTTTTTGGATTAATGCTAGCTTTGTTGGGGTGAGATTATCTCTCATTGTAGTTTTGGTCTGCATTTCTCTAATGGCTAATGATCATGAGCATTTCCTCATGTATTTGTTAGCCACCTGAATGTCTTCTTTGGTGAAGTACCTGTTCATATCATTTGCCCATTTTTTAATTGGGTTATTTGTCTTTTTGTTGT
>NW_004443940.1:17981824-17990348 GCF_000243295.1 Trichechus manatus latirostris | reverse complement strand
CTTTAAAGTCTATTTTGTCAGAGATTAATACTGCCACTCCTGCTCTTTTTTGAGTGTTGTTTGCTTGATATTTTTTTCCCCATCCTTTGAGTTTTAGTTTGTTTTTGTCTTTAAGTCTAAGGTGTGTCTCTCATAGGCTGCATATAAACAGACCTTGTTTTTTAATCCATTCTGCCACTCTGTCTCTTTACTGGTGCATTTAGTCCATTCACATTCAGCGTAATTATTGATAGGTATGAGTTTAGTGCTGTCATTTTGATATCTTTTTTTTTGTGGTGTTCACAGTTTTTTGTTCCACTTAATTCTCTGCGCTGAGTTGTTTTTATGTATTTTCTTTTCATCTTTTTCATTGTTGTTGGTTTTGTATTTTCTAAGTCTTTATGTTTTTCTTGTCTTTTATTTTGATGTGTAGGATTGTTAGTTTCCTTTGTGGTTACCTTAATATTTACTCCTATTTTTCTAAGTTTAAACCAATCTTCTATCTCTTTATATTGCATTGACTTCCTCTCCATATGACAAATCTATGACTACATTATTTAGTCCCTCTTTTTTGTTTTAATGTTGTCATCTTTTACATACTGACATCTCTGTTTCCCTATTTTCAGTGTTTTAGCTTTGTTTTATTTTTGTGACTTCCATATCTGGGTTGATATCTGGTTGCTCTGTCCTGTGGTCTAGTCTTGGGTTGTTATCTGATGTTACTGATTTTCTAACCAGAGGACTCCCTTTAGTATTTCTTGTACTTTTGGTTTGGTTTTTACAAATTCCTTAAACTTCTGTTTATCTGGAAATGGCCTAATTTCGACTTCATATTTGAGGGACAGTTTTGCTGGATATATATAATTCTTAGCTGGCAGTTTTTTTCCTTCCAGGCTTTACATATGTCATCCCATTGCCTTCTTTCCTGCATGGTTTCTGCTGAATGGTCAGAGCTTATTCTTATTGACTGTCCTTTGCAGACGACTTTTTGTTTATCCCTAGCCACTCTTAAAATTTTCTCTTTATCTTTGGTTTTGGCAAGTTTGATTATAATATGTCTTGGTGACTTTCTTTTGGGATCTACCTTTTGTGGGGTTCGATGAGCTTTTTGGATAGATATCTTCTCATCTTTCATGATATCAGGGAAGTTTTCTGCCAATAAATCTTCAACAATTCTCTCTGTATTTTCTGTTATCCCCCCTGTTCCAGTATTCCAGTCACTCATAGGTCATTCCCCTTTATAAGATCCCACATAATTCTTAGGGTTTCTTCATTTTTTAAAAATTCTTTTAACTGATTTTCCTCAAATAAGTTGGCATCAAGTACCTTATCTTCAGCCTCACTAATTCTGACTTCCATTGCCACAGTTCTGCTTCTATGACTTTCTATTGAATTGTCTAATTCTGAAATTTGATGGTTAATCTTTTGGATTTCTATTTGCTGTCTCTCTATGGATTCTTACGGCCTGTCAAATTTGTCATTTTGCTCTTGAATAACCTTCTTAAGTTCCTCTCTTGCTTTGTCTGTGTATTCCTTGGTTTGTTCTGTGTTTTGTATGATCTCCTTCCCGATGTCTTGAGAGTTCTGTACATTAATCTTTTGAATTCTACCTCTGGTAATTCCAACAAGTTCTCTTCCTCTGAAAGATTTCTTGATTCTTTGTTTTGGTGGCTTGCTGAAGCCATCATGGTCTGTCTCTTTATGTGATTTGATATTGACTGTTGTTTCTGAGCCATCAATAAGTTATTGTTTGTTTATTTTATGTTTGCTTACTGTGTCCTAGCTTCTTGTCTTATTTTGTTTTGATATGCCCAAATAGGCTGGTTGTGGGAGCTAGTTTGATTATTGGCATCTTTGAAGCTCTCACATCCTGTCTCCCGGTGGCTAGAGCTGTTACTAGGTATGTGAGCCCAGGAGTCCATTTACTTTTCTTGTGTGGATTCAGCTCAGGTGTCCAGGTTGTCGGTCACCGTGTGGGCAGTCTCTCACCTACAGTCCTAGATGGGCAGGGGTGATTGGAGTAGGGACAGGCATCTGGCTGCAGTAAGGGTACATGTGCTGATCAAGGCAGGGGGCTGACTGCTGCCCCTGAGTGTCTGGGTGGAAGGCGTGTCCCTGTTCCCTAGAGCACATAGGTAGGTGTGTTTTGCAGCCGGACTATGGCCACCCACTCCTGCTGGTTGTAAGGACTGGGAGTCACCACTTATTCTTGGACCCCTGTCGCAGGTGGCTACATGGAGTGGGTGGAGTCACCAGTCTTCAGGCCCCTGATGTGGGTAGGTGAGGACCCTGCTTAATGGGCAGGGTGGTGTCAAATGTCATGAATCTGCCCCTCCCCCTTATAGCTGATACAGATGAAAATAGGCTTTAGGTACATACCCAGCTGTATTGTGCTAATGAGGGCCTACGCTGTTGAAATGGGCCCACTCAAGTCTATGCAGGGGTGAAAGGCATTCAAAGTCCATAGACCCCTTATGCCTGTGCCTAGGCAAAGTGGCTATGCCTGCCCTGAGTTCCCAGCTTAGTGGAGCTGGCAGATTTTTCTTCCTGTTTGTTAATTTGTTCCCTCACCAAAGCCAGGAGAATGGCTCAGGGCGTCTGACGTGTCCTACTTCTGGCCCAATGAGAGCAGCAATCACTGAAGCTGGACTGGGGCCCAGAGCAGAGCAGAGAGGGGGCAGGTAAATGGGAGAGAGGTACTTCCCAAAAGGGTTTTTTTTTCTTTTTTGAAGTAGGTTAGACGCTTGTACTTATCTTTTGCCAACTGAGCGCCATTTCTTGCTTGTTCTGGAGGCTTGAGCAGACTCTCTGCTACTTCGTCTCTCCTGATGTGGAAAACGCATCCCGAGAGCCACTGCTTGCCTCACCCCTCGTGCACTAGCTGATCCAGCCTGCAGGGTGCTGGTGCTGGCCAGGTCAGGTCTGGCAACTCCTCGCTGCTTCTGAACTGTCTCTCCCTCCCCCTGCCACTCAGTCGGATTCAACTTTGTCTTTGATGTTCAGGGTGCCTAGATTGTCATATATACTTGATTCACTTGGTTTTTTTTTTGGGTCTTTGTTGTAAGAGGGACCACAGGAAGAGTCTGACTACTCTACCATCTTGGCCCCGCCTCTGTTTGTTTGTTTTTTGCCATAACAGGATTTATAACTCTTTTATTGGCAGTTACTTGTTTCTCCTTCATGGATTTTATGAACATAATTAATCTGGAAATATAAAATAAATTTGGAAAAGTTATAAGAGCAAATAAAAATATTCTTGGTGTTAAAATGTACATTTTTTTCCCCATAAATGATTCAATCTAATTGTTTGCTATATTCTTCATGAGTAAAAAAATACATTTTTTTGTTGTTGTTTTTAAGTATCATGTTGGTACAACCGCTTCTGAATTATCTTCAGGAAAATTCTACATGCGTATGATATAAATAATATTGTTCAGTAATTTCTACATTCTGTTGGATCATCTTTCTTTGGTATGGGCATGTATATGGAACTCTAAGTTCAAAATTATATTTTAAAAAATCTCATTGGTCATCTTTGGAGGCTAGAGAACCAATTTGTTACTTTAAAAACTCATAAATAAAAACTAAGAATCAAGTATTTCTTTTTAGAAATTGACTGGAGGTGCAAGAGAACCTACTGAAGCTTACAAGAATGGATTTGCAGCTTTTCAACTAAATCTGGAAGGCTGGGCCTTGTTACTTTGGAGCCTTGAACTTGGAAATGAAGACCTGTTCTATGCTGTTAATAGTTTACTGAATTTTATAAAAGAAACAGAATAGAGAAGAATGCTTTTATTGCAGTTTTAACAAGGTTGTACTTAAGATTCATAACCTCGTGTAGCCATGTCATAAGTGTTAATGGGTGATGACAAAGATACAGGAAGAGGAATTTTTCATAAATAGTGAAAGAAAACATTTTAGTCTGCTCTAACAGATTATAATGCATTAGTCGTTTGTGTTAGTCTTCCAGGGAAACTTCCATTTAAATTTGCACTCATATGTTCCACAAGTTTCATTGTGGGCCATTATTCCTATATATTAATGACTTGAGAAGATGAAAATATTACAGCATAAGATATTTTTAAAAGGAACAAGCAAATTAAATAAAATGTGATGACCTTTACTTCTCTCTTGTAGGTTTATTTTAAATTATCACTTTATCTTGCATAAAGGGATTTTTCAAATGGCATGTGATTTTTTCCATTTTAACCAACTTCCTTAGAATATTATCATAAACAGAACTATCCTACCTACTTTGCATCCTACTCTGTAATTTTCTCCCATTCTGTGTGGGTGGAGATTACTCCATTAGCTCAATGCATTACTGGGGCAATTCACAGTAGCTGCCAGGCTATAGTATATAGCCCAGCCCAGAATAAAGGGGGGTTGAAGACACAAGTTATATCAATTACGCTCTTCAGGGAAGGGCAGGAAAATAGACTCTGAAACAGGGAACTAATAGAGAGCAGGCGTCTGGAAGTCTGCTCCTAATGATCAGGTATTAAAGGGTATACACACGGGAATGGTCACTCCAAGTGCACATATTACACTTTTGTTTTTTACTCTTCAAAGGCAACAGTGTTCACAGATAAGTACAAGATAAATTCAAGAAAGTAGAAATCCAATGTTACCAGGAGGTTGTGTCAAACATTTGTATTAAATACCACTGTGAAAGGCATTGTGGTAATTGTTAGAGTTACAGAAGGGTATGAAACATAATCATTATTCTCAAAAGACTTCTGCAAACTCAAAACCTGGGACTGGTGTAATGATAGACATATAGACTAATGGAATAGAATTGAGAGTCCAGAAATAAACCCATACATGTATAGCCAATCGATTTTCGACAAAGGGCATAAGTCCATTCAAGGCGGAAAGAATAGTCACTTCAATAAATGGTACTGGGACAACTGGATTTCCACATGCAGAAGAATGAAGCTGGACCCGTACCTCACACCATATACGAAAATTAACTCAAAATGGATCAATCACCTAAATGCAACAACTAAAGTCAAAAAACTCTTAGAACAAAACATAGCGGTAATGCTTCAGGATCTAGTTTTTGACAATGGGATTCTTAGATATGACACCAAAAGCACAAGCAACAAAAGACAAAATAAATAAATTGGACTTCATCAAAATTAAAAACTTTTGTGCATCAAAGGACTTTATCAACAAAGTAAAGACACAACCTACAGAATGGGATAAAATATTTGGGAACCATATACCCAATAAGGGTTTAACATCCAGAATATATAAAGAACTCCTACAACTTAACAATAAAAAAACAACCTAATAAAAAAATAGGCAAAGGACTTAATTAGACATTTCTCCAAAGAAGATATACACATGGCAACAAGCACATGAAAAGATGCTCAACATGAGACATCAGAAAAATGCAAATCAAAATCACAGCGAGATACCACTTCAACCCTACTAGGATGGCTATAATCAGAAAAATGAAAAACAACGTGTTGGCAAGGATACAGAGAAATTGGAACCCTCATCCACTGATGGTGGGATTGTAAAATGGTGCAGCTGCTAAAGAAAACAATTTTATAGTTCCTCAAAAAAGTTAAACATAGAGTATATAAATCAGCAATTCCACTCCTAGCTATATACCCAGAAGAACTGAAAGCAGGAATGCAAACAGATACTTGTACACCAGTGTTCACTGCAGCACTAATCACAATAGCCAAAAGATGAAAACACCTAAATGTCCATCAATAGATGAATGGATAAACAAAATGTGGTACAGCCATACAATGGAATAGTACTCAGCCACAAAGAGAAAATTCTGATACGTGAATGGATCTTGAAAACATTATGCTAAGTGAAATAAGTCAGTTATAAAAGGACAAATATTGTATGATCCCACTTACTGGTATATGAAATATCTAGAATTTGGCAAAT
Organism: Trichechus manatus latirostris; assembly: GCF_000243295.1. Classification (NCBI taxonomy): domain Eukaryota; kingdom Metazoa; phylum Chordata; class Mammalia; order Sirenia; family Trichechidae; genus Trichechus; species Trichechus manatus. The sequence continues at coordinate 17,984,456 of NW_004443940.1, read as the reverse complement.
GTATAGAGACCAAAGTTTATTAGTGGTTATCAGGAATCGGAGGTAGAGGAGAAGGAAGAGTCATTTCTTAGGGGGCACTGGGTTTCTGTTAAGGGTGATGAAAAAATGTGGAAATGGAAGTGACGATAGCTGCACAACATGGTTAATGTAATCAGTGTCACTGAATTGTACACGCAAAAAATGTTGAAATAGCAAATGTTTTGTTTTATATATATATATATATACACAGACACACACACACATATATATATATACACATATATATAACCACAATAAACTAACTAACTAAATAAATAGACAGGGAAAAAAGAACTTTCACAAATATAACTAACTTTGAATGCTTACCATGTACCATGCTCAGCGCTGTGGTGCGTGTGTGTAATTTCTTTAAAACCTCACTACAACCCCTCAGGTGTTGTTGTTGCTGTTAGGTGCCATTGAATCAATTTTGACTGTTTGTATAAAAGGTGAATGTTACAGATTGAATTATGTCCCCAAAAAAACATGTGTTGTAAATCCTAACTCTATGCCTGTGATTATAATCCCATTTGGGAATGGGCTGTCTTTGTTATTTTAATGAGGCAGGATTAGTGTAGGGTATATCTTAAATCAATCTCTTTTGAGATAGATGTAAGAGATTAAACAAGCAAGTGAGTAGCAGAGATGGGGGAAGACATATGTCAAGCCATAGGAAGATTCCCCAGGAGGAGAAGCTCAGAAGAGACAAGGACCTTCCTCCAGAGCTGACAGAGAGAGAAAACCTTTCCCTAGAGCGGGCACCCTGAATTTGGGCTTTTAGCTTCCTAAATTGTGAGAAAATAAATTTCTACTTGTTCAAGCCATCCATTTGTAGTATTTCTGTTACAGCAGCACTAGATAACTAAGACAGTGAACAAACCAGAAACACTCCTGCCTTTGTTGAGTGCACAGTCGAGAGTGGAAGACAAGCAGTAAACAACGTGGGCATAATTTAAAAGTGTGTCTTGAAAAGAAGAAACAGCCCCTCTGGGGAGAGAATAAGAGGGTGGACATGGAGGAAATGACTTTCAGACCGAGGGAGGGAAGAACTGAAAGCATGGGGGGAGGTGGGACTGTGAGTGAGTCAAGGTGGAAGAAGTAGCAGCACAGGGCCGGGTCATATAGGACCTTGGGGGCCCCGTAGTGGGTTTTATCTTTTATTCCAAGTGCCATGGGAAACCATTAATGGGTTATAAACTGAGGCATGGTGTGGTCAAAGCTGAAAGAGCTTGCAAAAGTGATTTCACTGATGACCCACGCTGTTTGCGCAGGAGAGAGGTGAGGTGAAGAGAGGAGGTGACTGCAGAATGGGGAGAGAATGGCAGAGCCGTAGGATGGAAGGGCTTAATAAGGTTAAAGGAGTGTTGCTAGGGGGTTGCTTGAGAAAATTGAAGGATAGGAGAGTGTATGTGAAATAGTGAGGAGGTGGTGCAGTTTCTGGTGATAGGTCCAGCTTGTGATTTTGGTAGTGGATAGTGGTGCCGGAGAGCAGGAACCTGTTGCTAGAGATGTGAAGTGAGAAAAAAGGCTAGCACGGCTTCAATGAATTGGGAAGAAATTCCAACTCACAGAAGACAATGCTTCTGGGTTTTGTACAGGGCTGACCCCTGCTGGTAAATTCTGGTAGAAGCCTGAAATCTGAGCTGCTGGCAGGCTAAGTGGAACCCTGAGAAGCTAGGTGAAAATCGAGGTAACAGCAAAGGAGAAGGGCTATGTTTACTTAGACATTTTCACATTTTGAACTGTCTCTGCCAGTGGTTTTTGGTCCAGAATGTCCTCACAACTAAAGTACCCTCTGTAAACAATCCCTGCCTCATGTTATCAATAATTAAAATGCAATGCATGAATACTTGGGAGAATCCTAATTTCTCCCTAATTTTTTTTTTTTTTTACTTTCTTATTGAGGCATAGCATACGTGTAATAAAATGCACAAATCTTAAGTGCACATCAAGATGCAATTTTAGAAATGTATAAACTCACTACATCACAAATGTAACCCCACCCAGATTAGGATATAGAACATTCCAGCACCCCAGAAACCTTCCTCTTGCCCACCCTCAGTCACTACTGACCCCACAAAGAGAACCACTATTCTGATTTTTTGTCTCTTTTTTAAAAAATTTTTTCCCATATAAAAATTTATACATACATTGTTATGTGACTCTAATTGCTCTCCCCATACTGTGACAGCACACTCCTCCTTTCCACCCCTGATTCCCCATGTCCATTCAACAAGCTCTTAACCGTCTCTGCCTTCCCATCTCACCTCCGGACAGAAGCTGCCCGTTTAGTCTCTTGTATCTACTTGAGCTATGAGGTACACTCTTCACGAGTATCACTTTATGTCCCACAGTCCAGTTCAATCCGTCTGAAGAGTTGGCCTCGGAAATTGTTTTCGTTCTGGGTTGATAGAGAATCCAGGGGCCAAGCTCTCCAAGGTTCCTCCAGTCTCAGTCAGACCATTAAGTCTGGTCTTCTTACTAGAATTTGAATTCTGCACCCCACCTTTCTCCTGCTCCATCCGGGACTCTCTGTTGTGTTCCCTGTCAGGGCAGTCATTGGTGGTAGCCAGGCACCATCTAGTTCTTCTGGTCTCAGGCTGATGAAGTCTCT
>NW_004443940.1:17956481-17974976 GCF_000243295.1 Trichechus manatus latirostris | reverse complement strand
GCTTGCTTGCCTCACTGCTCACCCCCGAGCTGATCAGGCCTGAAGAGCTCAGGCTCTCGCTGGATCAGGTCTGGCAGCTCCTTGCTGCTGCCGAACCATCTCTCCCTCCCCCTGCCACTCAGTCTGGTTCCTCAACTCTGCCTTTGATGTTCAGGGCTCCCAGATTGCCATATATAATCGAATCACTTGTTTTCTCAGGTCTTTGTTGTAAGAGGGTCCACTGGAAGCATCTGACTACTCCGCCATTTTGGCCTCGCCTCTATTCTGACTTCTAACAGCATAGATTAGTTTTGTTGGTTCTTGAAACATCATATAAATGGAATCAAACAATATGTATTATTTTATATTTTGCTTCTTTTACTTAGCATGTCTGTGAAATTGCCCATATTACATGTAGCATAGTTCATTTTTTTAAATTCCATTTTAAAAATATTCCACCTCTATTCTATTGCTGGTGGACATTTAGATTATTTCTAGTTTATGGCTTTCATGCTGCTGTGAATATCCCTCTACATGTCTTCTGCTGATTGTATGTATGTATGTACATATGTATTTGTTGGGTATATACCTATAGGGTTGCTATGAGTCAGAATTGACTCAACCAAAATGGGTTTGGCTTTTTTTTTTTTTGATACCTAGATATGGAGTTACCAGGTCACCTTAAGAAGATACTGCCAAAGGTTTTCCAAAGAGGCACTCCCACCAGCAGTATATGAGAATTCTAGTTGTTCTACATCTTTGCTAACATTTGGTATTGTTAGATTTTTATTTTATTTTGTATTAGCCATTCTGGGGTGTATGTCCTCTCACGTTTAACCAAGTGGCAGAGGGGACTTCAAAAGAACCACTTGGAGACCTTGATCTGTGCCCCTTAGAGTTTGTGTGATACAGACAAGTGCCAAACCCAGTTCTGAAAAAAATTCTCTAGGCTGAAATGGCCAGAGGTGGCATAGTAGAGAGAGCTGTGTTGGTTGTGGTCTACACTGTGTTTGAGTGCAGGGCAAAGCATGGGTGAATTTTGTGGACCAAATGTGAATCCTGGGTCCCTCTCAGATCCTGCCCTGGAGAGGACATGGGTTGCCAACAGTGGAGTGGACTAAAAGATTATAGAGAGCAGTCAAAAATGGAAGACAGAGGAACGGCATTGCCAGGGCCCAGGGAGCTGCCATCCGAGAGCCCAGCACAGGAGTCTCCAAGGGAGTCAAGGAAGGGCCGGCCATGGAGATCTACCTACCCAAGAGGGCACCTTAACCAAGTGTCTATTAATTAGACCTTTCTGTTTCTTTCTGACCCAGAAGAGGAACTGGAGACAATCCGATGAGGGCTGTGGAAGAGGAGGAAAACCACAGTGGGAAAAGAGATCCAGAAGCTGACCATACCTTCTCTCCCACAGCTGGCTGCCCAGCCTGAAGCAGTCAGACCCAGGAGAAGAGGAGAAGGTTCAAGTTAGCAAGAATGTGGAGTTGTGATTAAGATACTAGCCTGAATATTTTATTTACTAAAATATCCCAGATCCCCTACATATCCCCAAACTTCTTTTCCCTGCAGAATCGCCTATTCTGTTTATTGGAAACGCTATCCCTCTAGTGGCTCAGAGTCAAAACCTTCAAGTCATCCTTCTCTCTTCCCTTGCACCCCACATTCTGTCCATCAGCAAACTCTGTCATTTCTACCTTAACATGTTTCATGTTTGGAGATGGGACAGTGGTCAAGTATGTCTTTGGTGTTTTTTTGTTGTTTTGTGTTGTTTTTTGCTTGGGAGTTTCTGAATTAGTAATTGTTGGCCAACTTTCAGGAACGTAAGGATTAGTGCAGTTTGTAAGCTTTATATTTCAAAAAAATTAGTTCTTGAAAACCGTATAGAGCACAGTTCTACTCTGACACATATGGGTCACCATGAGTTGGAATCGCCTCTATGGCAACTGGGTTTTTTTTGTGTGTGTAGGTTTTCTAAGTTTACAAAGAAATGTTTTGTTCCTTCTTTTGTAAACACTTGTGCTATTAAAGGCTAAATCCTAAAAATAAAGACCAAAACCCAAGAAGGGAACTAATAATTCACTAACATGAAATAATTATGTTTGCTACTAATTCATATTCCATACAACTCAATACAGAGAAATTGCTGGCACTGGATAAGTAACATATATGCCGGGTAAATGAACTCAACTTCATAAATGAAAGAATTTGATTCGGACACAATTACCTGATGTCAGATGGATCCTGGCTGAAAGCAGAGAATACCAGAAAGATGTTTACCTGTGTTTTATTGACTATGCAAAAGCATTCAACTGTGTGGATCATAACAAATCACGGGTGACATTGTGAAGAATGGGAATTCCAGGACACTTAATTGTGCTCATGAGTAACCTGTACATAGATTAAAAAGGCAGTCATTCAAACAGAACAAGGGGATACTGCGTGGTTTAAAGTCAGGAAATGTGTGCGTCAGGGTTGTATCTTTTCACCATACCTATTCAATCTGTATGCTGAGCAAATAATCTGAGAAGCTGAACTTTAGGAAGAAGAACAGGGCATCAGGCTTGGAGGAAGACTCATTAACAACCTGTGTTATGTAGATGTCACAACCTTGCTTACTGAAAATGAAGAGGACTAAAGCACTTGTGATCAAAGACCACAGCTTTCAGTATGGATTACACCTCTACATAAAGAAAACAAAAATCCTCACAATTGGACCAATAAGCAACATCATGATAAATGGAGAAAAGATTGAAATTGTCAAGGATTTCGTTTTACTTGGATCTACAATCAACACACGTGGAAGTACCCGTCAGGAAATCAAAAGACGCACTGCATTGGGCAAATCTGCTGCAAAAAACCTCTTTAAAGGTTGAAAAGCAAAGATGTCACCTTGAAGACTAAGGTGCGCCTGACCCAAGCCATGGTGTTTTCAATCGCCTCCTATGCATGTGAAAGCTGGACAATGAATAAGGAAAACCAAAGAAGAACTGATGCCTTTGAATTATGATGTTGGCCAAGAATATCGAATATACCATGGACTGCTAAAAGAATGAACAAATCTGTCTTAGAAGTACAACCACAATGCTCCTTAGACGCAAGGACAGCGAGACTACGTCTCTCATACTTTGGACATGTTATCAGGAGGGATCAGCCCCTGAAGAAGGACATCATGCTTAGTAAAGTAGAGGGTCAATGAAAAAAAGGAAGACCCTCAATGAGATGGATTGACACAGTGGCTGCAACAGTGGGCTCAAGCATATTAACGATTGTGAGGATGGCGAAGGACTAGGCAGTATTTCGTTCTGTTGTACATAGGGTCGCTATGAGTCGGAACTGCCTTGATGTCACCTAACAACAACAAGAAGATAATTCAGTGGAGGAAAAAAAGTCTTTTTAGCAAATGGTGCTATTACAACTGTATATCCATTTGCAAAAAAATGAAGTTAGACCTCTACCTAAAACTATATTTAAAAGATAACTCAAAATGGAGCAAAGACCTGAATGCAACATCTAAAACTATACAACTCTTAGAAGAAAACATAGGCGTGTATCTTTGTGACCTTGGATTAGGCAATGGTTTCTTAGATATGACACCAAAAGCACAAGCCACCAAAGAAAAAATAGATATACTGGACTTTATCAAAATTAAAAAACATTTGTGCTTCAAAGAACACCATCAATAATGTGAAAGTAAACCCAAAGAATGGGAGAAAAATTCTGCAAGTTATATATCTGATGGAGCCCTCGTGGCACAGTGATTAATAGCTTGGCTGCTAACCAAAAGGCCGGCAGTTCAAATATACCATCTGCTCCTTAGATACCCTATGGGGCAGTTCTACTCTGTCCTACGGGGTCAAGAATCAGCTTGATGGCAATGAGTTTTGTGGCATTTATCTGAAAAGGGACTCAAATTGAGACTATATAAAGAACTATTAGAACTTAAGAATAAAAAGACAACCCAATTAAAAAATGAGCAAAGGATCTGAACAGACATTTCTTCAAAAAGATAAACAAATGGCCAATAAGCAAATGAAAAGATACTCAACATTATTAGCCACTGAAAACAAAAAATGTGTTGCCAACAAGTCGATTCTGACTCATAGCGACCCTCCAGGACAAAGCAGAACTGCCCTGTAGGGTTTCTAAGGAGCAGCTGGTGGATTTGAACTGCCAACCTTTTGGTTAGCAGCCTGAGCTCTTAACCACTGCATCATCAGGGCTCCCTGTTAGCCACTGGGGATGTGAAAATCAAAACCAGAATGAGATACCACTTCACACCCACTGGGATGTCTATAATTAAAGAGACAGATAACAACAAGAGTTGCTAAGGATGTGGAGCAACTGGAACCCTCATACACTGCTGGTAAGAATGTAAAAGGGTGCAGTCACTTTATTTCTGGACTCTCAATTCGTTTTCATTGATCTGTATGTCTATCCTTATGTCAGTATCTTACTAACTTCATTACTGTGCTTTATAGTAAGTTTTGAAATTGGGAAGTGTGAGTCCTCCAACTTTGTTCTGCTTTTCCAAGATTGTTTTGGCTATTCTGCATCCCTTGAATCTCCAAGGCAGTTCCTTAAAAGGCTAAAGAGTTACCATATGACTCAGCAATTCTACTCCTAGGTATATACCTAAGAGAAATGAGAAACGAAAACATTTGGCCACACAAAATGTGTACGTAAATGTTTACAGTAGCATTGTTCATAATAGTCAAAAAGTGGAAACGACCCAAATGTCCATTAATTTATGAATAGAAAATAAAATGTGGTATACCCATACAATGGAATATTATTGGGCCATTAGAAAAAATGAAGTACTCATACATGCTACAACACAGATGCACCTTGTACGCATTATGCTAAGTCAAAGAAACCAGTGACGAAGGACCACATAATGTATGATTCCATTTTTATGAAATGTCCACAATAGGCAAATCTATAGAGACAGAATACTGGTTGCCTAAGCCTACGGTATGGAGGAATTTGGGGTGATAGCTAAAGGGTCTGGAGTTTCTTTTTGGGGGTAATGAAAATGTTCTAAAGTTGATCGTGGTGATGGTTGCACAACTATGTGAATACATTAAAAACCATTGAGCTTATACTTTTTTTTATTGTTCTTTAGGAGAAAGTTTACAGCTCAAGTTAGTTTCTCATACGAAAATTTATACACATATTGTTATGTGACCCTAGTTGCAATCCCTATAATGTGACAGCACACTCCCCCTTTCCACCCCTCATTTCCCGTGTCCATTCAACCAGCTCCTATCCCTTTCTGGCTTCTCATCCTGTCTCCAGACAGGAGCTACCCATTTAGTCTCGTGTATCTACTTGAACTAAGAAGCACACTCTTCACGAGTATTATTTTATGTTCTTATAGTCCAGTCTAATCTTTGTCTGAAGAGTTGGCTTCAGGAATTGTTTCAGTTCTGGGTTAACAGAGAGTCCGGGGACCATGTCTTCTGGGGTTCCTCCAGTCTCAGTCAGACCATTAAGTCTTGTCTAAGCTGTATACTTTAAACAGGTAAGTTGTAATAGTATGTGAATTTTATCTCAAAAATACTCAGTAAAAGCAAATGAGTCACAAATTTCCAAATGGAAATTGATGAAATTACAATTCAAAGTAACAAAGAAAATAATATCTGTAGGTAACCCTAACTAAAAGACTATGAGAAGATTTGAAAATTTATTTAAGCCTGTAAAATGTTTGAACAGTGAGAATATTAAAAAATATTACGATATTTTTCTGTTTGATCATTTTCTTTCTTTCCTTTTTCTTTGTCTTACCTAATCACACTTTTTGTCTTTATAAGTTTTATACTATATTGATTTCAAAGTCCTTTTCACTTCAAATAGAACTCAATGGACAAAGGACATAGAAACAAAAGAGAGTAATTTTATGTGTAAATTTAATTTCATATAATATGAAAAATGACTTTACTTGTTAAAAGAACATATTAGGTCTCTATAGTTTTAATCTACTCTCAGAAAGATCTATCATGCATTAAAAGGCTAATTTTTCTCACTTGTTTTATCTTTGAATTAGTTTTTAATGGGAAAAAGAACCTCAGACAGCCAAATGAAGCTAAGGAAATTATTTTTAAAAAACCATTTGTTTGTGCTGTCTTAGAAAAATGTCTTAAAAAATATATTTGTCTCCTTTGATTAGACCTAAATTCTCTAACCAAAATATGTCTTTTTTATTTAACTCCGCCTTTATCATCAGCAATTGTCACAATTCCAGAGTTGTTAACAATTTGGCTGTACTTTATGTAGGCCTTTTATTTTAAGCTTACTTATATCAGTTCCCCTGGGTCTAATAACAGTTGAGAATTTATACAGGCTTTCTTTTAGAAAGTGTTCTAAAAACCATAACTGATCCTGAATACTCCTTATGAAGCAAATAATGTGTTTTCTCTCTTTAAACTTTTTCTAATTATTTTATGTCATTGCAATAAAATAATTCACTCTTTTATTGACAACCCTTTCACCGAGGTTTAGGTCTTTGCTATTTAGAGGCCAGGGCATTCAAGCATTAGGAACAGCTGTGAAATCTATAAAGAAAGAAAGCAATGACAAAAGCCTGGGAGGATGGAAAACGATATTCTGCTTGATAGGCTCTGAGAAGACAATTATTGAAAAAGACAGAAAGACATGCTCTTACATTGTGAAAGCTTGTCTCATCACACAGACCTGAGAGACGGAAAACAATGAAAGAAGAAGAGCAGGCAAAGAGAGAGAAAGAGAGAAAATGGTAGAGAGCAGAAACAGGGAAGATTAGAAACAAGCAGCAAAAATGATAACACAGAGGGCTGTAAGTGGAGATCTGGTGGGGGTTGAAGTGAACAGGTGAGGGGGCAGCCTTGCTGAGGAGGTTGAGCCTAGCCATAGACAGGACAGAGGACAACAGGCCAGAACACCAGGCAGCAGTGGGAGCAGCCTTCACCTCTGAGGAGGCTGAGGGTGAGCATCAGAAGACAGGGAGGTCAGCACACATGCTGTGATATTTTTAGCACTAAAGGCAGGACAACTCAACAGAATGGGTAGGGTGGGGAAAGGCGGATGGGGAAAGATTTATAGAGGATAGTGACAAACTAAATTACTCATTCCTAATTCTAACATTCCCTTTGTTATGCGATTCCCACCTCCTTTATTACTTGAGGTGGGAATAGCATAAACAAAAGTGCAAAGGTGGGAAATTGCAAGGCATAATGGGGGTAGATTAATTAAAACGGAAAGTTTGCGTAGGGGAGAGGTGGCAGAAAAGGCTACAGATCTAGAGCAGGGTCAAGTTGCAGAGTCCTCAGATGTCAGGGTAAGGAGCTTGGGCTCAGGCAAGGAGAAAGGAGCACTTTTCAGCAGGGAAGCAAAATGATAAGCACAGTGTTTTAGGGAGATAAATTTACCAACATAAAAGAGAACGGAGGGAAACCAGAGGCAAGAAAATCAGAAAGCTAAGGTTCTTGGCAGTATAGAGCAAAGTCCTTAAAGATTAAAGCAATTCTGCTTCTAGAAACTTATATCCTAAGGAAATAATTATATATACAAAGATTTGACTACTAACGATGCTTATTGCAACATTACTATAAAACATTGATAAAATGTTTCTAAAAACACTTTAAAGAGAATCTTTAATAGCTAAATCTTTGCATACATTCTTAATTGTTTCCTAAAGTTCTATCTATAGAGTAAAAAGTCCCAACCTTGGTAATGGAAATAAAACATGATCTTTCATAGATACACAATATTAAAATAACTAACAAAACTATAGCTATAAAGTTACAGACACACATACATTTCTGTATGAGCTCCTGAAGACAGAAGTATCAATGAATTGCTCAACTATATTGGTATTGGAATTGAGATGAAACTACATTCTGCTGTAGATGTTGCAGGGTTCCTCCACATCCACCATCTAAGTTGACCTGGGAGCATGGCAGACAACTCATGTGGAGGAAGGCGAGAACCCTTCAGAGGGTAAGCTCAGAGGCAATTATTTGACTTTTCATATCTTTATATCTTCTCCTAAATTACGCTATAAATTCAAAGGTAGGAATGCAGCAAGGACCCCTGGTGGCACAATGGTTAAGCACTCAGCTGCTAATAGAAAGCTTGGTGGTTTGGATCCACCCAGCATTCCACAAGAGAAAGACCTGGCAATCTGCTCTCATAAACATGACAGCCTAGGAAACCCTATGGGGCAGTTCTACTCTGTCACATGGGTCACTATGAGTCGAAATCGACTCAGCGACATCTAACAACAACATGGATACAGCACCATCCAGATAAAGAAAGTAAATGGAATTTCTTTAATCATCAAACAAAAAAATTTTCCCTCATGAAACCAATGCTGACCCAATTCCAGTTGTCAGTCAATCCCATGCAATTAGTTTATTTTTAGGTTACTTAAACCAATGATTGTTGCAAGGAAGATGGAATTACTGATTGAATTAGATCGATCAGAGTCCTCTCTTAGAGCTGGGGATGGGGCTGTACGCACCTTTCAAGTCTTGTAGCTTCTACATTATGAGCGAGTAGGGGATGGATGTTGGTAGAATAAATATCTTAAAGATAAAATTGAAACCCATGACAATAGAATTCATATGTCAAGATAAACTGCATTTGCATTGTAATAAAAGACTTTGGAGACATAATTTCAGAACTGCTAACAGTAATTAGAGAAATCTTGGAGAAAAGGTAAAATGCCAAAAGACTAGACACATGTAGACAGTATTAAAAGGTTGTGGGGGTTGGAGGTTAGGTGAGGTGGCTTAGATCAACTATAGAATAGTTGTTCTCAGCTTCTGAGTATCAGTGAGAGTTTTCATGTCCTCATTTGTGTGTGTGTGTGGTAAAATATATATAACATAAAATTTATCATTGTTACCATTTTAAAGTGTACAATTTAGTGGCGTTAAGTACATATACAGTGTTGTGCAGTCATCACCACTATCTAGTTCTGGAACATTTTCATCAGCCAAACAGAAACTCTGTACCCATTAAGCAGTCACTCCCTGTTCTCCTCTCCCCCAGCTCCTGGCAACCACTAATGTGCTTTCTGTCTTTATGGATTTACCCATTTTGGATATTTCATATAAATGGAATCATACAATTATGTGGCCTTTTGTGCCTGGCTTCTTTCATTTAGTATAATCTTTTCAAGGTTCATCCGTGTTGTAGCATGTATCAGTACTTCATTCCTTTTTACAGATGAATCATATTCCATTGTATCGATAAACCATATTTTGTTTATCGATTCATCTGTTGATAGACATTTAGGTTGTTTCCACCTTTTGGCTATCGTGAATATTCATGTACAAGTTTTTGTTTGAACACCTGTTTTAAATTCTTTTGGATACAGACCTAGGAGTGGAGTTGCTGGGTCACACAGTATAGTGGGGAGTCCCCGGGTGGCACAAATGGTTGGGTAAGGACTCAACTACTAACAGAAAGGTTGGCAGTTCAGACCAACTCAGAGGTGCCTCAGAAGAAAGCCCTGGTAATCTGCTTCCAAAAGGTCACAGCCTTGGAAGCCCTATGGAATGCAATTCTATTCTTCCCTTCCCCCCACACCTTACCACCACATTAGCATCAACAGAACTTTACAACTGAGAGAAGCTCAGTTCCTCATATCTGATACATTATGTTGGGCTTTCAACAAAAAGTTGAAAGGCATGCTAAAAAGCAAAAAAACAGTCTAAAGTTGGAATTGACTTGATAGAGACTGGTTTGGTTTTGGTTTTATGGTATAGTGAGACATTTTTAAATGCTACCATTTTTGGTGGCATATGTGAATGGATTGAAAGACTTAAAGTAACACTAAACAAGTCAGTATTACAAGGTAAGAACTATCCCAGGATAAACATGGCTGACAGTGTCTATAAAGCATTCATTGTGTAGTGGACAGCCGTTGTTTTTGTTACCCAGCATCCACTCACCATTCTTCTGGGAAACCAGCACCCCAGATCCTCCCTGGAGAGTCACCCCTCCTCAGTTCTCAATCCATGTGGTTTGAGTACTTTGGGTGCTCCCTAAGTCAATAAGCAATTCTCATCCCCTTGGCCACAGTGATTGGTTCAGTGACAGGCATGTGGCCAAAATGCAGCCAATAAGAGTAGGGGCCAGGATTTTTTATTTGACTGTTGGAGCAAAGAAACTCCTTCTTGCCTTCTGGGCTTGAAGCAGAAAGGATATAGAAAGGAGCTTCTGCAGCCATGTAGGAATCATGCTGGAATTGGGGGGGAGGTGGATCCTGGAACTGCCGGGGGCCACCAGGTGAAGCCTGAGCATGATGTCAGACATGACATTGTGTGTGTCCTATATCCAGCAATGTTTGAAAATCTACTCCCCTGGATTTTTCATTTATAGGAGCCAATACATTTGTTTACTTATTTTTTTCTTCTTCTCTTTCTTTTTTTTTAAAATTGTAGTAAAATATACATGCCAACTTCTGGTTTCTGGTCTGGCAGGTAAGGAGCTTGGAAGTCATCCCTGCCATCCTCACAACAAGGAAAGAGCTGAGAATGTGAAAATGAATGACTCTTCTTAGATCGATTAGAGAATTGAGGTCATACGGCCAACCACTGCCTTGAAAGCTGGATACAGACAGGCTGATACAGAGAATTGCCTCTTACCGGGAGCAGAGTCCACTGCCACCACTGCTGCAGTGGTGGACCCAGCATCAAGTAGCAATACTTAAAGGGTAATTGATTAATTGCTGGAGACTGAGCATGGGCTAGCTTGAGAGATAAAGACTCCTAGAGGTCAAGCCTTGGTGGGGGTGGGGCACACTTTTGTGAGTTTCATCTCCAGGAACCCCACCAGGTTTTCACTGTGAAGCTCCAAGAAAAATCTCATGCTTCTGGCAGGGGAGGGGAAAAGTAACCATTTTTAAATAGTGCTCTGTTCTTGACAATGGCCTGCCCTCAAGAGAAACTGCTTTACCAGAGCCTAGCAAACATGGATTTTATTAGAGCCTTAACTGACTTGGAAGAGGGAAAACACCCATTTCCATCCCCATTTAGCCTTCCATGTGGAGGAGGAGAATTGCCAAACTCTAGTCCCCTTATAGCCTCTGATGGGGTGGGGGGAAAAGGGAAACACCCAACTCTAGGCCCCTGTAGCATTCTGATACAGCTTTCAACAAAAAGATTACAAGGCATGCTAAAAAGGAAAAAAAAAAAAAAAAGTCTAAAGAGACAGAATAAACATCATAACCAGACACTGATATGGTAAAGATGTTAGAATTTTTGGACCAAAATTTTAAAATAACTATATTGATATGTTAAGGGTTCTAATGGAAAAAGTGGACAACATGCAAGAACAGATGGATAATCTAAGCAAAGAGATTGAAACTCTGAGAAATACAAGGAAATGAGAGAAGTCAAAAACACTGTAACAGAAACAAAGAATGCTTTAAATGGGTTCATGAGTACATTGTCTAAGGAAAGACTGAGCTGGAAGATACGTCAATAGAAGCCTTCCAAACTGAAAAGTCAGGAGAAAAAAGACTGAGGGGAAAAAAAAAGAAGAGCGTATCTAAGAACTGCAGGACAATTACAAAAGGTGTAACATATGCATAATTGGAATACCAGAAGAGAGAAAAGAACATAAGAAATATCTGAAGTAATAATGGCTGAGAATTTTCCAAAATTGTTGACACCGAGCCACAGATTCAGGAAACACAGAGAAGTCCAAGCAGGATAAATATAAAAAAAAATCTACATGGAGGCATATCATTTTCAAACTGCAGAAAATCAAAGACAAAGAGAAAATCTTGAAAGAAACCAGAGGAAATATACATAACATAAAATTTACCATTTTAACTATATTTGAGTGTATAATTCAGTGGCATTAAGTACATTCACAATGTTGTGTAACCATCACTACTATCTGTTTCCAGATCTTTTTTTATTATTCCAAACAGAAACATGACATCCATTAAACAATAACTCCATATTACTCCTTCCTTCCAGTCCTTGGTAACATCTATACTACTTTCTCTCTCTATGAATTTCCTATTCTAGATACCTCATATAAGTAGAATCATACAATATTTGTCTTTTTATGTCTGGATTATTTTACTTATGTCTTCAAGCTTCATTTATGTTGTAGTGTGTATCAGAACTTCATTCCTTTTACATAATAATAGTCCATTGTATGTATATACCGTATTTTGTTTATCCATTCATATGCTGATGGACACTTGGGTTGTTTCCGTCTTTTGGCTATTATGAATAATGCTGCTATGAACACTGGTGTAAAAGTATCTGTTTGAGGCCCTGCTTTCAATTCTTTTGTGTATATACCTGACAGTGAAAGCTGGATCATAATATAATTTTATTTTTAACTTTTTGAGGAACTGCCAAACTATTTTCCACAGCAGCGGCACCATTTTATCTTCCCACTAGCAATGGATGAGGGTTCCAATTTCTCCACACCCTCTCAACACTTGTTATTTTCTTTCTTTTTTTTTTTTTTAATGATAGCCATGCTAGTAGGTGTTTAGTGGTGTCTTAGGCTGGGTTCTCTAGTGGAGAAAACCAGTGAAGCATATATATATAAATACAGAGAGAGAGATTTACCTCAAATGGCTTACACAGTTGTGGAGGCTGCTAAGTCCCAAATCCATGAGTCAGGCATCAGGCTGGAGGCTTCTCCTGACTCACATGGTTGCAGGGGCTGACAAACCTTAAATCGGAAGGTCAGGCAGCAGGTTACTGGGTTACGTCCCAAGAATCAGAAGTCACAGGATGACAAGTTGGATGCAGGATCCAGAGCGTGCGAGTTTTGCTAGAGTATCTGTATATATTGGATGCAAGCCACATCCCCAAAGAAACTCCCTCTTCAACTGATTGGTTGCTCACATCAGATCACAAATGGAAAATGATTACATCATTACATAACAGGCAAATCATATCATTACATAACAGCCAAACTACATCATTACATAACTGCCAAACCACTGAGAATCATGGCCCAACTAAGTTGACACACAATCTCTACCATCATGAGTGGTATCTCATAGTGGTTTTGATTTGCATTTCTCTAATGACTAATGGGAGCCTTGATGGTGCAGTTGTCAAGAGCTCGGCTACTAACCACAAAGTCGGCAGTTCAGATCTACCAGCCACTCCTTGGAAACCCTATGGGGCAGTTCTACTCTGTCCTATAGGGTCACTATGAGTCAGAAAGGACTCGATGGCAATGGGTTTTTTTTTTTGTTGTTGTTTTTTAATGACTAATGATGTTGAGAATTTTTTCATGTGCTTATCGGCCATTCATATACCTTCTTTGGAGAAATGTCTATTCAAGTCCTTTGCACATTTTTTGATTGGGTTGTTCATTTTGTTGTTGTTGAGTTGTATTAAGTTCCTTATGTATTCTGGATATTAATCCTTTATCAGATATATGATTTGTAAATATTTTCTCCCATTCTGTGGGTTGCCTTTTCACCTTTTGATGGTGTCCTTTGATGCACGGAAGTTTTTACTTTTGAAAAAGTCCAATTTATCTATTTTTTTCTATTATTGCCAGTGCTTTTGTTGTCATACCTAAGAATCCATTGCCATATCCAAGGCCATGAAGTTTTTTCATCTATATTTTCTTATAAGAGTTTTATAGTTTTAGATCTTACATTTACATCTTGGATTCCATTTGAGTAGATTTTTGTATATGGTGTAAGTAAAGTTCCAACTTCATTGTTTTGCATGTGGACATCCAGTTTTGCCAGCACCATTTGTTTATAAGACTGTTCTTTCCCCACTGAATAGCTTTGGCACCCTTGTCAAAAATCAATTGTTCATATATATACGGGTTGATTTTTGGGTTCTCTATTATATTCCATTGGTCTATAGGTCTATCATTATGACAGTACTACACTGTTTTTATTACTGTAGCTTTATAGTGCAGTAGAGCTCAAAATCACAACTTCTGACACCAAATATTCAAAGAGTTAAAAATCACAAAATCTGTTCAAAATTAAAAGCAAGAGAGTTTCTATTGAGGATAAAGAGAGGCCATGGCCATAGGATAGCCATAGGTGGGGGAAACAGAAAGCAAGGTGCTAAACACTCCTTGCTGAGTGCTCTCCCAAGGGGTAGGATTTTTACAGTACCTTTTATACAGGATTGGTTGACATTGAAAAAAAATAATTACAGGATATGATTAACATTGTAAAATAGTTACAGAATGATGACAAATCCTGGTCATAAGACTTTCACATATGATTACTCAGGAACACATCCCATATATGAGCACATCTATCTGGGGGTTGTCTTAGTACAGAGCATCTTAAGCAAAATATGGTGTTATGTATGTATTTTATGAGAACAAAACAATTTTAAGCAAGACATGGCTTTACCATGTACTTCTTGAGAATAAAAACAATCTTAAGCAAAATACATCTTATATATTTCCTGGAACATTTTCTACTAGCTAAAACATAATCATATTCTTGCCATTTCCCTCCTGTTACTTGTGAAACCAGTACAGAGATTAATTTTAAACAAAGAAATAAAAAGAAGAACTGAAATAATATGGAGTGTTGGTCTACTCCGTTGTCAGCCCCTTCAGTAATGCTATGCGCCTTAAAATTCTGAGTGCTCTTTGTCACTCCTCCCTTCTGATCATGAATCTCTCTAAAGAGATTCCTTCATTGCCATTTTAAAAGTGTTTTCTTCTGCAGGGACTCCTTGCAGATGGCTGCTTGCTGCTCGCTGCTTGCAAGCTTTTAAGATCCCAGATACTATTCTCTAAGAAGCAGTAGCCAGGCACCAACTAGTTATCTAGTTTTCACCATGCCATAGCTCAGACACTCTGCTTTTGTGATCTTTCTGCATGGGGTATGTGATGAGCAAGTCCACATTAAGAGGAACAACTTGGCATTCAAAAAGGGCTAATTCGAGGAGTAAGGTCGATATCTTTTGACAACTGGGTTTCTCTAAGATACACAATTCTTTGCATTATTGGGGAAACAATAGTTTGATTACAAAATGTTAGAAAAACAGTTCGTACAAAATTTGATTACTCCAAAAATAATTATTACAATATTTCTTTGGTGATGAGTAAGGATATTTTAAATCATTTGACAAATGTGTTTTTTTTTTTTAAGCATCAGAAGAAATGCTTAAAAGGAAAAGAAAAAGGCCTAAATGGGTTTACATATTAAACAGAATTGCTAGGAAATAAGGTTACAGATAGACAATAAGACTATTAACATAAAAATAGCTGAATCACCAAGAAAAGTCCACAACTTTTAGCAACTTGCATGAGGTTTTGATTCATGATCTTGGGACCAGCTGTTTACTTTTGCACTTGTCTGCTTCTGGTCATAAGGGCATTTGAATTTTAGTTTAAGTCCTTCAGTAGGCTGAACAGTCCAGGGAGGTGCTTTGGTTTTCTTAAGTTGGGATAGATGGATTCAGGGTTTGACTTCATCTAATTTTGCTGCACATGGGTTGGTGAGAAGGATTAAATAGGGTCTCTTCCAGAGAGATTTTAATGAGTATTTTAACTGATGTCTTTTCTAATATACATATTCGCTGAGGACAATATTATACAGGTTTCGGTGTCAGGCTTCTGGTCATCAAATGCTTTTTTTTTCTTCTTCTAATTTTAGAAGACATGTCTGTCCAGGTAGGACTTTAAGGTGTTTCATAGGGTTACAATGGGGAAAAATAGAGTAATGGGAGTAATAAGTATGACAGCAATTGTGGGAAAAAATTTTACTACTAATATTTCAATCATTTTACCTCGTTCTATGTGGGAAACTTCATGTAAGTCTTGCATCATAGGAACATGCAAAAAGTTAGGCAAAATAGTTTTCTTGTTTCTGCTGTCTAAGGTATTAATATGTAAAAATTGGGTATAAGGGGAAGTTAGTAGAATAAATTTGGTATCCAGAGTCTACAATGCATGAACATGTTTCTTTAAAGACTTGCAAGTATCAACAATAAAACTTAAAATATGTCAATATTTTGGCACAACAGAATGGGATAGTGCATTAAAAATATTTTAAATGTATTATCTCTTATTTCCATGACTGTTGTTTTGTCTCTAGTAATTACACTCCTGGTTATTTTGAGTGTAATGTTAATCTGAAGCTGCTATAGCAAAGTTAACCTTATTAGTCTTTAATTTCATATCTTAGACATTCCTTTTATTTTCTGAGGCAGAATCTGAGGCCTGGATTTCATATATTACTAAATCTTTTAATTTGAAATTATCCTTAGATCTGTGGTCCACTCTACTGCTTTCTATGATCTTATTATTTTCACGGCTCTTTTTTTAATACTTTAACTCTTTAATTTAGCTCTTTAATTCTGGCATAACCAGATATTCTAATTTAAGACAAAACACCTTTCTGTTTTTTTCTAAATCTTTCTCTCGTGGTGTCTCTCTTACTTAGCCTCTCTTCCTTAAGTCTCTCTCTCTTTCAAGGCTTTTGTAACTTATCAGTTATTTTTCCTTCTTTCTTGCTTTTCAAAACAAGCTAAAACTTTCAATTTAGTTTGTAAGGTGGTTAAGCGTTTTCAGTGTATCACTAAAGTGCAACTTACCTGTAAAGAACAATTTAAAAATGTCCATGGTCAACTTATAATAATAATTCTTAAAAGTGAAAGACTTGATGGGAATTATAAAAATAATGCAAAGCCAAAAAAATCTCACAATATGGATGAATCTGGAGGGCATTATGCTGAGTGAATAAGTCAATCATAAAAGGGCAAATATTGTATGAGACCACTATTCTAAAAACTCAAGGACAAGTTTACATACAGAAAAAAACAATCTTGATGGTTAAGAGAGGGGAGAGGTGAGGAGGAGAAACCACTAAGTAGATAGTAAACAAGTGTTAACTTTGGTGAAGAGAAAGACAACACACAATACAGGGGAAGTCAGCACAACTTGATCAAGGCAAAGTCATAGAAGCTTTCTGGATCCATCTAAACACCTTGAGGGATCAAGTTACTGGGGCTGAGGGCTGGGGACCATAGTCTAGGGGCACATCTAGGTCAACTGGCACAATATAACTCACAAAGAAAATGTTCTACATCCTACTTAGGTGAGTAGCGTCTGAGGTCTTAAATGCTTGTGAGTGGCCATCTAAGATGTATCTATTGGTCCCATCCTGTATGGAGCAAAGGAGAATGAAAAAAAAAAAAACAAAAAACAAAGACACAAGGAAAATACCAGTCCAAAGGACTAATGGACCACATGAAACACAGCCTCCACAACTCTGAGCCCAGAACTAGATGGTGCCCAGCTACCACCACTGACCACTCTTGACGGGGATCACAATAGAGGGTCCTGGACAGAGCAGGAGAAAAATGTAGAACAAAATTCAAATTCACAAAAAAAGACCAGACTACTGGTCTGACAGAGACTGGTGGAACCCCTGAGACTATGGCCACTAGACACCCTGCTAACTCAGAACTGAAGCCTCGCTCAAAGTCCACCTTTTAGCCAAAGATTAGACAGGCCTATAAAACAAACAATAACACATGTGCTTCTTCATTCAATCAGGTAGATGAGACCAAATGGGTAACACTTGCCCAAAAACAAAGACAAGAAGGCAGGAAGGGACAGGAAAACTGGATGAATGGAAATGGGGAACCCAGGGTGCAAAGGAGAGAGTGCTGACTCATTGCTGGGATTGCAACCTACGTCACAAAACAATTCGTGTATACATTTTTGAATAAGAAACTAATTTGCACTGTAAACTTTCACTTAAAACACAATGAAAATTTTTTAAAAAGTAATGCAAAGCCAAATAACGTTAATTAAAAAGAAACTTTAGGCAAAAATATCTTTCAACATAAACAATGTGAATTATCTAGTTAAAATCATTGTACTGACATATATAATTTAAAGAAAATTTGCTATTTTTCTTGATTTGACAACATATTTTATGCAATTCATAACATATTAAATAAACATTTTTAGCATTTTTCTCTTTATAAAACAGAAATAATTTTTTTTGGTGTCTTTCTATGAAGTTTTAAAGTTGTCAGAAATTCATTATAGGTAACTAAGAAACAATACTTGAGTTATTTTACCAAAGACTTTAAGGGTAAAACCTCTAGCTTTTTCCAAAGCCAAGCAGCTTGGTTTCTTAGTCAAGGACACAAAAGTTTACATAAACTTAGAGACACAGAACTTTTGCCTTCTAGGCACATTACATAGAATAAACAGTAAACAAAGGAAACACGGCTATCCAAACTGAGCAAATTCTATTAGGATTTTAACATATTTCATAGGTTTTCGATTCAGGGATTTGTTTTATCGAACTCTTGCTTTCAAAGTAGATTGCAGAAAGAATAAAATTAATTCTTCAATCGAGTAATTAAAGAAAATTTTGTTATTTTAACAGCAATAAACTCAATTCTGTTATCTGACATTAAAGCTCTTAAATTTTTCTTAAATTAACCTATCAAACTTTTGTTGTTGATGTTCGGTGCCATAGTGACCCTATATACAACAGAACGAAACACTGCCAGGTCCCATACCATCCTCACAATC
>NW_004443940.1:17954631-17955776 GCF_000243295.1 Trichechus manatus latirostris | reverse complement strand
CAGCATAAAGATTGAATAGGTATGGTGAAAAGATACAACCCTGACACACACCTTTCTGGACTTTAAACCATGCTGTATCCCCTTGTTCTGTTCAAATGACTGCCTGTTGATCTATGTACAGGTTCCTGATGAGCACAATTAAGTGTTCTGGAATTCCCATTATTCGCAATATTATCCATGATTTGTTATGATCCACACAGTCAAATGCGTTTACATAGTCAATAAAACATAGATAAACATCTTTCTGGTATTCTCTGCTTTCAGCCAGGATCCATCTGACATCAGCAATGATATCCCTAGTTCCACGTTCTTTTCTGAATCTGGCCTGAATTTCTGGCAGTTCCCTGTCGATATACTGCTGCAGCCACTTTTGAATGATCTTCAGCAAAATTTTACTTGCGTGTGATATTAATGATATTGCTCAATAATTTCCACATTCGGTGGGATCAGCATCACAGCATCATGAAAGCCCCCACAATATGACAAACTGACAGACATATGGGGGATCAAACTTTCAGTTGTAGAAAATAAGAACTTTGACTATATTAAATAAATTTTCTTATAATAAACCTTTTAAATTTCTTGTCTTTGTTACATTTCAGTTTCTTCTGTATGAGCTAATTATTGATGTTTTAAAAGCCTTTCGATTTTTACTCTTTGTCAGTAGTTTTGAAATAAGGAAGTATGAATCCTCTTTTTTTTTTTTAATTGTGCTTTAGGTGAAAGTTTACAGAGCAAATTAGTTTCTCATTAAACAATTAATACACATATTGTTTCGTGACATTAGCTGCCAACCCCATTATGTGTCAACACTCTTCCCCTCTCGAACTTGGGTTCCCCATTTCCATTCGTCCAGCTTTCCTGTCTCCTCCTGCCTTCTCATCCTTGCTCCTTGTTGGTATGCCCATTTAGTCTTGTATATATGGTTGAACTACATGTGTTATTGTTTTATACGAAAAAACCAGGGCTGTTGAGTCCATTCTGACTCAGAGTAACCCTATAGAACAGAGTAAAACTGCCCCATAGGGTTTCCAAGGAGCGGCTGGTGGATTCAAACTGCTGAACTTTTGGTTAGCAGCTGAGCTCTATAACCACTATGCCACCAAATCTTTGGCTGAAGGGGAAACCTCAGGAGTAACTTCTTA
>NW_004443940.1:17942773-17954309 GCF_000243295.1 Trichechus manatus latirostris | reverse complement strand
TAGTCCATGATTCCCAGTATTGTGTGATTGTCCACCATTTTGGCATCTGATGTGATTTTCCTACTGTGTTGTAAATGCTACCTCTATGATATTAATGATGTGGGATTAGCGGCAGTTATGTTAATGAGGCAGGACTCAATCTACGAGATTAGGTTGTGTCTTAAATCAGTCTCTTTTGAGATATAAAAGAGAAAAGTGAGCAGAGAGACGGAGGGACCTCCTATCACTAAGAAAGCAGAGCCAGGAGCAGTGAACTTCCTTTGGACCTGGGGTCCCTGTGCTGAGACGCTCCTAGACTAGAAGATAGATGACAAGGACATTCCCCCAGAGCCCACAGAGAGAGAAAGTCCTCCCCTGGAGCTGGCACCCTGAATTCAGACTTCTAGCCTACTAGACTGACAGAATAAACTTCTCTTTGTTAAAGCCATCCACTTGTACTTCTAAAATAGCAGCACTAGATAACTAAGACAATTGCTTTGGGTAGTATTGTCATCTGAGCAATATTAAGTGTTCTGATCTATGAACACAGATATCTTTCCATTTATTTAGTTCTTCTTTAATTTCTTTTAGCTATGTGTGGTAGTTTTCACTGTACGAGTCTTTCACCTCCTTGGTTAAGTTTATTCCTAAGTATTTTATTCTTGTTGATGCTATTGTAAATGGAATTGTTTTCTTCATTTCCTTCTCAGTTTGCTCATGGCTGGTGTGTAGTTATACAACTGATTTTTGCATGTTGACTTTGTATCCCACAACTTCGCTGTATTCATTTATTAGCTTTAACAGGTTGTGTGTGTCTGTGTGTGTGTGTGTGTGTGTATTCTTTAGTGTTTTCTACGTATAAGACCAGGTCATATGCTAACAGAGATAATTTTATTTCTTCCTTTCAATTTGGATGGCTTTTATTTCTTTTTCTTGTCTAATTGCTCTAGTTAGAACTTCCAGTACTATGTTGAATAGAAGTGGTGAAAATGGACATCCTTGTTTTGTTCCTGATCTTAGGGGGGAAACTTTCAGTCTTTCACAATTGAGCATGACATTAGCTGTGGGTTTTTCATATGTGGGCTTTATCATGTCTCCCTTTTATTCCTAGTTTGTTGAGTTTTTTTATTATGTTGAGTGAGCCAATTCATTTGTGCAATGACTCCTTCAGAATAATGCTATTCTGGAAAAAACACATACATACAAAAACTGATACTACATATCTGTAAGTCATACGGTATGCTCCAAAATAAACTTTTGTGCTTTACTTTTAATTTTTTAATAATTATAGATTCACAGAACTTGCAAAAAAATAGTACAGGATATTCAATGTATCCTTCATCTAATTTCCTCCAATGATAACATATTACATAAATATATTCAATATTGAAACCAGGAAATTGACATTGATACAATCCACAACCTTACTCAGATTTCACCAGTTTTACATGCACTCGTGTACATACGTGTTTGTAGTTCTATGCAATTTTATCACGTGTACATTCATGTAACCACCACCAGAATCAAGGTGCAGAACTATTTCATCGCCACAAAGATCCTTCATGTTACCTTTTATAGTTACATCCATCCCGCTCTCCTCCTACCCTATTCTTAAAGCCTGACAACCACTAATCTGGTCTCCATCTCTACAATTTTGTCATTTTGAGAATGTTATATAAGTGGAATTATACAGTATGTGAGGAGCCCTGGTGGTGCAGTAGTTAAGCACTCAGCTGCTAACTTAAAGGTCAGCGGTTTGAACCCACCAGCTGCTCCACAGGAGAAAGATGCAGAAGTCTGCTTCTGTAAGGATTTACAGCCTTGGAAATGCCATGGGGCAGTTCTCCTCTGTACTATAGGGTCGCTATGAGTCTGAATGGACTCTATGGTAATGGGTTTGGTTTTGGTTTTTATACAGTATGTAACCTTTGAAGATTTTTTTTTTCCCACTCAGCCTAATTCCCTGGAGATTCAACCAAGTTGTTGCATATATCAATAGTTTGTTCTTTTTTATTGCTACATAGTATTACACGGTATGGATATACCACAGTTTAACCACTCACTCATTGAAGGGCATCTGGGTTGTTTTCAGTTTGGGGTTATTATGAATAAAATCACTCTGGACTGTTTTCCAGATGGACCAGCAATACATGAGAGATTGGGTTTCTGCTTGCCAGCATTTGGTGTTATCACTTGTTTTGAATTTTAGCCATTCAAATAGATGTGTAGTGATATCTCATTGGGGTTTTAATTTGCATTTCCCTAATGGTTAATGAAAGGTCCCTAGGTAGCACAAATGGTTTGCACTCAACTACTAACCTAAAGGTTGGTGGTTTGAACCCACCCAGTGGTGCTGCAGAAGAAAATTCTGGTGATCTGCTTCTGTAAATATTACAGCCAAGAAAGCCCTATGCAGCAGTTCTACTCTGCAACACATGGGGTTCACATGAGCTGCAGTCAACTTGATGGCAACAGGTTTGGTGTGTTTGTTTGTTTGGTTTTGGTAATGGTTGATGATGTTGAACACCTTCTCATATGTAACTAATGGGTATTTTAAAAAATGGTTTCTAAGGCTCCACCAAAACTTACAGCATATTATTTCTGGAGAATGTGAGAGAAGAAACTAGGATTGAGGATGGGAATAAAAGGAGACTTGAAGTCCATCTGTAATGATGCCCTTAAAAGGAGAATGAATTTGTGTTTATGCAATTAACTATTAATTTAAAAAAAAAAGCACAAAATAATAAAGAGAAGTAGTATTTTTTCATGGCAAGAACTCAGACTTTGAATCAGACAGATCTCGGTTTGAATCCTAGTTTTCCACTTTCCAGGTGTGAGACTTCAGGTAAGTAATTTTAATCTTAGACTACTTCTCTTACCTGTAAAACAGCGATAATAGTATCTATCTCATAGGATTTATTGTGAGGATTCAGTTAAATTAGATAATACATAAAAAGGGCTTAGTATGTGTCATGGATTGAATTATGTCCCCCCAAAAATGTGTGTATCAGTTTGGCTGGGCCATGATTCCCAGTATTGTGTGGTTGTCCTCCATTTTGTGATTGTAATTTTATATTAAAGAGGATTAGGGTGGGATTGTAACACCCTTACTAAGGTCACATCCCTGATGCAATGTAAAGGGGGTTTCCCTGGGGTGTGGCCTGCACCACCTTTTATCTTACAAGAGATAAAAGGGAAGCAAGCAGAGAGTTGGGGACCTCATACCACCAAGAAAGCAGCACCAGGAGCACAGTGCATCCTTTGTACCTGGGGTCCCTGCACCTGAGAAGCTACTCAACCAGGGTAAGATTGATGAGAAGGACCTTCCTCCAGAGCTGACAGAGAGAGAAAGCCTTCCCCTGGAGCTGATGCCCTGAATTTGGACTTATAGCCTACTAGATTCTGAGTGAATAAATTTTTCTTTGTTAAAGCCATCCACTTGTGGTATTTTTGTTACAGAAGCACTAGATGACTAAGACAGAATTTGGTACTGAGAGAGTGGGGTGCTGCTCTAACAGATACCTAAAACGTGGAAGCGGTTTTGAAACTGAACATACAGACGTGTGGTAGCGGAAGAGGACCAGCAGCAGCAGAGAACCTGCAGCAGCAGAGAAGCGGCAGTGGCGGAAAACCAGCAGCAGCAGAACCAGGAGACCAGGGTCAGATGTCACTGGAGCTGACCATGGAGCGAGTGAGCTGAGTGCCTGTGTGCAGGAGGCTTCCTGGCAGAGTGGGGTGCCTCTAGGCACTTACTGGTGGAGCTACAAGCTTTGGAACACTTGCCCCAGCAGGGTAGATGTGGGCATGAGGCCTGAGGGCCGAGAGGCCACAGGAAACAGGAGCTGAAGAGACAGGGAACACAAGAAGCCGAGCTGCCTCAGTCTCAAAAGGCATGGCTAGGACCTCGGGGGTTTCAAAGTGTGGAGCCATGGCCTCTGGTGTTTCTAAGGGTGGAGTTGCCACGTAGATGGACTAGGAGAATGGTGTGCCTAAAGCCAAGGGAGCAGAGTTGCCATTCCAGTGGGCCTGGAAGGCAGAGCTGAAGCCCAGAGCCGACGGACCTCCACTGAGAATCCGGAGAATGTGGCCAATACCTGGAGTCTGGGGGGCAGTGCTATTGTGTGAATGATCTCCAAGAACACAGGACTATTTTCAAGCCTTGAGGGCTAATGTAATGTGTTCTGCTGACTTGCTTGGTACCTGTTATCCCTTCTTTCCCTCCAGTTTCTCCCATTTGTAATGGAAATGTCCAGCATGTGCCTGTTCTGCCATTGTACCTTTGGAAGCAGATAACTTATATTCTAGATTTCACAGATGAAGAAGAATTTTTGAATTTTGACTTGGAGTTAAGACTTTTGCTATGATATGATCAGATGAATATGTTGTGCATGTTGCAAGGATATGATTTTTGGGGGGCCAAAGGGTAGAATGTCATGGACTGAATTATGTGTGTATCCATTTGGCTGGGCCATGATTCCCAATATAGTGTGGCTGTCCTCCATTTTGTGATTATAATTTTATGTTAAAGAGGATTAGGGTAGGATTGTAACACCCTTACCAAGGTCACATCCCTGATGCAATACAAAGGGAGTTTCCCTGGGGTGTGGCCTGCACCACCTTTTATCTTACAACAGACAAAAGGAAAGGGAAGCAAGCAAAGAGTTGGGGACCTTATATCATCAAGAAAGCAGCACCAGGAGCAGAGCATGTCCTTTGGACCCGGGGTCCCTGCGCCTGAGAAGCTACTCAACCAGGGGAAGATTGATGAGAAGGACCTCCCTCCAGAGCTGACAGAGAGAGAAAGCCTTCCCCTGGAGCTGACACCCTGAATTTGGACTTTTAGCCTACTAGACTGTGAATAAATTTTTCTTTGTTAAAGCCATCCACTTGTGGTATTTCTGTTACAGCAGCACTAGATGACTAAGATAGTATGGTATGTGGCAGAAAAGAGTTGATCAACAAATACTGTTACTACTAAGCATGAGACTTGATTATTTTCTATAGTGTTTAGTTTATTTAGATCATTGGCTCCTTTTAGACTCCAGTAAATGGTCTAGTGTCTGTTTTCAGGAAGAGTGTCATGCTAGAACATGCTTAGTGATCTCATTCTGTACTTTCTAAATGAGCAATAGATTACACCTTGAAGCTGTACAAAGTCGATACCAGCAAGTCTCTAGTAACCTCTTCTTTGAGTCCTCAAAATTTACGAAAATATCTATGTTTAACAAAGCCCTATTCTATGTTAATGTGATTATCAGATCAAATCAACAGTGGAAAGTATCCACACCCCATAAGTGCAGCCAATCAAAGAGTAAGCAGCATTTTGTTCATAAGAACACCCAAACAGGTTTGAACAGGTCTATCTGTTTCACTGTGGCAACTTTACATTCCAAGATGAAATCTCAGCCAGACATTCCAAAGTTCTCTGCATTGTGTGGTAAGTGAGCATGCCATGTTACCAAAATTATGTGCCTGGTTTCTAATGTGAATGAGTACACTTAAGCATGCTTAGGTTTCTATGCCTTTGGAGATGATCAGCCTACCATCAAGGACAACATTCTTTCTGACACCAACACACTACATTTATAATTGACAATGGGAATTCAAATGTAACGTTGGATCAATTATCTATGCTTACCTGAACAAATATAAAGAAGTGATCACATTTCAAAAAACATTAATGCAGGTCATGGGGGTGAACATGGAGAATCTTATAATTAAAGAGAGAAAAAGAAGACTATGGGAAGGAAAGGAGACTAAGGAAGGAACAAGTCTACGAGTTGAGAATATCTGATCATCTTAATGCACACTCTCATTAGAACTTCACCAATAAAAACATAAAAGAAAACATGACTTTTAATGTTACAACTGTGATTTGTAAAATAATAATAATACTTTTTTAAACTAAAAAAGTAATGCATTTAATGAGGCAAAAAACAAAGCTGACAGAATTGTACAAAGTAAGAAAAAAATTAAGAGAGCCTGGCCAAGATAAAAAAGCTAACTATTTGTTAAAGTGGAGACTAGAACGTAATTCTTCTAATAAATGGTTCAGTATGCTTTCTGCTACATTCATTATTCCATCATTTAATTCCTCCGCTCATCTTTAAAATAAAGGACTGTAATGAATTTGAAGGCAGTCATGGGCACTTGGGGGCTATTGTCAATATTTTGCGAAAGAACAGTAATACTGTATTATTTCAGGGTGTGCCATAGTGGGCACATGTCAACAGCCTACACATGCTGAACACATACAGTATGTGCTCTGCCCAGTAAGAGTTCAGGGTGATAGCCAAAATTAAGCAGCAACGTGTACTCAATGGGATCCTCATGGCAAAAGATTGGAAACCACTGGGCTAATATTGCTTTAACAGTGGCAGAAAGAGTTACACCACCTCATACCACTTGCTGTAGAGTCGACTCCAACTCATAGCAATCTCACATGTATCAGACTAGAACTGTGCTCCACAGGCTTTTCAGTGACTGATTTTTCAGAAGTATACTGCCAGGCCTTTCTTCTGAGGCACTTCCCGGTGGACTCAAACCTCCAATCTTTTGATTAGCAGGCCAGCGTGTTAACCTTTTGCACCACCCAGGGACTCCAGGAAGAGTTAACTCCCTCCTAAATCCTCTTGCTGTCTACGCTTTATCTAAAAACCAGGAGATGAGTCTAAGCTTGAAGAGGGCTCGAGGCTTCATGTGGGATTTCTAGGTGAAGATCTCAGCTGAAGTCATAAAGATTATAATACAGATAAGAAGTAAGCCAGGGAAGGTAGAAGAAATAGATCTTAGGCCTCCAAGCCAATAGCAGAGGCAGGGCCTGTACTTAGTCTTATTAAGTTCTATATTTAGTTCCAGAAACTCATTTTTTTTTAAGACTTGTTTATTAAGCTTCAAGGCCTGAAACAGCTTGTGAAAAAAGCTCATGCTATTCCAGACACTGCTGCTGGGGGCCTTGGCCATGGAACACATCCCTTTTGAATCTTTCATTAGAGATTTAAATTTATCACTGTCCCCACAAGCCTTGTGTTTGTTCTCTTTTCAATAGCAAATTATTAACATCAGCTTTTTAATCACAGTTGATATTACAGAATATGCTATTTCGGTAAACGATATACAAATTCTGAGTTTAATCAAATTTTATGCATTTTATCTAGGCGATCCAATGATTCTTAAATTGAAACTTTTGCTGTTTTTCTCATCATTTACAGTTCTGTTGGTGATGACAGATCATTTGGAGGTCAGAAGCTTACATTTTGATGCTGGATACTGTGGTCAGCCATGTTTCCCCTTCCCTCCTAAATCATGTAAAATGAGAAACTCAAATCTCTATTTATTTAAAAAAAAAATAGTGCCGGAACAACTAGACAGCCACATGCAAAAACTGAATCTAGATACAGACCTTACACATTTTACAAAACTTAGCTCAATATTGATCATAGATCTAGACGTAAAACGCAAAACTATAAAACTTCGAGACAACATAGGAGAAAATCCAGGGGGCCCTGGATTTGGTGATGAGGTTTTAGAGACAACACCAAAAGCATGATCCATGAAAGATAAAATAGATAAGCTGGACTTCATCAAAGACTTCTGCTCTGTGAAAGATACAGTTAAGATAAAGAAAAGATAAGCTACAGACTGGGAGAAAGTATTTGTAAAACACATATCTGATAAAGGACTTGTATCCAAAACACACAAAGAACACTTAAAAATCAACAATAAAAAAACAAACAACCCAATTACAAAATGGGCAAAGATCTGAATGGATACCTCATCAAAGAAGATATACAGATGGCAAATAAACATATGAAAATACATTCACCATCATATGTCATTAGGGAATTGCAAATCAAAACGAGGTAACACTACACACCTATGGTTGTTGTTAGCTGCCCTGGAGTTGGCAGCCCCACACACAACTGAACAAAACTCTGCTGTCTCCATGATCAGTTGCCGATGGGACGTTGTGATCCACAGGGTTTTCAATGGGTGATTTTCAGAAGTAGATTGCCAGGCCTTTCTTCCTAGTATGTCTTAGTCTGGAAGCTCTGCTGAAACCTGTTCAGCATCATACCAAAAAACCAAAATCAAACCCATTGCTGTTGAGTCAATTCCGATTTATAGCAACCCTATAAGACAGAGTATAACTGACCCATAGGGTTTTTAAGTAGTGGCTGGTGGATTCGAACTGCCAACCTTTTGGTTAGCAGCTAAGCTCTTAACTACTCTGCCACCCGGGCTCCATTCAGCATCATAGCAACACGTAATTCACCACTGACAGACATGTGGTGGCGCTGGAAATCAAACCCAGGTCTCCCGAATGGAAGGCAAAAATTTTACCACTGAACCACCAATGCTTTGTGTACACCAGTTAGAATAGCCAAATCCAAAACACAGATGGTACCAAATACTGATGAATATGTGACACAAAAGGAACACTCATTCATTGCTGGTGGGAATGCAAAATGGTACAGTCACTTTGGAAGACACTTCGGCAGTTTCTTACAGAGCTAATCATAGTCTTACCATGTGATCCAGCAATCATGCTCCTAGGTATTTGCCCAAATGAGTTGAAAACTTATGTGCACACAAAAACCTGCACACGAATGTTTACAGCAGCTTTAGTCATAACTGCCCCAAATTGGAAGCAATCAAGATGTCCTTCAATAGACAAATGGATAAACAAACTGTAGTAAATCCATACAATGGAGTATTACTCAACAATAAAAGAAATGAGGTATCAAGGTATGGAAAGACATGGCGGAACCTCAAATACATATCTCTAAGTGAATGGAACTATTCTGAGAAAGCTGCATACTGTATGATTCCAACTATATGACATCCTAGAAAAGGGAAAAAATACAGAGATATTGAAAAGGTCAGTGGTTGCCAGGGGCTCAGAGTGCATGTAGGTGGATGGGCCATTTTTAGGGCAATGAAATTGCTCTGCATGATACTGTAATGGTGGACACATGACCTTATACATTTATCCAAACCCATGGAACTGTACAGTATGGAATGAACCCTAATATAAACTATGGACTTCAGTTAATAATAATGTATCAATATTGGTTCATCAATTATAACAAAGGTGCTACACTAATGGAAGATGTTATTAATATGGGAAACTGTGGAGGGCGGGGATAAGAGTATATAGGAACTCTCTGTACTATCTGCTCAATTTTATGTAAACCTAAAACTGTTCTAAAAACATAAAGTCTATTAATTATCAAAAAACAAGCAAGCAAACAAACCAAACAAGCCCAACCTGTAGTCCTGTAGTTTTTGACCCGCTTTCAAATCCTGTACCCTCCCAAAAGGGTATCAGTTTACCCTTGTTATATGCATTTGCATACCTAAGTAAGGACATATAGAAAACATATCATTCTGTGTCTGTATTTTAAGTTCTGTGTTCTTTTTAACACTATCTGAATTAATAGACTTTGTATTGTTTCTTTCATTAACACAGGGTAGCAACAACATCTTTCACTAAGAAACCTCTAATAATCCTCACTAAAATGATTATATCATTGTGTAATATGTCTTATAGACACAGTATGTTTTATCATATATGTGTTATATTGGATATATGTTTATTCTTATATACGTTATATATATGTGTGTATATACTTGATTATAGTATAGACCTATTATACAATTTACAATAAAACTTATATACCAGGAGAGTTCTTGTGCACTTGTTGGGCAGGATATTGTGTCAGCAAACCTCAAGGACAGAAAACTAAACTCAGAAACAGAAGCCTATAAAGATGGACAGTAAAAGCGGCTGAGGGTAGGTAGCAACATATACAACAAAGTTGCAGAAGTTTGTTAAGTGCTGCTGCTGAGATAATGCAAGGATGTCTTCCATATTTTATCTAGGAAACCTAAGGGAGCTCCTAAATCCCGGGATTAAAATTTAAGTAGGATACACTATCATCTTGCAATTTGTACTGCTTAAAGGAATGGAACTTTAACAAAAGAAGAGCCAAAAAGTTTTTTTTTTTTAAAACTCCACGATTGTTTATTTAGTACTAAGTATTCCACTTACGGAGCCCTGGTGGTGTAGTGGTTAAGCACTATGGCTGCTAACCAAGAGGTCTGCAATTCAGATCCACCAGCAGTTCCTTGGAAATATTGTGGGGCAGTTCTCCTCTGTCCTATAGGGTCACTATAGGGTTACTATGAGTCAGAATCAACTCAACAGCAAGAGTTTTTTTGTTTTTTTTTTTTAATTCCACTTACAATCTACACACACACACACAGGTTAAAAACATTTAACGAGGTTTATAATGACAAACATCAGACCCCTGCCCTACCCTCTCCATTCCCAATTTCTGCTCCACAGAGACGACCACTTTCAACTCTTCATAGTTTCTTCTGGTACTTGCCTCCATATTTCTAAACATGCTTATTCAGCTATTTCTTGAGTTTTTCAGTTTAGACGTCATCTATTAAACATCTACTTTGAAAGATGATTTAACTGTCTTACAACTCACTCCCCAACACACACCTAACTTCCCTTCCCCTCATTCTCTGTTTTAACATCAACATATCAGGATATTTGATGAGACCATTATTCAGTGTTTACATTCATACTGAGCCACGTATTATATATGATGACATTTCTTTCATAATACAATTTACCCCCTTGATTAATCATTGCCTCATTTTTCCCCTTTGCTTAATTTTCTACGTTCCTAAACCAAAACCAAACACTCTGCCGTCAAGTGATTTCGACTCATAGTGACCCCATAGGACAGAGTGGAACTGCCCCCTAGGGTTTCCAATTGTTCCTAGCCCTAATTTATCATCAAACTCTCCACTAGAAGTGTGTATCTCTCAAAATCTGAAAATATATCAGAAACTGTATTGGTTGTATGTGTGTGTGTAAGAGAGAGAGAGACAGAGACAGGGAGACGGTAAAACCTTTGAAATCCAAAAACTGTGTAAGGTGGAAACCTGTCAGAGAAGAAAAACTCAAATATTTTCCACTAAAATGAGAGAGAGAAAAGTGCCAAGACTGTCACCCTGTCAAAGGCAGAAAGCTTGCAAAACCCAGAAAATCAAGGCAGTCCGGTCAAGTTATGGCTCTCACAGCTTTCACTGTATTTCCCTCCGAAAGCCCCTTTGTCCTGCTTCAAACCTCTAGACTGACATACAGCTGATTCCTGGGGATTTTTGTCCCACCATCATTCACAAATTCTTCTTATCCCTCCTATGTTGGATCCCTGGTCTTCTAGTTCCCATGATTTCGTATTTCTTGATTTATGCCCTCATTTTCCAAAAGGACATCCTTCTGTAACTTCCTCAGAAAGAAGATGTATAAAAATTGTTTCTCAATTCTTAGAAATAATCTTTTATTTCTCAAATAATGTTTTCCCCTCTTCTGTTTTTTCTGGAATTTCTATTATTTTGATATTGGACTTCCTGACCTGATCCTTTAATATTTAAATTTTTTCTCTCTTTTTTTCCATTTTGTCATCTTTTCTATCTATTTTCTGGAAATTTTCTTGAACTTTATTTTCCAATCCTTCTGTTGAATTTTTAAAAA
>NW_004443940.1:17939764-17942211 GCF_000243295.1 Trichechus manatus latirostris | reverse complement strand
ATGGATTAGTGGCAGTTATACTGATGAGGTATATAAGATTGGATAGTGTCTTAAGCCAATCGCTTTTGAGATATGAAAGACAGAAGCAAACAGAGACACAGGGGGACCTCATACCACCAAGAAAGCAGTGCTGGGAGCAGAGTGTGCCCTTTGGCATGAGGTTCCTGCACTGAGATGTTCCTAGAACAAGGGAAGACTGATGACAAGGACCTTTCTCCAGAGCCGACACAGAAAGTCTTCCCCTGGAGCTGATGCCCTGAATTTGGACTTGTAACCTACTGGACTGTGAGAGAATAAAGTTCTCTTTGTTGAAGATATCCACTTGTGTATTTCTGTTATAGCAGTACGAGATGACTAAGACAGTCATGTAGCTAGAGATACTTTCTATGAATAGCTTTTTAAAAATTCCTTATACCATATAAATATTTAAAATCTAAAAAAAAATTCTTCTATCATATTTAAAATTTTCTTACCCATCTGATGATATGAGGATATTAATTATAGTGATTTAAATTTTTTTTTTCTTCTGCTCCTCTCATCATCGTTTTGGTCTTTGTCTTACATGTTAGAGATTTTCCACAAACGTCTGAGGATCCCAGGCTGTCCATGATATTTAAGACTGCAACAGTACAAAAACAGGAAGCTATGAGTTGAATGTTGAGTCTTGTTGACTGATGGGTTTCAGTGTAGCGTTGTCTATCAGGGGCTCCTCTATTAAGGGGCCCCATGCTGTCAGCATCTGTAGGTCTTATCTCTGGATAGTACCCTTGCCCCTGCTAAGAGAGGAAGGTGAGTGGGGTGGGGCATGGAGTGGGGTAGAGGTGGAAAACTGGTTACCAGTTTATTGGGAACCCAATAGGAAGGAGGCTGGGTGTCTCACCCTGTTTTCAACTGTGCCTATCCCTAAGAACAAAGTGCCTTTGGCATACACTCACCTGAGACTAAAATCACTCTATCCCATTGCAGAGGAGCAGGGGGAGGGTGTCATCCGGAGGATACTTAGGAATCCAGCTGAGTTTTAACATTATTTTCCATCAACTCCTTTTTGAGATTCTGCCTCCTAAATAGGCTTACTTCCCCCACCCTACCCCTCACTCCAGGCATTTCATTGCCAGCATTCTAAGATTTGCTTAGTTAACTATCATTCTTCCATCTGTTTTTCAGTTTACAAACATTTATTAAATATCCTGTTATCTCTTTTCTACATCTTTTTATCTTCTTGTGGATTTTATGCTTAAAAGAAAAAAAGGAAAAAAAACAGACTTTGCTGTTGTTTTAGTGGAATTAGGGAGAGAATAGAAAAAAATGTGTCATGCTTAACCAGATGTCCTTACCATTAATCCAAGTCCAGTTGTAAAACATGAATCAGATTATATCACTCCCCTGCTCAAAATTTTCCAAAGGTGTGCCACTGCTATGGGAATAAAGTCTACTCTCCTTGCTGTGGTCTGCATGTACCATTCTTCCCCTTTTCCACTATGCTCCAACCACACTGGCTGCTTCTAGCCCTTGAATAAACAGCCAAGCTCTTCCCACTCCCCTTAGAGGCTTTGTACTTGCAGTTCCCTTTGCTTTCGTCCCTCCCCGCCCCACCCCCCCAGATATTCACATAACTGGGTCCTTCTCACTATTATTATTTTTTAATTGTGCTTTAGGTGACAGTTTACAGAGCAAATTACTTTCTCATTAAAAAATTTACACATAAATTGTTTAGTGACATTGGTTGCAATCCCCACAACGTGTCAGCGCTCTCCCCCTTTCCACTCTGGGTTCCCCATTTCCATTCATCCAGTTTTCCTGTCCCTTCCTGCTTTATTGTCTTTGCTTTTGGGCAGATGTTGCCCATTTGGTCTCCTATAGTTGATTGAACTAAGAAGCACATTCCTCACATGTGCTATTGTTTTATAGGCCTGTCTAATCTTTGACTGACAGGTAGATTTTGGGAGTGGCTTCAGTTCTAAGTTAGCAGGGTGTCCTGGGGCTATAATCTAGGAGGTTCCTCCAGTCTCTGTCAGACCAGTTTAAGTCTGGTCTTTTTTTGTGAATTTGAATGTTGTTGTACATTTTTCTCCTGCTTTGTCTGGTACCCTCTATTGTGATACCTGACAGAGTGGTCAGTGATGGTACCCGGGCACCATCTAGTTCTTCTGGCATCAGACTGGGGGAGGCTGTGGTTCATGTGGTCCTCTTCTCATCATTTAGGCAAAGGTCTCTAGTTATCTTCGAACATCCATTCTCTCCTTCTTCCTAGGAAATAGAATGCCCAATTTTTAGCTTAGCACATGGCCATCCAGAACAAGGACTATAATTTTCAGCCTCTTTTACAGTTACACGTGGCTGGCCAAGTTCTATCCAGTGGGATGGAACTAGAAATAGTAAATACAACCTGCAGGAAAAGTCCTTAAATGTTAGAAGCTTGTCCTTCTTGACCATCTCCACACCTCCAA
>NW_004443940.1:17935400-17939263 GCF_000243295.1 Trichechus manatus latirostris | reverse complement strand
CCATTGCTTAATCCAAGGTCACCAAGATTTATGCCTATGTTTTCTTCTAAGACTTTTATAGTTTTAGCTCTTACATTTAGGTCTTTGATCTATTTTGAGTTAATTTTGTATATGGTATGAGGTGGCGGGAGGGAAGACTAACCTTTTGAATGACAAATATCACAGCTAAAACTATAGCGTACATATACCAACTGTCTATATGATTTGCTTTTTAAAAATTATTTAACCTAGTTTCAAAACTATAATTCTATTTGAAAGCAACTGCAGTGGCTAATTAGGTCAAAACCTACTCGCTTTGGAAGTGAGAAATTATGGGTCAGGCAAACTGTACTTGATCATGTTTCCTCGTCCAATCAGGTAACAATCTGCTAAAACTATTAAGCAGAAAGCTCATGTGGGTCTCCGTAATAGATCATCTGACAGTACCAGAACGTACTGGCTAATCTTAACATCACTAAACATGGGACAGCCAGACATTATGTTCCTCCAAAAGTAATGCAATTAGGAAGTATATACTACTGCCTCTGAAATACTTTTGACAAAATAGTGGAACCTAAATCCAATCACTCTTATAGATCTAACTACCAGTTTACAGAAAATATGGAAGCTAGAGGAAGAAGAAAAACACTGTGGAGATACAACTAGCCAAATCCAGAAGGTGGGAAACTCTCCAGGACACATGATCCAGTTTCTTCGAACAAAAAAATGTCATTAAAAAGAGAGAGAGAGAGAGAGAAAAGTGTTACAGATTAAAATAGTCTTAAGAGACATACCAACCTAATCCAATGTGTGGACCTTGACTGGATCCTGACTGAGAAAACAGTAACAACAACTAAAAGAGGACATTTTGAGACAAATGAGGAAAACTGAACACAGATCTAGCATATAAGAAATTAGTTAATTTTGTTGGCTATAATAATGGCATGATGATTATATTTTTAAGAAGTCATTATCTGTTAGAACATATACCAAAGCATTTAAAGTAGAAAAGGGGTGATGCCTGGTATCTGCTTTAAAATATTCCAGCAAACCATAACAACAAAAACTGTGTGTGGAGGGAAACAGATGAACTAAGAACAGTAGAAAGCTGATGGCTGCTGAAGTTAGGTGCTGGGTTCACTGGAATTCATTGTATCATACTTTTTACTTTTATGTGTTTGAAAAATTTCTTCAATAAAAGCCTAAAAAATAGCAATCAAATTGATTATCACATTAAAAATAACAATAATTTAAAGTTACTAAATTATAAAACAGTCACACAATAATTCTTTAGAATTCTTCTTCTTCAATCCTGAGATGTAGTTATGTATGCAGAAGGCATAAAGCAGGCAAGAGGCCAAAAGAAGTCAGGAAATTGGACAGTAAAGTATTTATTTAATAATATCTATTAACTTTCTCAAGTATAGATCCCAAATCACAGATCCCTATTTTTTTTTTTTTTTTTGCATGACAATTATGCTTTTCCTAGACTGGATCTAAATCAGGACAATAGCACATGGACAGTATCATTAGACTTTCACTTGGTCCTGATCTCAATACAATGTTACTTTTGTTATTATCAAAAGCGAAGAATGTCCATGTCAAACACCTAGACTGTCTATAGTGCTATCAAATATCATACCAATATTATTTATAAATGTCACTTTAAAATGTAATTAACCATGAGGAAACAATCAGACAAATACAGAACACTGAACATTTCTATAAGACAAAAAGCCCGAACTCTTAAAAATGTTACTGTCACGTTCAAAAAAAAAAAAAGTGAGAGGGCTATTCTAGATTAAGAGACTACAGAGACATAACAACAAAAGTAATGTATGAATCTTGATTGGGTCTCAGTTCAGAGGGAGAATCAGCTATAAACATTTTGGGACAAGTGGAGAACTATGAATACGGACTCGGTATTAGAGGATATGGAATTATTGCTAATTTTATAGATGTGATAATAAGATTGTGGTTTTGTAGAAAAATGTACTTATTCTTAAAAGACATACGCTGAAAAATTTAGGTGTGAAATGCCATGATGTCTGAAATTCACTTTCAAATCGATTAACTTGTGTGTTGCAAAGTTAGGGAACAGTCCACAAGACCACTCTTACTTCTGACACCAACTACAGAGTTTGGTGGTTCCCCAAAACCACCCTCAGATTCAGTAATTCACTAGAAAGCCTCACAGAACTCACTGAAAGCTGCCATACTCACAGTTGTGGTTTATTACAGCTAAAGGACACAGATTAAAATCAGCCAAGGGAAGATATGCATAGAGCAGGGTCCAGGAGGGCTCCAAATGCAGGGTTTCCAGTTGTCCTCTCCCCATAGCATTGTGGGCAGCATTCATTCCTCCTAGTAACACTGTCTGACAATACACACAGAGTATTGCTTACCAGGGAAGCTCATGCGAGGCTTGGTAGCCACAGTTTTTAATTGAGCTCCATCACACAAACACGCATGACTATCCACATGGATGATCTCAGTCTTCAGTCCCTCAGAAGGTTGAGCTGATACTATGTGACCCAGAGCCCCCACCCTAAATCACTTTGCTGCTATCTAGCTGGTCCAAGGCCCCCAGGTATACAAAGACACGCCTATGTGGCACAACATTCCTAGGGCTAAGAGATTGCCTTCCAGAAGCAGAAGGCAAAGGCCAGACCTCTCCCTCTGGGCAAGGTTAAATTCTTTATTACACAATTTGCTTCCAACTAACTTGGTTTAATACTGTGTGTTAATATAAACATTTATCTTCGCAACATAAATAAAAATAACTTGGAAGAGGTTAGATAATTGACAATATAGAGAAGTACTTTTCTGGCATAAGTACAAGCCTTTTGGTTTACTGACTTATTAAACCAAACAACTAAATAAATCAAATAGATAGTCCCTTCCTGAGTTTTTCAGGTACAGAATAATATATACATATATATATACACACACTATCAGTTTGTAAAATGAGCAAACATCTTTGGATGGAATTAAAGTTCTGCCCCAAACATTCTGTTATGGATTGAATTCTCTCTCCCATAATTTATGTTGAAGTTCTAACCCCTGGTAGCTGTGAACGTGATCTTGTTTGGAAATAGGGTCTTTGAAATGTTATCAGTCAAGTAACATCAGGCCATACTGGAGTAGGGTGGGTCCTAATACTATCTGAGTTTGGGCCTATAAAAGAGGAGGAGAGAGACAGAGGAAAGATGGCCATGTGATGATGGAGGCAGAGTTGGAACTGTGCCGCAGCTGCAAGCCAATGAAATCGGACACTATCAGAAGTCAGGAGAGACAAGGAAGGATCTTCCCCTACAGCCTTGGGAGACAGCATGGCCCGACCAACGTGTTGATTTGGACTTCTAGCCTCCAGGACTGTGAGACAATATAGTTCTCTTCTTAAAACTCGCCCAATTTGTGGTATTTTGTTACAGCAGCCCTAGGAGACTAATACAGATTCTGGTGCCAGGAAGCAGGCTGCTGCTGTAACAGATACCAAAAAAAGTAGAAGTGGCATTGGAATTGGGTAATGGGTAGAGGTTGGAAGAGTTTTCAGGCACATGACAAAGTATAGATTGCCTTGAAGAGACTGTTGGTGTTGGATGGACATTAAAGGTGATTCTCGTGCAGGCTCAGAAA
Organism: Trichechus manatus latirostris; assembly: GCF_000243295.1. NCBI lineage: Eukaryota > Metazoa > Chordata > Mammalia > Sirenia > Trichechidae > Trichechus > Trichechus manatus. The sequence continues at coordinate 17,935,645 of NW_004443940.1, read as the reverse complement.
GAAGTGAGAAGAACTGCAGAGAAAGCTTCTATCATCATGAACAGAATGTGCTAGAAATGTGGACATTAATTGTGCTTCTGGTGAGACCTTAAAAGGCAATAAGGAACATTGCTAGACCTTGCTAGCCTTACTTTTTAAAGGCCCCAATTCTCTCATTTGTAAAATGAGGATATCTACCTAGCAAGGTTTTTGTGTGGAATAAAGAGGGCAGTGAGGCCCCCAAAATTCAATAACCTAAAATGTGA
>NW_004443940.1:17932651-17934157 GCF_000243295.1 Trichechus manatus latirostris | reverse complement strand
AGTTTCCAAGACTGTAAATCTTTACGGACTGCCACATCTTTCTTCCCTGGAGGGGCTAATGGGTTTCGAACTGCTGACCTTTAGGTTAGCAGGCGAGTGCTTTTAAGCACTGTGCCACCAGGGTTCCTCAAGAAGTGTGTCAGTTGATTAACAAAAGAAAAAACGTGGGGGCATTACAGATAGCAAGAACTGCACTGTTGAAAAGTATGGAATTAATAATAAATAGCTCCCATTGAATGAATGCTTACCCTATGCGCAGAATTTTGTCCTCACAACAACCCGTGGAAGTAGATGTTATTATCCCTATGCACAAAAAAGGGTGTGCGCTAATCATAAAACTATTGATTGGCAGGGATAGATTTGAAAGTGGGGTTGTCAGATTCCAAAGCCAAGGCTCTGGTTCCAACATGTACAAGTATGAAGTACTGAACAGGTATGAAGTAGCACGGTGCTGTTGGAAGAGGGAAATGGCCAGCGATGAAGCCGGAAATATAGGCACTCACTCTCGCTCTCTTTACTGTGGAGCAACTTGGGCAAAGGACGATTGGACTGGAAATTGAGGTATCAATATAAATCCATGATTCCGAATAAATATGTGTGTGTGTATCTCTATCCCAGCTCTCTCTACTGAGAAGGCCTAGACGAGAAGCAATGACACACCAGGCCATGTTCAACGATGGGTCAACAAGGCTTCTGGTATGCTCCCGCCCTCCCAGCTGGCTTCTCCGCCACATTCCATCGCCACCTCGCGGCAGATCTGGTGCCCTTCACCTGCCTCCGCCTTGTGCACAGTGCAGCGACACCCTCAGCTCCTGCGACGCCTTCGGGAGAAGGCCACTGCACCCACCACATCGGCCGCCATTAACTCCCCAGGAACGCCGGGAACCGGACGCAGAGCGGAAGAACCCCTGTGGGCGGTGCCCGTGACCGCAGAACTGAAGCCCGGAGCGGCGGGCGGGGCCTTGGCGCTGCCCCGTTTCTCATTGGAGCTTATCGCTGCCAGTCGCGGCCTCCGTCCCCGCCCTCTCCCAGCCAGCCGTCAGATAAATGGCGGGCGGGGCGGGGCGGCGACTTCCGGTTGGGAGAAGAAAGTTGGGCCGAAGGAAGGGCCGCGAAGAGGGAGGAGGAGGAAGAGGAAAGGCCGGGCGGCGGTGGCTGTAGGTTGTGCGGCGACGGCAGCTCTCCCCCGGGCGGACGATGGACAGCCAAGGCAGGAAGGTGGTGGTGTGCGACAACGGCACTGGGGTAAGCGCCCGGAGGGGAGGCCGCGGCGGGCACAGGCGTCGGAGGGATGTGCGGGGGGGGTACGCGGGCCCTTAGTGCCCGGGGCCCGCCTCTGGGCCTGGCCTGGCAGGGCGAAGGGGCGCGGGCCGACGCTTCCCGCCTCCGCGGACTTGAGGAGCGGGCGGGCCGAGCCCTCTTTTCCTTGGAGCCCGCCACCTCTACAGCCCTCCTTGTCAGGGCGGTGGGCGAGGCCAGCGGTGGACTGGGATCCCACCTGCTGCC
>NW_004443940.1:17929357-17930503 GCF_000243295.1 Trichechus manatus latirostris | reverse complement strand
TATTTGAAATTTATGTGCTTTGGCCTCATAACTGTTCAAACCTACTGGCTAGAATAGAGCCCAGACAGGCAAAAACCTGGAGATCTGTGAGGTTCTAGGTTTAGGTGCCTTTGAAGAGTTAGGCCCAGGAGGTTGCCCTTGAGTTGTGTATCCTGTTAACAAACTTGGGTGGTTTCATCATTAGTGAGTGAGTTCACCAACAATGAGGCATTCCAGATGCTTACTGTGTTGCTGGCACAATGCTTAAGATCTATCGGTACAAAGTAGCTTATAATGCTAGAATAATTATATTTTTATTTATAATACACATTTGTAGTCGATTATGGCCTGATTCATGCTGACGTATACGTTGAACTTGGGAGTGTTCGAAATTTTAACAAACCAAAAACAAATTGGTCTTTTGACAGCTTGAAAGTGTTACATACCTGAACATTTCTGGAATAGATAGAATCTATTGTCGTGGCCTAAGATTAGAATGATCACTATGCAATTAAATTAATGAACACGTCAATACCACAGATAAAATTACTAAGGGAAAAATACAAATTAAACAAGCCCAAATGGGGCTTCATAAATCCCAGGCTGTTTTTTAAGGGAAAAGTATATTTTTAGAGCAGATGTAGATGGAATTTGTCTTCATTTTTGCTTAAAAGAACATTATACTGTGCATGTTCTTACCATTTGATGACTCAGTGGGAAGTAAGGGAGCGAGCTGAAACCACAGTGCTAAGAAGAGGAAACTATATATGGTAAAATCTATTTCTTAAACACAGCCTTATTGCATACAATGAGAGAACTAAGTCACAAGTCTTATAATGATTGGAGTGGGGGAGGAATTTCAAAAAATAAAATGATACCAAATGAGTAGTTTAAAAAAGAATGTTTTCTTTGTATTTTAACACATTAAGGTTTAGATTTTTGAAACTACTGATTTTTTTTTTTTTTTGCAAGGAAGGAAATGTCAGATTGTCTATCATAGTTTTTTATTATTGAGAAATAGATTATTATATTCTTGGTATGATAGCTCTTAATGCTTTCACATTTGAAATAAAAGTACATACCAATGAATAGTGCAGTTATTGCCATTTTGATTAAATACCCTAATTCTCTGGGAGGAATGCTAGTACTGGAGTACTGTGGTAGTAT
>NW_004443940.1:17925999-17927693 GCF_000243295.1 Trichechus manatus latirostris | reverse complement strand
TGTCCCCTTCTGCCTTCTAGTCCTTCAAACAAAAATTTAAAGATAAACTATCCATCTGAACAATTATAATCAGAAAACCTTGAGTAATATGATTATTTACTGCTTTTTCATTTTGAGTGTTTCTGAGTCTGTAGGTCAGAATGAAAGGGGAGTCATGTCAACCCTTAGCATCCTCCTCCCTGCACCAGGCTAGTCCTCCCACCTTCACCGTCTGTTACGACTTCTCGCTTAATTGTATAACTTATTTACGTTTAATATGTAATGGACCTTACAAGCTTGTAGCTTCTCTTTTAAGTCATTCTGTAATTTTCTTTGGAAGCATTTATATCCATGTAAATGAGAATTTTCATCCTGGTGAATGGACACTTTGGATCTCTCCCAGTGTCCATACCTGTTCATTACTGTGAGGTAAACGTAAGAGTGTAATATTGAAATAGATTTAATTTCTTTGTTTGTACTATAGGGTCACTATGAGTCGGAATCAACTCAGTGGCAATGGGTTTTGGGTTTTTTTTTAATGTATGTGTAAATTATGACTGATGCTGATATTAGGCTGGTGATCATGACAGATTTTATTTATACAGAAAATTAGTATATGGTTGGGTAGTGATGGGGAATAGATTCTCTACCCTTCCGTATCATTTATGTTCATGTCAAGTGTGCTGGATTTGACTTAAGGACAAAAGAGCGTTTGTGGTTTAGGAGAGAATAGTTTGAGAGTTTTTGTTTTAGTTTGAATTGTTTTAAAAAATTTTTTTTTCAAAGCATGCTGTTGTTTTTTGGTGTTATTATTTTCTTTGGAAATTGTTCCTTTAAGTTCTTCTAGGACACAGTGATAAATTATTTGAGAAGACATTGTGGAAAATGAACTAGCACTTTCAGGGTTTGAAGTTTATTCCTTCACTATCAACTGCTATACAAAAGGGGAAGTAGGTATGAACAAACAGCTTATCACCTCTTGTATATGCCATCATATCACACTAACTTCTGCCTTGAGAGGCAGTCAAATGAGAATTGTATTATACATTTAGAAATGAGTAGCTTTCCCTGAAAAATACTCTATACTTGGTGGCTCATTGGAAAACCGACTCGGAGTGGAATTGGAAGAAAACATATCTGAATACTGTGTTTTATGTAGGTTCTAAAATGTAAACATGAACTGAGTGAGTAAGAATTCAGGCAGTATTGTGAATATAAAATTTCCTAATTTCAGACTAATTTTTCATAAAAGTAGTTTTATTCTGCTTAGGTCATGACTTTTAGCATATCTTTTAAAAGCTCTGTTTATAAAAGACAATTGAAATTTTGGATAGCAGAATGTTCTAGGCTATTTATTATTGAACATGATTCATCGACATCATTTTCGGCAAGATTGCTGTAGAGATCCTTGGAAATATCAAAATTTTATATTTTGGAAGGTCTGTGAAAAGGCAGTGGATTTAAGGTTTTTGCTAAGTTTTACCACCATCAAACTGAACAGTTCCTTGTACAGAGTACTTTCTCTCAAGGTGTAGGTTAATAGTTTCTATCCACCTTTATGTTATTACTGTCTGTAAAAATGGCATGGGGGCAGTGTCTTACCTCCTCTAACTTCAAGAGGGGGAAGGAGACTCATGATCAACAGCCCGAGGCTAATTGCTATGAGGAAGGGGTCAGGCATACCTCCTCTCTCCACCATCTTTACCCATTCTAAC
>NW_004443940.1:17918045-17924994 GCF_000243295.1 Trichechus manatus latirostris | reverse complement strand
TCATCAGGAAAGATCAGTCTCTGGGGGACATTATGTTTGGTGAAGTAGAGGGCGAACAAGGGTATAGGAGACCCTCAGTGAGATGAATTGGAACAATAGCTGCAACATTGGACTCGAACATGCTGATGATTGTGAGGATGCCGCAGAACCGGGCAATGTTTCGTTCTGTTGTATATGGGTCACTGTGAATTGGAGTTGACTTAATGGCAATTAACAACAACAACAAATGGGGTAGAGATGATGATGACATTTCCTTTGTTGTGTAGCTTCCTTCCCTCACCCTGAGTGATGCAAATGGTTAAGGACTTAACTACTAACTGACAGGTTGGTGGTTCAGACTCACTTATAGATGCCACGGAAGAAAGGCTTGACGATCTGCTTCCAAAAGCCCCCAGCCTTGAAAACCCTGTGGAGTACAGTTCTACTCTGCACACATGGGGTTGCTGTGAGTCAGAATCTACTCAGCAATTGTTTTGGTTTTGGTCCCTCACCCTGGAGTTTTTAATTGCCTTTTCTCTTGTAATATCTGCTTTTTAAAATAAAGTGAAACAGATTCTATTATTGGTATAAGAATTAAAAACTCTTGATTCTATTTCAGTTTTACTGTTGCATTCATTAAAACCCCTATTAAATCACTTTCTCATGCATAACATGGAAGTATTATCAGAGTCCGTGATATGCCTTCATTGGAGAAGTACACTATCTGAATGTGAAATTATATTACTGATGTTACTTAATCTAAATATTTAAGTAAAATGTAAATAACCAAATATACCTAATAGTGTTTATTTTCATGTGATGCTGGTCCAAGTGGCATTTGGTTTTCCCATTTTGGAAAATGAGGTTGGTTAAGTGAATTGCCTAAGATGAATAAAAGCTTGCTTTAGAATTGAAGCTTTTGGTCTGTTCATTTTCTAACATTTCTCTTTTTAAGAATACTTAGCATTTGTTGAATGAGTTTGTCCATTCCCCCAAATACTTCTTGAATGACCACTATATGCCAGGGCCTCTTCTATGTATCCAGCTACAGCATGAACTGCTCAGCTTAGCTTCCTGCTCTTGTGGGGCTTTCCCTCTAATGGGGGACTTAGACACTAAATAAACAGTTAACTAGTAAATGAAAAAAAAAAAAAACCTCTAGGAGTGATCATTACCATAAAGAAATGAAAGGAGGTGATGTGATAGAGTGGCTACTTTGGGTGATTTGAAAGCCCTGAAAATTTTAAATATTGTATAAATGCAAAGTGGTATTTTTCAGGTACTGTTTTTAAATGGACATGTAAGCTAGTAAATACTTTGACACTAACCCACTTTTACTGTTTCTTTCCAGTTTGTAAAGTGTGGATATGCAGGCTCTAACTTTCCAGAACACATCTTCCCAGCTTTGGTTGGAAGACCTATTATCAGATCAACCACCAAAGTGGGAAACATTGAAATCAAGGTAATATTTTTTTAATTGATAAATGAGCATGTAAACCTGTGAGGTATTCTTTAAATGAGTAGTTATAAAATATGATCCATGAAAAGAAGCAAGAGGGGAGGGAACAATGTCTCATATTTTCAGTTTATATCAACACTTGAACAAGGGCACAAAAACTGAAGTTAATATAAAATGCTGACTTAAAGTCCTGTTGCTTAATATAATTTAAAAAAAAAAATCAGCCTGGTATTTTTCTGTCTTTCAATTCCATACATTTGTTATTATATGTTAGTGTCTCTTTGAGACCTTAGACTTTTTCTTTGCATGTTCTCATGGCCTGATCCCCTTATTTTTTATGTAGGATGTGAATTACAGTAGTTCTTCTTTTCACTAGTATGGTAACTGGTTTCCATCGTGTTCAGGAGGAAGCCATGCAAATCTTTATTTGGCCTTCCACAATATCTTACTATGAGGAGAGAGGAGGGAAGGTTGTCATTGCCGACTCATTATACCTGACATCAGAGACTCTGCATTAAGGATGATATATTTTTTCTCCCATGTTAAAGGGATCAGAAATTAAGTGGGAGTTACATTACTTTAGAAGAACGAAAGAAATAGAGTAATCAAAATGGCAGGGGTCACCAGTTGACTTAAATTCTTCAAATGGCCTAGGGATCAGGTTATACCAACTGTAGTAGTAGAGTTTAGAGGTTCTCTTAGTGAATTATTTGTGAACAAGCTAGCATTGTTGGTCCTGTCTGGGCAGTCTTTGGCAAGACTTCCATGAACTGTAAGACTATGAGTCATTTGAAACGAGTTAGGGTTTACCTCTTCAGATACTTGTTTGAGATGTCTAGGAAGGTGGTAATAGGTAGTAGAGATTTGCTACTTGGTAGCTCTCTGCTGTTGAGCGTAGAGAATTGAATTACACAGTGAATAAAAATATAAACTGAAACTTAGCTTCTGTGTGAATTTTTTGAAGACTTAAAATAGTGAATTATTCTGACCTCTGTTTTATTATGTTACCAAAAAATCAAATGGGACACTTAATATGAGTTCTTATTTTTTTAAGGTCTTTTCTATTCGGAGATTTATGATTCTCCTTTTGTGAACTCCTTTCATTCTCATTAAATTCAATCTTAAATGAACTTTGATTTAAATTTAGCTAATGATAGTGATAAGGATAAACTACGTTTTAATGAAGTTGAAGGTAATACTTTTTATTCAGTGACAGGTTTTTAAAGAAGGGTTCCTTTTTTATATACTTTACAGGCAGTAAAATTTTTGAGATATTAAGATAAATCATGTATAGCCATTTTTATTCTCCAGCATAGGCACAAATAATTACACATTGCTTCACTCTCGCGTTCCTGCTTTTTAAGGCCAACTGATAGAAGTCAGACTTTCTAATAAGACATTTTTGCCAAGGAACTCCCCAGTAGCATTTGCTTGTATGGTTTGTCATTCTGTGTTCTGTTGGCTCAGCTCTGTTGAGTCTGCTCAGTCGTTAAGCCTTTTAAATTATATTGTTCTTCCAATTAAAAACAGTAAAAGGGACCTGTATAAAATTTAATTTGAGTACTAGAACTTGGGGGGAAGAAAACAACCCTGAACTATCTAACTCTCAGCCAACCCAGCTAGACTTTTTCTGTTGTATTTTCCTTAATTAAAGTTCTTAAATTCAGTAACGGATTCAAGAAACTTGACTTTTTGGAATTCCTATGCCTAGTGGACGACTTATACTTTTTCTATCTTGTTAGCTAAAATATGGCGGTAGACCAAAACAGGTGGAATTTTACAAATTGTTTAATGAGTTCATTTTCATTCCGGAGTAATAACTGTCCGTGTTAATTTGGCCCTAATTATTAACTCCGTAAAATAATAGTAGTACTGCATCTGACCTCTACCTAATTTGTCTCTATTGCTTGTATGTTTCAAAATTTCAGTGAGGATTTTATTTAGGCCTTTTCTGACTCTTACTTCTACCTTCTCTCTCTTCACCTTTCTTGACCTGTTGAAGTAGAATAACAAAAAGATGGTAAGTGAGGTTACACACATGCTCTCTGTTTGTTTTCCACTTTTGCTTGGTGGGACAGTAGTTGTTGTCTTGTGTCCCTTTAGTACTGGGGGGGGATAATTCCATATTTTTATTTTAAATACTTTGATTTTTAACCTTTTTCATTGCTTCAGTTTGGTAGCAACTAATTAAGTCCTTTACTTCCTGATTTCATACAATGGACCAAACAAGAACTAATTACTAACATAGTTTTGAGTTGTTTTCCTTTTGTTTCTTGTAGATGAATGCTATAATAAAAATGGAATGTGGTGTGCATAATATTAGAAACCAAGTGGCTTTATATAGGATATGTATGATCCAGAAAAGTGGGGGGATGTTGTCACATTTGGATAAATCTGCTTTGTTCCCAATGTGAATTGACGATTGCCTATCGTAGCCTGTATATATATTTACATCCAGTATATCATATATGGGTTTAATAAGTTGAGTAAAATCTTATATGCAAATGAACTATAGAAGGAAAAAGGAAGAAAAGAGACTGACTTATTTCCTATGCCGTTCTTGTTAAGGAACAGATTTCACAACATTATCTAAGGATAAATAAGAACAAAGTGAAGCATTTATAAGGCTTTTCCACAAACAACAGATTTTTTTCCCCCAAAATAAATACGTATACTGCCTTTTTCTTTTGAACGAGAAGCTTGCTGGGCTTTTCCCAATTGACTTTTTAATTACATTTTTCTGGGATGGTCTAAGTGCTTCTGTAGTAAGTATTTTCAAGTTTTGTAAGCATCTTTGACAAAGAGGAGTATCAGGCATTTCTAGTCATATGATCTATTTTAACTAGTAACAGTAACTTGCAACGTTTTTCTTTGAATAAACCAAACCATTTAAAAGTGGAAATTCCTATATTTATCCTAAATAAAAGATCATGCATTTGTCTTAAAATCGTAAGAAGTCTAAGGAATAGTATAGAGAGCACTGTGAGCTTAATATTTATAGAATTTCTTTCTAGGGATTTAAATTGTAGTTTCAAAGTTGTATTTGCCCTATTTTCTAATTTTGAGGTGACTTTGTTCAAAATGATTCTTGGCAACTGTAATCTATACTGCCTGCTTTTCATAAAATATAAATGCCTTTGAAACGGTATCTCAGACAGTGACTTTGATTTTTCATCCTGTCAGGTAATAGGTGATGGCTTAGGCTTGAGTGTCCAGTGATGAGGCAGGTGGTAAAAGCCCGAGGCTTGATCTGGTTATAACTGGTTTCTGAGGTGTGAGGGCAGCTTTTGGTTTTTGGAAGTTGAAGTGTTCTAGGGAAAAGTATATGTTTTAGGATTTTAAAAATTAAAATTTGGATACAGATAAATTTTTGAACTGGGTAACTTGAGCTACTCAAGAAATTTTGCCTTTCTCAAGTAAGTTAATACTTTTCTCCTTCCATTTCAGTTTTCCTCTTTGTTCAGAGGGATGATAAGGATACTCAATGCCAGACATTTCTTTCAGCTAATCTTTTATAGTATATATGGTCTTAGAAGTAGATAAATGAGGCATTTATTTTGAGTTGGTATTGAGTCAGACCTATATAGCTCTCTTACATGGAATAAAAAGTAAATATTCTGATGAAATCAAGTCAGACTTATTTCATACTGTTTGAAATACAGTTTTGAATGTATGTTGATTATATAAGTCAAATCTATTACCTTGTGCAACCCAAAGAAAATGTTAAATTCTGGTATGTTATAGAGGAAAGTAAGTAACAAAATTATTAAATTAGATTTGTTAGTGGCCCAAGTTAGTATATGCACTTGCGGGTATAAATTTTCCCCCTGCCATTTTATTAAGAAATGTCTTAAAAATACAGCAAAGTTGAAAGAATTTTACAGTGAAACCCATATACTTATCACCTAGGTTCTGCCATTAATAATTTCTATACTGATTTATCACTTATTTTTCTATCAGCCCATCTTGGTTTTAGATGTGTTTCAAAATAAATTGCAGATATTAGTATAAAACCAAAAAGATCAAACCCGTTGCCATCGAGTCGATTCCGACTCATAGTGACCCTACAGGACAGAGCAGAACTGCCCTATAGGGTTTCCAAGGAACAGCTGGTGGATTCGAACTGCCGACCTTTTGGTTAGCAGCTGTAGCTCTCAACCACTGTGCCAGCAGGGCTCTGTACAGATATATTTCTCGCTAAATACTTCAACTGATGCATTGTGGACTGAAGTCCACAAATACAGACTTTTAGTTTTACATTTTCCTTATATATGATTCTAAATAGTTAATATTTAAGAAATTTGAGTAATAAGTTATGGTAGATTAACTTTATAAGAAGTTAATTGCAGCAGAGAAGTTAGGCATCTACCTTAACTTTGTTTTCCTTTTTTGTTACTGCTTTCAGTGGATTTTCCAGAAATCTGTTTATTTTGTAATGGGATCCTCACCTTGGTTTTACCTTACATCTTTTTTTTTTAATTGTTATTTTTTGAAAGTTTTTAACTCATTTTTTTTCAAGTCTTCATCTGAAGACATGTTAATTTTGCTGCTGCTTTTCTTCATTTCCCCATATTTTAAACTTGAGGTATTATAGCAAATAGCTATTTCTGATACTAGGTATTTTTTTTCTTAAGTGAGTTCATTAGTACATGTAGGAATTAATATTATTTAACATCTTGACTAGCTGTTCTCTAAAATAAGTTTAAATTCTAGGACATCATTAGCCTTATGATACATACAAAATTTGACTTTTCAAATGTGGGTCATCTTAAGTATGCTTTCATTGGAGACAAGACTTGTGAGTATTCTGCTTCATCTGTGGTAGCACAGTTTTCCAGTATTACACTTTAAGACTGAAAATGTTGCTCATGAGATAATTTTAATGAAGGGTTGTTTCCCTTTTTTCTTATTTCTAGGGATTCCCATTCATCTTAGTGAGATAAATAAAAACAATATAAATTCTAACAATATAAAAACATAGGCATATGTAGATAGTTTGAAATTTGTAAATTAATTGGTGCATATGTGCATTATTATAGCATAATAAAGGATCATCTTAGCCATTTATTTTTTTTTGCTTCTTTCATTATGCTTTATAGTACTTACTTTTATCATTTTGATATTTAGTACAAAGAAGTGTGCTGCATGCATTGAGCATTTTTCTACAAGTTTTTTTAGTTTTGTTTTCCCCTGATGTGCTATTTCACATATCACAGGCCTTATTTTTTGAACATTTGAGCAAAAGAAACAGATGAAACCTCATTCAAAACCTTCCCAAATATGAAAATGTGGGTTTTATTTGTGCTAATGCTCTTCTTTTGGAAACGTGTTAAAGGTAAGGCCAATTTATTGATTTAAACCACATTGTACATAAAGATTTATTATCCATGCTTAAACTTTGCAAGGCATTATTCTTGAAAGGAGTTTTAACTTGTGGAATGAAAAACTACCTGAAATTGCCAGAAATATTAAAGTTAATTATTTCCAAATTTTCTGAAATATCATGGGAAT
>NW_004443940.1:17915624-17917240 GCF_000243295.1 Trichechus manatus latirostris | reverse complement strand
GTATTGAGAGCAGACTGAAACGGGTGGAAGAAGAGAGACCAATCTGGAGACTTTCAATTATCTAGGCAAAAAATGATAGGACCAGGGTAGTAGCAGTGGAAGTAGTGAGAAGTAGCCAGATTATGGATGTATTTTGAAGGTAGAGCCTGAGAATTTTCTGATGGATTAGCTATGGGTAATAGAGAGAGGGGGGCGTCAGGAATGACTCCAGAGTTATTGACCTGAGCAACTGGAGAGATGAAGTTACCATCAACTGAGGTGTGGAAAGACTGAGACAAGTAGAACAGGATTTTGGGAGAATGATCAGGAGTTCAGTTTCAGGCCTGTTAAGTTTCAAGTCCTCATTTAGACATCCAAGTAGATATATGTCATGTAGATAGAGTCGAATATATAAGACCAGAGTTCAGGAGAAGGACCCAGAGTTCCAGGACTGGAGATAAAAACTGAGAGTCATCAGGATATAGATTATACGGATCTTCAAAGAAGTAAAAGCAGACACTGGTAGGTTCTGTTTCATTTTGTTAGATAGGAAGTAGAAACTTTTAGTAACTTGTGCTTTAATAGCTTTCCAGTTAATTTACTAAATATGAATATTTTGTTTTATGAATATGTTTAGATGTTGACAAAAATATTAGAAGGAGTTTTAGGAGAGATTTTTGTTAGATAACATTGTAAAAGTCCAAATTAAAATTAAAATTTTGAATTAAGTGTTTTAAAATTTTGAGATCACGTTTTTAGTTTCAGAATCCACATCATTCTTTATGGTTGATACTTTAATACTCTTATTTGCTTGTGAGTACAAATTTGGCTATGACTGATAATGCCCTACTTTAATGTCATCTAGAAAGGTTTTGGTACTTTTTTTTAATTTTTATTTTTGCGATTACCTGCTTTTGAGGTATTTTCATATATATTATCTCAGTCCACACAACATTTTTTTTTATTGTACTTTAGATGAAGGTTTACAGCACAAACTAGTTTCTCATTAAAAAGTTAGTACACTTACTGTTTTATGACATTGGTTACCAACCCCATGACATGTCAGCACTCTCCCTTCTTGACCTTGGGTTCCCTATTAAGGTTTTGGTACTTTTTAATGGTCTTATCAATAAAAAACAAAAACCTCTAGCAGACTTTCAAGTTGATATGTGCAAATGTAGCACCACTTTTCCATTTTATTCCTGTGGAGGGAGAGTAAAGGCTGATGGAATACAGGTCTAAGTCAGAATGCCTAGTTGTTTTATTAAATTTGCATATGTTCCAGATTTGTCAGATTTAAATTCTATATATTTCTCATTGGGGGCACTTGTAACATTTTTAAATATCTGAATATTCAAAGCTGTAGTCAGCCATGCTAGTCAAGGAGAGCTCACTGTAGGTGACAAAAAATTCGTCCAGGGTGTTCCCATCTGACCTGGGCTACCGAGAATGAGCATGAGTGTGATCTGAAGGGCTCAAGGAAACCCCCTTCTCCAGCTGGGGGCGGAGCCACAGCCTTGTCTTAGGTAGAGGGGGTGCTCAGCCGCTAAGCAGTTTCTATATCTGCCAACAATCAGGAATTAACTGCGTCTATTTTTGTCTTACTGCCCTCAGCATTTTACTCTCTACTTCTTTTC
>NW_004443940.1:17914433-17915413 GCF_000243295.1 Trichechus manatus latirostris | reverse complement strand
GATTCTATTTTGGGTGACTTCTCCATTCTGTGACCATGAGGAAAGCATGTAAATATTTTCTATTTATGTGACAGCTAAAGATATATTAAGTAACTTTCTAAATACCGATATGTATTTTTTTATTTCTATATTTTCAGGTCATGTTTGAAACTTACCAGTTTTCTGGCGTGTACGTAGCCATCCAGGCAGTCTTGACTTTGTATGCTCAAGGTAGGTGAAGTGTAACTTTTAGAAAAATAAATTCTATTAATTATAGAATTTATTCGTATAAATAGCAAATTTAGTACTACACAGGTACTTAGAAAATACTTACTTGAAGGAAATTAAATTTTTAATACACTATTCAGTCACCAGCTGTAACATGTGCTTACACTCTGTTTAGTGCAGAAGATACAGCAGGAAGTAAAGTAGGCATAATTTCCTTTCTCTTATAGTGATTACAGTCGAGCTGTGAGTAATTTTTCCTTTGAAAGAGAAATCAAAAATCACTTGTTACTTTATAAAATGAGAGGGAGTGCTTGTCTGCATCTAGGTGATTTTATTTCATTTTTAAAAAATAATTTTCAGAAATTGCTTTAGAAAACACTTTGGGAAAAATATGTATTTCTGTATTGTTACGTTAATAATGCACACGTTATATGTTTTTTGCCAACCGTGCAACCCCCTGAGTATTTTTGTAAGGGAGCTGTGCCTCGCATTGTTTGTATGTGCATGTGTTATTTGCAAAAAATCCGGTAATAATTTTGAGTCTAAGTTTGAAGCCCGTACTAAGTTCTGTTTTAGGAGGGTGGGTAAGGGGACAGACAGTACTGCTGAAATAAATTTTTGCTTAAATTGTATTTGAATAAAATTGACCTTGACAGATTTTTCTAGCAGTATTCATAAATTTGTTTCTGTCCAATGAGAAGATATTCTCTCGTAATTCTTGGTATTTAGCTATTTTTGTTTAACTTCTGAATCCTTAATTTTGAGAAGTGGTA
>NW_004443940.1:17898278-17899674 GCF_000243295.1 Trichechus manatus latirostris | reverse complement strand
AAAAACACTGCGCTTCTAGAAGCTAGAATTACAGTAGACTCAACTATAAAGAACCCATCTGAGAACATGGAGTTAAGTGAAAACCTGGAAGCCAGCTTGAAGCCAAAGTGTACGTGACTCAGCTACCAAGCTTCACTATGAGAAGAGTTCACAGACCCTCGCTCATATTATGTTACTTTTACTTCACGTGCAGTGATTTTAGAGTTGGTATTTAAGGAAGAAAGAGGGGACTGCTGTAAGAAGCACGTGCATCAATTTAGCCAAAAGTAACAGCAGAGAGCCTCAACGCAAAGGAACAAAGAGGAAAATTCCAAAAAAGCAAATGGAAAAATTGAAAAACAAAACTCAGATCATAGTAGAATATAGTTAACAACCACACTTCAGTGACCCTGGGGAAGCTCTCTGATAAGACAGTCCACACAATGGAAGTTTATAATGTAAACCCTGGACATTATTAAAACAGTTATACTCGCGAGAAGGCGTGTAATGTGCTACATCAAAACTGTGATAAAGATTTTATATGTAAAGAGTTTGTTATCTTAACAGTAGCAGTTACAGCAAACACTGAACCCAGTGCTTTACGTACAGAATTTTATTTCTCACAGCAACCCCTTAAGGCTGGTGTAAATAACAATAACCCTGAGATATTGTTTTGTTCATCTGAAACCCCAAACGAATGCATGTTGTCTCTTTCTAGATCTGAATTCTATAAGCATATTGTGCTTTCTGGAGGATCAACTATGTATCCTGGGCTGCCTTCACGGCTGGAACGTGAACTTAAACAGCTTTACTTAGAACGAGTTTTAAAGGGAGATGTGGAAAAACTTTCTGTAAGTATCAGTCAATAATCCAACTGTTAACATACTTTTAAAAATCTGTAAAGTAAAGCTTTACAACCACTAGAGGGAGCAAGAAGTCTTCCTAAACAAATTCATAACGCAGTCAAGTGCAGCCTTGAAGAAATAGGAAGAAGTAAATGGTTCAAGGTAAGCTCTGTCCCAGAATGGTCGAACTGCCTGGTCAGCTCTGTATTCAGTGGTCAGAGGTGACTAGGTTCAGGGCCAAATGTTTTAGCTTATCTGTAGCAACTGGCCTGGAATCCAAAGTACATCTACATACATGGGAACATACCCATCTGCTTTTCTGAACTACTGTGGAGAGGGAAATGCTGCACTTGGATTTTTTCTTAAACTTTTTGAATACATAATCAGCCTTCAGTGCTACTCTTGGACAATCTCCTGTTTCTCATTCTAGTTTATTTTGGGCTTACTTTTTACATCTTATCTCCCCAGTCAGATTGTAAAACATTCATGCTTGCATCCCCAGTAACTGTCACAGCTCTTGAAGCAGACTTTAATTGGTAGTAGTTGATTTATAGAATAGAAAGAAATTTTTT
>NW_004443940.1:17894680-17896821 GCF_000243295.1 Trichechus manatus latirostris | reverse complement strand
GTTGTCTTGGAGAATGTAAGAGAGAATAGTACTGGGATTGCTGAGCAGCACTGAGGCCTCAGTTGAGGTTAGTCATGCATTTAAAGCAAGAAAGTGAGTTTCTCTCCTGTCTTGTTCAGCTGCTGAAGGGCAGGTGCAAAGGAGAGAGTTGAAAACCAGAGTTGATGTTTTGGTGTAAGTATGATAAAGGGAGAGAAGGACAGAGTCATTAAGGATAATGACAGGAAGTGGTGGAGAGAGAATGTACAACAGGAGCAGATTTAAGAAGAAATAACCTAGGGATCTATAGGTATCTGTGGAATCTATAGATGATTTCAGCAAGGGGGAGTGGTAGATGGAGTAGTCTGATAGAGTGAATTTCAGAGGTGCTGAGGAGTTTTAGGGAGGAGGGAGGTAGAAGCAGCAATGAAGAGCAAGAACTGTTACCAGATCTCCAGAGGGTGGAAAGGTAGTGAGAAAAAGAGCAACCAACTGAGAAAGCTTCTGGGAAAGTAGAATCCTCAGGGGCTAGCGAAGTTTCCCTTAGAGCAGGGGTAGGCCAGCTGCAGCCATTAGGCCAAGTCTAGCTGTTTTTAAATAAAGTTTTATTGGAACGCAGCCAGGTGCATTCATATACGTATTGTTACATATTGTCTGTGGCTGACTTCCTGCTACAGGAAGAGTTGGATAGTTGCCAGAGAGACCACCACAACCTCAGCTGTTTACTGTCTATAGAAAAAGTTTGCCAACCCCCACCTTAGAGCAAAGAAGTAACTAAAACAGTTACAGTAGGTTAGCCTCAGAATTAAGTAAATTTATGTTTTTCTGTGTCACATATCATCAGATTCCTGTAGTGCATTTATGTGACACAAAGACTAATAATTTAGAGTGACATAATTATTTTGAGTCTTTTTTGCAGAATTTGTGACACTGTGACTAAAAACTGTCATGTCATTTTAAGGCGTATCTTTCCGGTGTCGACTGTCGTACAGTTTAGGGACCATCCTTTGTTCTAGACAGTTAATGTGCTGGCTGCCATGTGCCAAACTTTGTCCAGTTGTTTTTAATTTGGGTTACTGTGCTCATTTTCTCCAACAGCCCCATGATTTGTTTTGACCATATTTGGTCTACTTATTTTGAGAATATTTCACTTGAATTTGAGTCAGAAAGTGAGCTTTGCTTATAGGAAAAGAACTTCAGTTTTCTTGCATTGCACTAGATTAGAATTATAGAAGCATTAAACTGCAAAGAAATCTTTCAAGTCCTTTCATCAAAACTCTTCAATTGACAGTTAAGTGACTTGCCTGTGTGGTCAAACCCTCCCCACAACCCTGTGGTAAAACCTGCTCTAATCAGGACTCTGGTCCAGGGGCTGGATGGCTGTAGAGTGATCATGTAATTTGTCATTCAAATCGGGACACTCTTGAAAGTGAAAGGGTGCTGTTGATGATGGGGCAACAGGTGTAAATCAGGACTGTCCCAGGCACACAGGAATGGATGTAGGAGACCCCAGATGGGACAACAGGTGTAAATCAGGCTGTCCCAGGCACACTGGAATGGACGTAGGAGGCCCTAGATGGGACAGCAGGTGTAAATCAGGACTGTCCCAGGCATGCAGGAATGGACGTAGGAGGCCCTAGATGGGACAGCAGGTGTAAATCAGGACTGTCCCAGGCATGCAGGAATGGACGTAGGAGACCCTAGATGGGACAACAAGTGTAAATCAGGACTGTCCCAGGCATGCAGGAATGGACGTAGGAGACCCTAGCAGGGAGCTTTGGGCAACTGACTTACTCTCTCTGAGCCTCAGATTCCTAATCCTGCCATCCTGCTTACCTCACGGGACTATAGTGAGGATTCAACAAGAGAATATATGACACAGTCATTTTCATAAAGCAGAACCTACTGTGCATGTGTGACATGTCATTATTCCCTCTTTCTCCTTTAGAAATTTAAGATCCGCATTGAAGACCCACCTCGCAGAAAGCATATGGTATTCCTGGGTGGTGCAGTTCTAGCAGATATCATGAAGGACAAAGACAACTTTTGGATGACCCGACAAGAATACCAAGAAAAGGGTGTTCGTGTGCTGGAGAAACTTGGTGTGACTGTTCGATAAACTCCAAGGCCTGTTCCCATCACAGCCCCAACACTTTCTTTTC
>NW_004443940.1:17892562-17894080 GCF_000243295.1 Trichechus manatus latirostris | reverse complement strand
AAGTGTCTCCATATGATATAAAAAGCAAGTGTAGTGTAGTATTCCATTACCATGTGGCTTAGAGATTTATTTGTTTTTTAAAATCAGCTATGTCTTCTAGGACTAGACTCCCTAGAATCTTATCAATGGAACAGAAACATGGAACAGAAACATTTAAAAAATACTTCTAGAAATTCAAATTACAGGTTAAAAAAAATGCTCAAGAGCTGGTCTTTTCTAAGTGCTTCTGTTTATTCCGGAAGCACTAAGGAACCCAGTGCCAAGTACCGTTGTTGCAAATTATTCTTACATATAACTGACCAGTGCTTCTTTAATAAGACAAGCAGATGCATATAAATAATCACTGGCAGTAGGTTGTAATTGTTGAGTTAAAAATAACATTGGAATATGGGACTTGTTGCCAGTTGGGTAATTTTCACTAGCGTTTTTGTTTGTTTATTTTGATTTGAAAGTCGAGTAAAATTTGACTATTTCAAATGTTGGCCAAAAAAAAAAAATCAAGATTTAAATTTGTATTTGTAATGAAGAACTAATCATAACTTCTTATTCTCATCCATCTTTTATACTTGAAAGAAGAGTTGTTGGTATTTTGTGAATATTTAGCAGACCTTACTGCCAATGTCAGAAAATCGTATTTATGAATTCTGTTGGTATTGCTTAGTATCTGAAAAAATACCAAGTAGTACCCAGACATGAGTTCTTTCTGCATTCGAAAAATAATTAGAAATTGTATCATGCTAAGTACAAAATGCAGATTTTGAGGGAAAAAAATATTTTTCTGTATTTCAAAACATTCTTTACTAATAATGGCTTTGAAAGAAGAAACAATCGGGGGTGACTGGAATCCGAGATATTATTGGCTGTAGAGTTTCTTTTTTTGTGAGAAAACTTAAAAATCAGTTTATGTGAAATAAGCAGCAAAAGTAGTTCTAATTATGCAGCTTCTGTTAATATTAAGTTTGGGGTTCAGGGGGAGGGGTCTATTTTACCTTCATTTGAACAAATACAAGAAGTTTGCCTGCATGCTGGCCATGCTTCAGTACACACTTTGCATTCTAAAGTGTTCTAAATCATGTTCTTATAAACGCCCCCGCCCCTTTGACTACTGGGCTTGTTAGAAGACCCCTGGGTAGGACCAGTACCTGCTGACTGTTCATTTCAGGTAAATGGATTGACTCTTGGCCTTTGGACATGGCTTTGAAATAGGGGAGGAGAAAACAACAAAGACTAGGATGGACTCTTCAACAATGAAAGAGCATTTACCATTAGTCCCTTGAATGTAAAATTTGGTTTTAATTTCATAATTCTCCTAGCAAACATGACAGTTAAAATGGTGTAGTAATATATATATATATAGTATAATTTAAATTTTCCTATTCCAAGTTGAAATAATACATTTAGTAATCTGGGGGGCAGGGAGTATTGTGTTTAATTAGAGTTGTTGTCAGGTGTTGTAACCCACAGATATTTTAAAATTTTCTGTTTTAAAAGAGATCTGATTTTTAACTCTTAAAAACC
>NW_004443940.1:17890685-17891786 GCF_000243295.1 Trichechus manatus latirostris | reverse complement strand
ACTCACCCCTTCTTGCTTTGTACTAGTCTTTGAGAATGAAGGGTTTGGAATAAATGTATTTTTGTATTCCCCTTCTTCACTGAACTTGTATGCGCAGACCTCATTGCCCCCCCCTTGTGGCCCGATTTCCCAAGGACATCCTCCAGGTTTCCCCTGGAGAGGGAGACCTGGCTGGAAGGGGTGCTGCTGGTCTCACTGGGGACCCCTTGTCTTTCATCCAGTCCCTTCTGAGTTTCCAGAAGAGTAATGCAGTGACAACTGTCTTCATATGTGACAGGAAGAAAATACCAGGCACTGCATGAAGTGTCAGTGATGGAATGACTCGCTGTTCATTTTTTCTCTGCTTACAGTCTTCCACCACTGTACAATCAAGTCAGTTTATTAACTGTGCTAATTTTAGAACCATCAAAGAGGATACCCCACTAAAGTAAACCAGAAACTCAAGGATTGGTTTTAGATCAATATTTAACGTGATACCTAACTTTGGACTAACTGGCCAACTAACTATTTGTAGGCCCACTTTTTCTATTTGGTATTTGTAGGCCCACTTTTTCCTCGGGCTCAAATTCCTTGGACTATTAAAAGGTTGAAACTACCACACCAGAGGTAAGTGGAAGAAGTGGGAAAGGACCTGGGCAGACATTTTTGCATTTGGGAAATACTTTGTAAAGGGTAAATTAGTGACTTCAGCCACTGTATTGCAAGTAACCTTAGTCATAGAAGTAAACTTGAGTGAGGGATTTGAATAAGGCAGCTATTATATAAATTCCAGTGCTGTTCACATTAAGTTTAATGTTTTTAAAGCATCTTGCTCTGCATTGCTTAAAGAAGTCTGAAATTAGGGAGAAAGAAGCTATAGTAACAATAGTTTAAATCGTCCGCACTGTGGCAGTGGCAGAAAGTCTTGTACCTACTATTATTATAAGTTCCAATATCTTGATTTGTGTCATCTGCAGATGTAAAATATCTAACTGGCTAGAGGGAATCCACATGATTTCTCTTTTCCCTTTAATGTCTCTTTCACATCTACCCTATTAACTCCTCACACCCATCAGTGGACAAAAGAAAAGGCTGGAAAGGACTTGGCACATAATTTTCCGT
>NW_004443940.1:17883143-17887452 GCF_000243295.1 Trichechus manatus latirostris | reverse complement strand
GACTCAATGGCAACGGGTTTGGGTTTTTTTTTGTTTAACCAACTGCACGAGAGTACATGAATGAGGTGGTTAGTTTTCAGTGCAGGAGCCCTCTCTAAGTAGCAAGGTAATGGACCCTCTGGGTGAGCAGGAAGTAACTTTTATCTCCTGATCTGAATTCTACAATCCATACATGTGAGCTTGAGAGCGCTAGATGGAGTGTGTAGCTGATGCTGGATGCATTTTCTTGCTATTTGTTTGCCTGCATATCCCATTCTTACTGTTTTCACTATTATAGCTCTTGAATTTTTCATTTCATTCTACAGCACAGCAAATATCTTCCAGCCTTTTAAGCACCACCTCTGACAGTACAGTTAGCAAAAATGCATATCAGATGTTTTGAAGGCTTGTTAGTTCTGAATGTTGACCTGAAATTTGTCCAAAAGTGGAAGTGTATTATTGTTCATAATGATCAATAATCCACACATTAATTTTAATGACTTGCTGTAAATACATTTCTTATAACATCAAGACAGGAAAATCACAAGGTCCCCCCTAAAGCAGGATGCTGTTCAGAATGTGGAATTTGGGGATATTAGTGTTTAGTATTTGGGTTTTCTCAACACACAAGGTATAGGTAGTGTTGGGAACACTTGACCTTCTGACTTACTTTGAGCTACTATTTTTTAATAATAGTGTGATAACTTCATACGTTCATTTCTTAACTGGCTAATCCTACCAATCTCAGAAAGGAGTTGGATAAAAATGATCTTTATCTTTTCCATTTCATATGCCTTAAACAGTTTTTGTTTATAACATTCAAAACAAGCCAAGATTTGTGGTGTAAGCCAACAAAAATCCTCTCAGGTGTTTTAAAAATAATAGGAAAAGGTTTCTTGAACATTCTAAATGAAAGTTTTCTTTGTTTTGTTGCATTGGTGGGTCTTTTGAACAAATATGCCAAGGGAAAGATTTATGTAATGAAATTCCCATGTTTTAAGAGTCTGAAGAGGTTTGGATTTATGGCAGTCCCACCTCTAGCCCCACCGTTGAATCTTTGAGACAGTAAGCCTTCTGAATACGGCCCATGTCACAAAAACTTCTGCTGCTCCCAAGTTCTTTGAAATGACTGGAGAAAATTAAATACCAAAGAGCACCCGAAGGCAAGATATGCTAACTGACAAACTAAACCAAATGGCAGCTCGCGCCACCAGTTGATTTTATTCAGAAGCTGGAACCGAAGGAAGGGACTTTTCCTACTAAATTTCAGTAGTTACTACTTTCAAGAATACGTTCTGTTTTCTTCAGGCTTGGAGTTTGTCTGCTAAAATAATTAGCCGTGAGGCAGACAGGGAAGGAACTGCATCTGCAAAAGACAGGAAGACAGGGTCAAGAGAAGAGGAGGAGATAGACCCCTGGCTGGACTCACAGCTGCCCACCCTGCGGAGGAGCAGAGCTTGCCAAGAATATCCACGTTGATTTATGGAGGAAAAATGAGGAAACCATTTACCCCAGATATCTTGGATTTGTGACAACATCGGTGTAAACTACTTCCATTTAGACCAAGAGAATTCTGAGCCTCCAAGGTGTGCCCTCTCCCCCGCCCACACGCCCTCTCCCAGCGTTTCCGGTAGCATTCAGGCCCGAGGTTCTCAAACTTTGAGGTGCCTGAAAATCTTACGGAGTTGATTGCAATGCAGATACCTGGGCTCCGCTACCGCAAATGTAGGCGGAAGTCTTAGAAGTGGTCCACTGCACTTGGAAAAACCAAGGGAACACCTCAGAAACCAGGAGAATTTTGTAGAGAATTAAGCTACAGTTTAAATGATAGACATCTTGGTATGTTTTTCCAAAGGTTTCACTTAACTGAGGTTTTTCTAAGAGAATGAAGACCAACTTTGCCTAGAAGTCAGCAACCATGAGACTCCGGAGACTCCTTGGTTTTTCTCTCGAGGGCTCCTACCGTGTGCCGTGGGGAAACCGGCTTCCTTGATGATTCCGCCTTTATTTTACTTACAAAGGAGAGTGCTGCTAGTTGTATCTGTTTCAAAGGGCCTTTGTTTCAAATCCTTTTTGGAAAAGGAGTGCATTTTCCTGCCTTGGTTTAGAGCCTTTTGGAGAACAAGAATGCATCTTAAAGAAGTGTTTATTGAGCTTTTAGAATTCTTTGACTTTCTGTGAGTGGTGCCAACAGCGGTCATCAGGGCCACATAGGAAGTAATAACGACAACGTGGAAGACAGAAAGCTGGAATAGTTGCGATTTATTGCGCTCTCACCAAGTACCCGGCGTTTCATTGAGCCCTTTACCAGCATTCTTACTTAATGCAAGTGGGAACCATGATCTCCACTTTATCGATGAGAACACTGAGACTTAAGAGGTAAAGTTAATAGGAACTAGGACTCAAGATAGGAAATTGTAGAGTCAAGTTCTACCACCCGTGGTGGTTCTGTGTGGTGGTCATTGGGCCCAGCTTCCTCTCTCTCTCTTGCTATCTCTGTCTCTCTCTGTTTGTGGTGACTGCCTCTCAGCCTTGGACAGCTTAGGACCCTGTCTTGACTCTGCCCCTCACTCAGCGGCCTGGGGAAAGCACTTGTCTTCTGTGTGCCTTAATTTAACTTGGGCAGAGTGAGTGGAGTGTCCCCCGCCTGGAGTGGTTGACGTCCCAAGTGCCATTTGAAAACCGCTTTGATATGAAGTGCCCCACAAAAGCTTGCTCTTCTGTTTATAGCAAACCATCCCCATGTAGCCAATTAAGTGGGAGCTCTGGGAGGGAGCAAGTGAACCGCCTGTGGGCCACAGGCATTTTGATCCAGAGGAGCTTGTCATGCTTTCAGTATTTATCAAGTATGGACTTTTTTTTTGGTGGGGGGGGTGTTGGGGGGAAGCTTAGTTTTTGCCTAGCAGGTGTTCATTCTGGTCCAAGGCCCTGGATTTAGATCAGAATTTGACAAATGAGTCAATGGACTTTTCAAAATCTCCACTCACAACAGGAAGGCAAGAAATAGAATGTCAGTTATTAAGGTTCGCAGTGGCCCCTGGAATCCAAATGGCCCTTGAGAAGAACACTGGGGGAGGGGAAGCCTTTGAATCGCTTCAATCTGCCAAGAACTCGCCCGGTGTTTGGGGACCGCTCTGAGAGCGCGGAGTGCATGAGCAAACGCGCAGAGCAGCCAGCGGTGGGGCCCGCCTAACAGCAGGCAGGCGGCTGCAGAGGCTAGACCGTGCAAGGGGCTGTTGCCTTCTGGGAGACAGCAACTCCTCCGCTTCCACGCAGAGCAGCTCTGTGTTGCTGAGAAGCAGCTAGCTGCGCTATCTGAACCCAAGGATGTTTCCCAGATCTCCTTTCCGCAGTGAATAGCCGCATTGTTTAAGATGACCATTACTGCCTACATCCTCCTTGGCCAGGAGCAGAGGGAGGAGCCTGGATCCGTGTCCTGTCGCTGCTGCAGGAGGACATGATTAGTGGTTAGCCTATCTCTAAAAGCCCTGGGGAGCAGGGGGTAGGAAGGAAGGAAGGAAGTTGTGTAGGATAAACAAAACAAAGCAAAACCAAAAAAAGCCGCAAGAAAGTGCTTCAGATGTGCAAGAATCTGTAACTCACATACTCCTGGGACAGTTGAGGGTTAGGAGCTAGATTAAATGTTTTCACATGAGATGGAAATACCAAGAAAAAAGCACCCACGAGGGTGGAGCGACCGGCTTGGCCTAAACGGGTCTTGGAAACAGATTCCTCTTATGTTTCTGGATGTTTAGATACATCAAGGCCTATACACAAATTGTTTAAAAACATATCTTACAAGTTTTGCCATAAAACCATTCGTATTGCAAATTTGCTTTTAGTTGTCCACTATAGGCTTAAATTGGAAACCCTGGTGGTGTAGTGGTTAAGAGCTATGGCTGCTAACCAAAAGGTCGGCTGTTTGTATCCACCAGGCACTCCTTGGAAACCCTATGGGGCAGTTCTACTCTGTCCTTACTGGGTTGCTATGAGTCGGAATTGACTCAACGGCAATGGTTGTTTTTTTTTTTTTAATTTTATAGGCTTAAATAGGTTTTCTGATCTTGTTGAAAATAATCCAGCACTTAAAAAAAAACTGGTTTAAAAAAAGAGAATATACTGATGTTGTTGTGTGCCCTTAAGTTGATTTCAACTCCTAATGCCTCTATATGACAGAGTAGAACTGCCCCATAGAGTTTCCAAGGCTGTGACCTTTACGGGTACAGATCACCAGGTCTTTCTCCTTTGGAAGCCTGAAGCTGCTGGTGGGTTCAAATTGCTGACCTTTGGGTTAGCAGCCAAGGGCTTAACCATTGCACCACCAGGGCTC
>NW_004443940.1:17880938-17882733 GCF_000243295.1 Trichechus manatus latirostris | reverse complement strand
AAGTGTCAGCCTTACACAGCTGTCCCGGTAAGGGGCTTGGGGGCCAGCTAGCACAGAAGCCAAATTTTTGGCCAGTTTTCTACATGTATGTGCGTTGAATTAGTTTGAGGATCATCTGTCAAGCTGAATTTGACAGTGAACAAAAACTACAACAAAATCAGCTCAGGACAATGTGTTTTTTTTTTTTCCCCATTTGTGCAAAATAAGCACATTTGAAATATCGTATGTATTAAATCGACTTTGTAGGAAACAGATTTTTTTTCTCACTAGATAACACTATCCTGTTTTAGTTACAATCGTTTGCCCATAAAGCTTGTGTGTGTGTGTGTTGGGGGGGGGGTTCCCATCGTTCAGTGATCTCAAGCTACATTTCCTAAGTCATATGGTAAAGGGCAAGCAACTACCAAGACATTCAGTTAGAGAGCTGGAAAGGGACCTGGCGGTCTTCAACACGTGGTCCCTCCTTCTCCCCACTCAAGTTTCCAAAGGCTTTATTGGTAAGTATGCTTTAGAAAAGAATCATTAGTCCCATTGCTTCCACATCTGTGGAATGAAGAGCTGTGGCTAGGGAGGGACATATCAAGCAGTGCCAAAGGGGAGGGGACTGCTGCTTCGTCCACATCTCATTCATAGATCCAGTTGTAGGCACAAGACTTGTAGTCAACCAATTCTTCAGGCTTAAACCATAGACTGATTTCTTTTTTGGCCCTTTTTGCTGAATCACTGCCACGAATGATGTTTCTGCCGACTTGAATAGAGAAGTCCCCACAAATGGTGCCGGACTGGTCTCCCCAAGCATCACTCCACCTGTCTTCACTACATTCAGTCCCTCCCATACCATGGCCACAACAGCTACTGAGTTCACGTACTTCAGCCTCGGGAAGACTGGGTGGTCTTCCAGGTCAATATAGAGCAGCTGCAGGTGTTTACTGGAGACCCAAGGATCTTCATGGCCATGAGGCGGGTTCCCTTCGGCTCTAAGAGCTTGATGATCTTGCCCAATGGGCTGCGCTGCACACCAGCTGGCTTGGTTGGTTATGGTCTGGGAAGCTGGCGAGGGGCCTGGCAGGGGTCGTACTGATTTCGGTGCTGGAGTGATGTGGAGCGACTCCTCGTTCCCTTTTTAAAGTAGCCCTCAATATTGGTCTGAAACCAGTGACATTTAAAACCACTTGTATTTGCATCTAAGTCACAGAGTGTCGAATTTGAAGAAGTAAGTGTTCTATAGGGTTTTAACTTGGGTAAGAGGCAGGATACGATAATGTAGTATTTCCCCAAGAATATTCTGGGAAACCTGAGTCCCAGCAAGAGGCTTTACAACTCAAGTGTGCTCTGTGGTACCGTAAGTCAGGGAAATGCTGCATAAATCTCACTTGGAGCATAATAAAGGCTCAGAGATGTCCAGTAGGAAGGAATCCAAGCGGACTTTTATCCAGTTCAAGGAATGGTTTTCTCTCCCTCTCTCCTTCTCTCCCTCCCTCCCTCCGTCTCTGTGGTCTAACACCTATTATTGTTATTAGCTGCTGTCAAGGGGGCCCCTAACTCATAGTGAGACCATGCACAACAGAACGAAAAAAGCTGCCTGGTCATTTGCCATCCCCATGATTGGTAGCAAATTACACCATTGCAATCCATTGGGTATTTTTTTTTTTTTTAATTTATTTTGTTATTGTTGTTGTTGAGAATATATCAAACAAAACATACACCAGTTCAACAGTTTCTACACCTACAATTTAGTGACATTGATTACATCGAGTTGTGCAACCATTCTCACCCTCCTTTTCTGAGTTGTTCC
>NW_004443940.1:17863718-17879512 GCF_000243295.1 Trichechus manatus latirostris | reverse complement strand
AGTTTCATATATATTTTGATTATTAGATTCTTATCAGATATATGGTTTCCAAAGATATTTTCCTAGTCGGTAGCTTGTCTTTTCACTTTTTTTGTAAAGTCTTTTGATGAACAAAAGTTTTTAATTTTTATGAGGTCCCATTTATTTATTTTGTCTTTTGCTGTTTGTGCTTTTGTTATTATAGTAGTTAATCCACTGTTAAAAAGCTAGGCCTGACAGCATTGCCTGCTTTCCTCTAAGAATTTTATGGTTTTAGTTTGCACATTTAGGTCCTTAATCCATTTCAAATTTGTTTTTGTGTATGGTGTGAGGCATAGGTCCTGTTTCATTTTTCTGTATGTGGAAATCCAATTTTCCCAACACCATTTATTGAAGAAATTCTTCTTTCCCCATCGAATGGACTTAGCACCTTTGTCAGAAGTCAGTTGACCATAGATGTATGGGGATCCAGAGGGTTTTCATTGGCTGATTTTTTAGAAGTAGATTTCCAAGTCTTTCTTCCTAGTCTCTCTTAGTCTGGGAGTTCCACTGTAACCTGTTCAGCATCATAGCAACATGCAAGTCTGCACTGACAGATGGGTGGTGGCTGTGCATGAGATGCATTGTCCAGGCATTGAACCTGTGTCTCCAGCATGGAAGGTGAGAATTCTACCATCAAACCGCCAATGCCCCCTAACACATATTATGCAAAGCACATTTCGAGCAATCCTGGTCGTAACCAGTAGCACAGCCATAGTACCCAAAAAAACCAAACCTGTTGCCATCGAGTCGATTCTGACTCATAGTGACCCTATAGGACAGAGTAGATCTGCCCCAGAGGGTTTCCAAGGGGCACCTGGTGCATTCGAACTGCTGGCCGTTTTGGTTAGCAGCTGTAGCTCTCAACCACTGTGCCACTAGTGTTTCCACAGCCATAGTACCTGGGGCTAAACCCCATATTTCTGGGCCCCAGTTTCCTCATCTGTAAACAACAGGTTTCCAGGTGCTTGGAATAGTGATCTCTACCTCTAAGGTTTACTTTTAATTTTTTTTTTTTTTTTTTAATATTCAGAATTAGCCTTAGAATGCCAAAGCAACAGCACAGAGGAGGACAAAGAAGACTGGAAATGACTGAAAAAACAAATTAGAGTACTACTGAAGGTAAAGAAAATCTAGAAATTTAGGAGTTTCATGGCTTGAGTCTTCCCACGCTGGTGCTGTAACAGTGGACATTTGTCACGACTTGTGGCCAGCAAGCACCTTTTGAACACTCTTGCCATATTTAGGGACTTTGCTACATTACAGAAGCCCTGGTGGCACAGTGGTTAAGAGCTCCGCTGCTAACCACAAGGTCTGTAGTTCAAATCCACCGGCAGCTCCTTTGAAACGCTATGGGGCAGTTCTATTCTGTCCTATAGGGTTGCTGTGAGTCGGAATTGACTCGACAGCAACGGGGTTTTGTTTAGTTGTTTGTTTTTTCTACATTGCAAGCCCCACCTCCAGGAGAGGGTAGTCAGTACTCGGCCTCCCCCGCTCTCTTGCAGCGGGGATCTGCCATCAGACACTCGCATGTGGGACGCAGGCACCAGAGGGCTCGTTTCCCAGGCAGGGGGCGGCACGGGCTGGGGCTTTCAGACTGAGCCGGGACAGAGCCTGGCACCCAGAGCCTGGCACCCAGAGCCCAGTGTCAGAGGTGCGGCCGCGGCGGCGGCGGCAGCTGTGTCCAGCAGGGGGGGTGCGGGAGTCCTGGCTGAGGGCCCACAGTGTGGCTGGGCCTCGTTCCTGCCTGGATGGCCTCCAACTGGACTCTGTAGCCCTCTTGGGGATTCTACGAGCTCCCAAATATGCCTTCATAATTTCTTTCCTGCTTAAACCCGCCAGGGCAGGTTTTATGTTGTTTGCAGCTAAGACCCTGAGTGATATCGGTACATCCGCCACAAACGGCTAGGATGCAATTCTGTCTTAATGAAATTGGGCTTAGCAGTGAAGGACACTGGAGGGAGTTCCCAAACATTTAGCTCTAGTAATACCGAGTGTGTTTATTTTCTCCAATGTCTGGGATAAGAGTTCTGTATACCACACAGAGCAGGGGCTCAAAATTTGTCAAATTAAAGTCAACTTTTCTTTTTTTAAGCAAGCGGCCTCACTCAGTCCCCTCCATCTGTAGAAGCACATCCTGACTTACGGTTTTTATAGGAGTAAAGGTCATAAGAAAAGCAGAGAATGTACTCAGAACTTTCTTGCTGAGTTGCTGTTCTTTTTTCATCCTATGAGTACGTTAAGATTAATAAGATCCCACGTAAATTTTCAGGAAAGAAATACAGAGGAATCTATAAATGATAGTGAAGTAAGACAAATGCATATTAGAGACCCCCCATTTCTTGTTTTTAGAGGCGTTGGGAGTGGGATCGGGAGGGTATTGGTGAGGGATGGAAATGTTACTGCACCTCCGCTGCCGTCAAGTAGAAGTCTTAGAAACCAAGAAAACCACTGTTACAAGCACTTTCCTTGATGTTAGGACAGGATGGAATTATTTAATCAAATAATCAGCCAATATTTTTAATTCACTACCTGCTATGGGCTTAGCTGTCTGCTGACTGCTGTAAGGAATACTGAAACAAGCCTTGCTCTCAAAATCCTTCCCAGGCCCGCAGGGGTAAATGCGTACAGAACTAGCAATAAGGTCACTTAAATTACTTCCATTAACTCTGAGATAAATAGACCATTACCCTTCTTTTTAACTTTTCATTTTGAAATTATTTCAAATTTACTGAAAAAATTGCCAGAAGAGTCCAGGGAAAGCCCATATAGTACCATCACGACCCAGAGGCACCAGTTTTCACCATCTTGCCACATCTGCCATATTTGTTTTCTCTCTCTCATTTATTTGCATGTATGTATGTATAGCTACCATCACCAGTTACTGTCAAGTTGATTTTGACTCACGGCAACCCCATCTGTGTCACAGCAGCACTGTGCTCCATAGGGTTTTCGATGACTTGAGTTTTCAGAAGTAGATGGCCAGACCTTTCTTCAGAGGTACCTCTGGGTAGACCTGAACCTCCAGCCTTTTGGTACGCAGCTGAGTGCCTTAACTGTTTGGGCCACCCAGGTGCACATGCACACACACACGATTTATTCATGTAATTTTTTCTGAACCATTTGTGAGTAGATTATGACATCATTCCCTTTTACCTTTTAATACCTCAGGGAGATATTTCCTAAGAACAGGGATAGTCTCTTACATAGCTAAAGTACAGCTATCAAATTCAGGACATTTAACATTGATACAATATCTTTTCCTGTTCGATACGCCATATTCCCGTCTTGTCAACTGGTCCAGTATTATCCATTGTATCATTTTTCCTCCAGTGCAGAATCAAACCCAGGAGCATGTACCACACTGAGGTGTCATGTCTTTTTGTTTTCTTTACTCTGGAACACACCCTGAGCCATTCTTCATCTTTTATGACTCTGAAACTTTTGAAGAATCGAGACCAGTTATCATAAAGAATGTCCCTCAGTTTGGGTTTATCCGATGTTTCCTCATGATTAGATTCAGGGCATGCAGCCCAAGCCGGAAGCCTATATATGTGATGTTGCGTGTTACCCATCTGCTAAAGTTAATTTTGATCACCTGGTCAATGTAGGGTTGGGCGTCTCCATTCTGTAGTTACCACTTTCCCCTTGCAACTAGTAAGTATTCTGCAGGGAGTGGGGAGATCGCTATACTCTTGTCTTTTAGGGACTGGGACAAATCACATTAATGGAAGACGCTGCAGAGGGCAGTGGTGAGAACTGAGTTAAAACCTGACTCTACCATTTACTAGCTACATGACCTGGGGCAAGTTACCTAACCCCTCAGAGCCACCTTTCCTCATCTGTGACATGGGATGATAATATTTCCCTTGCAATATTGTTGGGAAAATTACATAAATATGTAAGGTGCTTGGCTCATAGGAGACATTCACCAAATGTTAGCATGCTTCTTATTCTCCTCCTCCACCTTTTTAGAATACTTCTCTGGTGGTGTAGTGGTTAAGTGCTACAGCTGCTAACCAAAGCCTTAGCAGTTCGAATCCACCAGGTGCTCCTTGGGAACTCTATGGGGCAGTTCTACTCTGTTGTATAGGGTCACTATGAGTTGGAATCGACTTGACGGAAACTGGTTTGGTTTTTTTTTTTTTTCCCCTGAGGACAGTGGTTTGTCTGTTTCCAATGTTATAAAGGGACATCAAGGACAAGCAAATTATACAATGCCACTTATGGTAAGAGGCATGGAGAACCACACACGCAACAGAGGCTCAACAGAAAACTTTGTAATTCTATTTAGAAATGCCAGGGGCGGGGAAGAAGCTAGCAACAAAATGGTTGTCTTGAGGGGCATCGTCATGTTCAGCTTGAGCATCAGCTGTAAAGAAAAAGACCAAAAGAAAAACAAAAAGTCAAAACAAAGAAGAAGGCCAATGGGACACAGGCTATGAGACCCACCGGGTTCCCTGACTTCAGCTTTAGAACATGGAGGCCCTTGGGGTTTCACCCCACACCTAGACGATCAACTGTGCATCACTGGGAAGACCACCAGTCTTCTCTAAGCCTCCATTTCCTCATTGGAGGGGTTTTGACCAGATCTGTAGTTCTCATCCTGACTATGCATTAGACTCAGTAGGGGAATTTTTTTTAAATACCAATTCCTGAGCCTATCCCCATATCAACTGAATCAGAACCTCAATGCTGGAATTTTTCAAAAGTTCCCCAGGTGATTCTACTGTAAGTCATATTTGAGAACCACGGGCCTAAATAATCTTGAAAGTCCTTCTAGCCTTAAGTTTCTATGAGTCCATGAATGGAATATTCTGAGGAACTAAGTTTTCTACTGAACTTAGAATTCACCACCAGAAATCCCTTTTTGTTTCGATTCCTATTTTTGAAAATGTTTCTAAAGTGAACAAGTCAAAATAATCTTGAAGGTCCTTCCTACCTTTAAGCTTCCATGACTCCATAAGAAAAATATTCTGAGGAACTGAGTTTTCTGGTTAATTTAGAATTTACCAATTCACCACCAAAAATTACTTTTTATTTTCATTCCTTTTTTGAAAACCTTTCTAAAGTGTACAAATCCATCTTCCTGCCTAGAGAAACAGGGTCAATAAATCCAGAACATAGGGACTACCACATGCCCTTTCTCTAACCAGGGCAGACATTACTAATTGATGATGATACTGGCCTCAGGCTTGGCTTAAAAATCCTTCTAAATCCTTGGTAGCCATGACCAATCAATCAGACCTGACACTTGAGATGAAATCTACTCGCCATTCTGGATATGGTAAATATAGTTTAATATTTCTTTCATAATGGGGTATCTTTCAGGGCCTCAAAGGCAAGATTCCAAACACTCCTCCTCCTCCTCAACTCCCCCAAGTGCACAGGACTATAGATAAAAGTGGTGTAGAGGGCTGTGCTGAACATATACTAAGTCCAGGTAAATACTGGGAATACATAAATAAAATTTTTATAAAAATATTCTGTGCTGCCATTTGCTTCTTTTATTTAAATTGAAAACTGAGAAGCAGGTTCTGGGGAAACAGTATAACAAAGAGGGCAAGAGTCAGCATTCAAATCTTGGTTCTGCCACTCTCTAGCTGGGTCACTTTGGGCAAGTTATCCAAACTCTCCTCTCTGTGCCTCAATTTTCTCATCTATAAAACGAGGCTAGTAATAGTATCTGCCTCATAGGGTCACTGTGAAGACTGAATGAGATAACAGACCTAAAGCCCAGGGTCTGACCCACAGGAAACTCTCAACAAGTGTTACTTATTTTCCTTGTTAATACCATTCATTGAGGGTTTCATTAAATGAGTTATAGTTCATCAAAATCACACAGAAGTGTTCAAAGTAGTAGAGACAATAGTAGTAGAGACAATAGAAATACCTATATTGTGCCCCAAAAGTGAGCCTGTGGAAGGAATATATGAGACCATTTGTATCCACGCTTAACACTTTCCATAGTGGGTGGCAGCACCCACACCTGGGATGTGGTTATGTAAGCTTAGGGCATTCAACAGGAGCCGTGGTGCCCCACAGAGAGGGTGTTGGAAGTCGGTCGGTGTGGTTGTCAGTTGGCATAATGATTGGGGTGCGCCATTGGCACTTGGGGATGAGAAGGATGGTAGACCTCCTTCCCATGTGTGAGAGTCCCATACCACCGAGAATCGTCTCAGGTCCCACATGACTTTCGAATGTCCCCTCCAGACAAATCTCACTACAAAGGTCAATCAGCAATACGTAAAATATAATAATCCTGAAAAAAAATGTTCTAAGACGTTACAGGCCACTGTGTAGAGAGAAGTGTAATGGAAGAAAGATCTTGTCTCAGAATTACCGAGTCATTTAGGCACGCTGCACAGTTGGCCTGCTCTAAGTATCAAGCATTTCTAAGGACAAATTTCACTGAGAATGGTTTCAGCGCAGTAGGACAGTTACTGTAAAAGCAATAAAACTAACTACAACTTTGTAACAGAGGAAATTTGAGATTTCTTTTAACAGATCTTGAACCAAATATAAATGAACAGACCCATGAAATACAGGGATCTCGATGAATTCCATTAATGTTTCTTAAAATATTATATATTATTGCCATTCTCTCTATATTTGTTAAGTTTTAAGGCACAATGATAAGAAATCTAGGCTGTGATACACATTAAAATTATTGATTTTCCAGCTGTCTATTCTTTTTCAAGGAGCCTTGGTGGTACAGTGGTTATGCGCTCAGCTGCTAACCGAAAGGGAAAAAGATGTGGCAGTCTGCTTCCATAAAGATTACAGCCTTGGAAACCCTATGCGGCAGTTCTACTCTGTCCTATAGGGTCACTATGAGTTGGAATGGACTCAATGGCAACGGGTTTTTGGTTTCTTTTTCAGCGTTATCTGAATTCATCCCCAGACATCTTCTCCACCATCTGCCTTGGCCACTTCCAATCCATCCCCGTTGTCCTTCACCTTTCACAGAAGAGTCTATCACTATAGTGATACCCTTCCCAAATCATGAAATAGGGAATCACACTGATGTTGTGCTTAGAAATAAGCCCCGGCTCACTAATGACTCCCACATGTTGGCCACACTAAGGGCCAATAATTCTGAGAGTCTGTAGCTTGTCTTAGTGTATTATCTCTTTTAAATAAGGCTGTTTAATTCTTTCTTATCATGTGTAAATACGTGTTCTCTGTTACTATCTAGCCTAACACTAGTTTATATTCTAATGCCCACTCAAACCTCTGTTCTTTCATTTTTCTGTTCTCTTTGTACAAACAGCTTTTGATCTTCTTACTTCCTTTCAACCCGAACCCACTCATTATAAATAGGTGCAGGCATCTCGCTGTTTCATTATGTCTTCTAGAGCGACCATGCTTGAGCATTTATACGTTGAAATACGTATTGTTTTATTATAAATTATCCTCTTTTTATTTACTTATTTATTTATTTATTTTTATATTAGTGCAGTAATTCTCAATAGGGCATGATTTTGTCCCCCTGTGGACATTTGGCAATGTCAGGAGACATTTTGGGTTGTCACAATTGGAAAAGGGATACTACTGGCATCTAGTGGGTAGAGGCCAGGTGTCTTGGTTACCTAGAGATGCTGTAACAAAAAATATCACCAATGGGTGGCTTTAAAGAGCACAGATTTATTTTCTCACAGTTCAAGAGTCTAGAAATCTGAATTTAGGGCGTGGCTCTAGGGGGAGGTCCTTTTTTGTCTATTTCAGCTTCTTGTAGCTGCCGGCAATCTTTGGAGTTCCTGGGCTTCTAGGTGCATCTGCCTGGTGTCATTTGTCTTCATATGGTATTCTTCCCTTGTGTGTGTCTGTGTGTCTAGTCTGTTGTTTTCATAACTCAGAAGCGATTACGTTTAGGACCCACACTACTCTGGTATGACCTCATTAACATAACAAAAGAAAAGTCCTCTTTCCAAACAGGATCACACCCATAGGACAGGGGCCAGGACTTCAATACATAATTTTGGGGAACACAATTCAATCCATAACACCGGGAATGTTGCTAAACATCCTACAATGCATAGGACAGCTCCCTCCCTCCCTGAAACAAAGAATTATCCAACCCAAAAAGTCAATAGCTCCAAGGTTGCAAAACACTGTTAGAGTTAGCATATTACACAAATTAAAAAAAAAAAAAAGTGTATAGATAGGTTAAAAAATTCATGTATTTCATTTACGATATAAAATGGCTTCCAGTTTACAAAATATTTATTATAAAATGAGGTATAAACCAATGGTGTAAATCAAAAGAAGAAGAAGTAGTCTTGGTAGACGTTGGATTCTTCACTTCCACCGTGGTCCTTGAACTAGTTATAGTTATGTAAATAGAAAATGACTTTGGAAAAGTTTTCTGTCCCTTGGTCTCATATAGAAGCCAAAAGATCAAAAGTGAAACTCCAAACCATAAAAAACCAAACACACTGCCTTCAAGTCAATTCCATCAGAGGGACCTTTCAGTTAGCTGAGCACTTAACCAGTGCACCACCAGGGTCCCTGGTGAAACTCCAGTGTGTCTGAATCCCTGAGCATCCCTCCTTCCAGCTGTAGTCCCTCAACGCCTGTCTCCAAGCATCTCCGTTTCAGGTACCATTTGTTCAGCACCTGCTGGTTCTCCAGTCCTTTCCCCTCCCATTTGGATGGTGCGTTCTGAGGGAACACTTCAGGGGGTCAGCCACAGGATTTGGTGGAAACGCTCCTCTTTCAGTCAGCACCCAGCCCCAGGTCTCTCTCCCCTCATCACAAGTCCTACCCAGAGGAACTTAGCAGCCATAAGGCAATAAGGACCTCCTCCCCATGCCACGAGCATCCTGAGCAGAACGTCTCAGAGTTATTTAAAGGTGTAGCACATAGAGTGCCCATATGTGGAAGAAGTGAGTTTGTATCTAGTACCATTTAGCACATTCCTTCCCAAGACACATTAGGAAGCTTTTACAACAAGTGGTGTTAAACAAATGGAATGGAAAATTCCAGAGTGAGCAGACTCTGGAGAAGATGCTTCTCTTCTGGTGCAGTAACTCAGCAGCATTTGGATCCCAGTTCCACCATTTACCATGCCATGTGGTTTTGGACACAACCTTATCCTCTCTGTGCTCCTCTGTAAAAGGGATCATAAAGTATACGAAGCACCTAGCTGGTGTCTGGCACACAAAAGGTGCACCACCTTTTGCTTTTGGGTAATAAATCCACTGGAGTTTGTACCGCCATCTACTGCCGTCAAGTTGATTCCGACTTATAGCGACCATATAGGACAGAGTAGAACTGCCCCCATAGGGTTTCCAAGGCTGTAATCTTTATGGAAGCAGACTGCCACATCTTTCTCCTGGAGTTTGTACAATATCTCCAAAGGCTGGGCCTCGCACCTTTCAGAACTGGAGCTTGCTTTAAATGAGGGGCATTCACTGCAGCTCAGTTATAACTGGGGAAAGGTCCTAGGCATTGAGGCAGCCTTGTACATTGAACCACCTGGGAGCTACTCAATGGGGAGCTAGCCTTTGACCCTCAAACTATTTTAAGAGATACCCCTCAGTAATTCTGTGCACTTGCTATGTGCCAGATTATGCATGCATAATCTCATTTTTTGGTCATGATAATCCAAAATATAGGTGCTATTGTTCATTTGGAGTCCCCGGGTGGTGGGACAGTTTATTCACTAAACTGCTAACCGAAAGGTTGGAGGTTCAAGTCCACCCAGAGGCACTTTGGAAGAAAGGCCTGGTGATCTACTTCCAAAAAGTAGAACTACTTCCAAAAAATCAGCCACTGAAAACCCTATGGAGCACAGTTCTACTCTGACACACACGGGGCCGCCATGAGTTGGACTTGACTGGATAACCACCGGTTTAGTGTCCATTTTAATGGATGAGGAAATGGAGGCCCAGAGCAGTGAAGCAACTTGCCCAGGCTCACAGTGGCAAAAGCGAAGGCAGGACTGTGCCCGGATATGGCTCTTACCATCGAGACCTGCTTCTGGACCTCGTCAGAGCCTTATCCCTTCCTTCTGGGGAAATCGCTGCCAAAAACCTAGTCACAGGCCTCCTGTGGGGGCGGTGTGGGGTGGAGGTGAAGCCAGCCAGCCCTGCTCCCAGCTTCCAGTTCAACAGGCCTCGCACTCGCTCCTGCCCCTAGCCCAACACTGGGCCCCCCAAGCCTTGGCTCCTGGCTACCACATCTGTTTGGTGGAGAAATGGGTGGGGCTGAAAGAGCAGATTTATTGCCTTCCCAGTGCCTTGGGCTCCATCCCAGCAGCGTAGAATTGGACTGATGACAAGGATAAATGTATTTGGCTTGGGGCTCAGTCACTGAGGATTTATTTAGCACCTGCAGTAATAAAAAATAACAATGCTGCAGCCGGCAAGGCCCCGCATGCGGGCAAAGGCAAAGGAAGTAAGAACATCGGGCACAGCGCGCCTTGCAACCTAGCTGTGGAAAAGAGACGGTTCTTGCCGAACCTCAGAGAACGAAGGTGGTTTATCTTTCAGATGAGGAGCCCCGAGAGGGTAAGTGCTTTATCTGAGGTCACACAGCTAGTGAGGAATCGAAGAAGAACTACAGACTCTGTGACCATCGCGCTGTCTACCTCATCATACTGACACAAGTGCTCCCTTTTTTTAAACATACAGGAAAAAAAGGAAAAAAAAAAAAACAGCTAACCAAAAAAGAATCCCACCAAGTCCCACCCCTCAGAGGTAACTACCGTTTCCCTTGTGGGAGATCCCGCGCAGCCCTCTTTATCTCAGCGCACAGGCACCGCAATACGCCTACAGCGTGTGCCGATGGTTTACACAGGTGGATCATGCACGACCTGTTCAGGAGCCCCCTGGTCCCCCTTGGCTGCTCATCCACTCACGGAGCTTCGGCGGCTGTGGAATTCCGCAGGGGCCGCTGAGTGCAGGGAAGACGGCCACCTCTGGGAATCTCGTCTCCCTGAGGCAGTCAGTTTTGGGCTCCTGGAGGAAGGAAGCCCTCCAAGCAGGGCCTCCGGAAGTGGGAAGACAGGAAAAGGCTGCAGGTGACACTTGGAGAACGGAAGAGCTTGGTGAGACGTGTGTGTGGGACTTGAGCAAGAACGCTGAAGGGAGCAGTGTGGGTCTGCTGGGGTGGAGAAGGAGCCTCACGGAAGAAAGGGATGCGCTTTAGAGCACCGCTAAGAGATGGAAAGAGCTGGCGAGGCCTGACTTCATGGAAAGGGCAAGCCCCATCTCTGGCTTCTTTAGGTAACCACAGCAACCTACCGTCCTGCAGCTTCCCACACACCTATTCAGAAGGTACTTCAGCCAGTAAGAAAGCATTAAACCAGATTTCCAGAGTGTGTCCCAGGGAACACAAATTCCACAAAAGGATCTACCTGAAAAGGGTTAAAAAAAAAAAAAAAAAAGGTTGGGAAATGGTGTCCACAGTAACCCCATCTTGGAGGATCACAATGCAGAAACTTCCCCATGACCTGAGCAGTAAGGAGATCTGTATAACCCAGGGCTTCCCAGCTTTATTTTCTCTGAATAGCTATGACAGTCTATGGAGTTTCCCTCTTGTTCCCAGACCCAGCCATGTCTTCACTCACCTCTGGGGAAGACACCACAGAGTGGCTAGGCTGACAGCCTGCCCTCACCAAGGCCGAGCTGTTCCCTCACAGTCAGTGGAAAGCCCCAGGCTTCAAGGGTGTCAGATACACATCCCTGTTCTGTCCCAGCAGAGCTGTGAAAAGGCAGAAGTACATGACTCCGAGGTCTCTTCCAGCTCCAACATTCTATTCTGTGTCTGAAATTCCTATCAATCAAATCTCAGTTCCAGAATATACCCAGGGGGTGTGGTGGCCCTAGGCACTCATTTGCTATGAAATTCACTCATTTACTCAACAAACATTTCTTGAGTTCCTACTATGTGCTGGAGCCCTGGTGGTGCAGTAGTTAAGAGCTCAGCTGCTAACCAAAAGGTGAGCAGTTTGAATCCATCAGCCACTCCTTCGAAACCCTATGGGACAGTTCTACTCTGTCCTATAGAGTTGCTATAAGTCGGAATCAACTCGATGACACCGGGTTTTTGGTTTTGGGTTTACTACGTGCCAGGTATGGTTCTAGGTACTGGGGATTCAGGAGTGAATAGGATCTTTGTCCTTATGGCTCTCGTCGGGAAACTAGACTACAAACAAGTAACTATATCATAGATATGTCAGCTAAGGGCTCTGAGGAGGAATAAAATAAGCTAAGCATATAATATAGGGTGGGGAGGCTACGAACGGATGCTATTTTAGGTAAAGTGATCTGAGAAGGCTTTTCTAAAGAGGTGACATTTGAACAGAGACCTGAAGGAGGTGAGGGATGAAACCATGCAGAGATCTCAGGGCAGAGTGTTTCAGGTGAGGGAACAGCAAGTGCAAATGTCCTGGGGCAAGAGTTTGTTTGAGGAACAACAAGGAGACCAGCGTGACTTGAGGGAGTAAAAGAAAAGAAGAGTGTTTGGAATTGAGGTCAGAAAGACAGCAGGGGCCAGATCTTGTAGGACTGTGAAGGTCACAGTAAGGACTTTGGATTTTATTCTAAGTGACATAGGAAGCTATCGGAGGGGTTGAGCAGGGGAATGATAAGAAGTATAAGGAGAATTTCTGCTTTTTGATAAGGATGAATAATTTTCTAAATGGTGAGAGCCCATTCTGCCTTTGAAAATAATAAACCTTATGAAAAGTAATTGCATTTTCATTTGATGATTGAAGATCTTGCAAGGCCTGAGGATTGGTCATTCATTAATTACACGAACATTTATTGAGCGTCTACCATGTGCCAAGTTCGGTGCTAAGCGCGAGATAAACAAATGCAGTTGATATGCTTTTTAGTTTGCAACTCGATACAAAAAATAATCACATTACTTTTTCCCCTCGTTAAGTAAAAACCTGTTGCCGTCGAGTCAATTCTGACTCATAGTGACCCTATAGGACAGAGTAGAACTGTTCCAGGGAGTTTCCAAGGAGCGCCCGGTGGATTCAAACTGCTGACTTTTTGGTTAGTGGCCGTAGCTCTTAACCACCCGGCCACCAGACTTTCCCTGGTTAAGTAGGATTACTTAATTGTTCCCACTCTCTATGGTGGCAAGTTCAATCTCAGTCATATTTCAGGAGAAGGGGTGTCCATTCCTTTCCCTCTGGTTACATAAGAATAGTCCAGCTACATGGAAAGGGTCTCTGAAATCCAGTCCGTCATGGAAGAGGTTCAGATGCTCATGGCCCAAGCCCACTGGTCTTTTCAAAGGCAAGTAGCTCCATCCATCTGTACCAACCAGGGTTTCCAAGATCCTTCCCTTGGTTCCAGCACTACAGTTCTTGAAAACTCCGTCTCGCTGTTATCTCCTCACCACCTGTTGTTGGCAGTCAGGTCGTTGATGGATGTTGCATGGATAAGTAAGGCATAAGGTTTGGTCTGGCAGACAGGTAAACCAGCATTTATGGTAGGGGAAGCCGGGCTCTGTCGGGGCTCTGGGATAGACTCTAGTGCTACTTTTCTCATGAGGAATGAGCCAAAGTAGGTTATATAAACCCATGTTCTTAAATTTTTTTAAAAAAGGTAACTTGAAACTCTGGGTGACAAGAACCAGGAAGGGGCAAGTTTATACTGGGCCACACACCTCCCCTGGGCCCACGGCTCCACCTGGCGCACCCTGGGTCGCCTCTGTTGACGGAACAGGAATGCTGCAGTGACCTGCTGCAGCAGAGGTTTGTCCTCTTCTGTGTAAAGCGTTCTCTCAGCACAGGGCGAGACGTCAGCTGGCAGCATTACTGCAGCACTAATGAAGTTTAGGAAGTGCTTAGCTAAAAAGGGCACGGATGGGGTAATTGAATTGGTGTCAGACTCATAATGGCTTCGAGAGTCTTTTCTCCTTCACTGGCTAAGAAGAGCGCTTCCCCTCACATCCTCCGTAAAAACTCAAGGAGAAAAGGATATACACCCAGCTATACATCAACCCTGTCTATTGAGAAAGAGTTTTGGGAAACCATACGGAGAAGCACACTTTTTAAAAAGGCTTTGGGGACTGTTAATAGCAGGCTGGGCAGGGCACAGGAAGAAGCTACGAATGAGTATTTTCCACGAGATGCTGCCAGGTGATAAAATATTAAAACCAATACCAACACTTGCTCTTCAAGGAATGGTCTTAATGACTCTGTCAGATGTTTGGGCCCTGTGGTCAAATGGACAGTGGGCTTTGGGCTTTATCAAAAATAGCTTAATGGGTGCCATGAATGGATGCCAAAAATGCTTAATGGGTGCCAGCCCCTGTGCTAAACTTTTCTTCGTTGTCTCATTTAATCTTCACAACAACCCAGTGATGCTGGCACTATTATTATGCCCGTTTTACAGATGAGGAAACTGAGGTTTGGCAAGGTTAAATAGTTTGCCTGAGATCACAGTTTTGGTGTGGTGAAGCTCAGTTGAAATCTATGACTGGGATTCCAAAGTGACTGTTTTCTATTTTCACTTCTTTGATTAAAAAAAAAAAAAAAAAAACAACAAACCTTAAAGGACAACGGAATACATCCATATACGGTAAAAAAAAATTGCAATAGTACAAAAGAGTTCACAATGAAAATCAGCTCTTCCTCTGAGCAGAATCCAGTCCAGAGGCAATCTCCATCACTGGTTTCTTGGGTTGCCTTCCAGCTGTGCTGAAAACATACACGGGTGTGTATACATGTTTGTGTGTGTATATGTGTGTGCATACACATGGCCCTGTACTAGCCACATTGTCTTACCTTGCTTTTTTCCCTTACCAACAATTCTTGGATGACTTTAGCATCAGTACAAAGAGAGCTGCCTGATTTTTTAAATGGCTGCATAGTCGCTCGCAGTATGGATAGATCAGAACTTCACCAGTCCACCCCTTAGGCACTTCTAGGACTTTCTTGATTTTTGCCATTAGCAACAATGTTGCAATGATCATCCTCAGGCAAATTCCCTTCACATTTGTGAGCCAAAAAAAAAAAAAAGACCGTTGCCCTGGAGTCAATTCTGACTCATAATGACCCTATAGGGCACAGTAGAACTGCCTCATAGGGTTTCCAAGGAGCAGATGGTGTGTGAGCAGTACTGGGTTTTTGATAACAAGGGCAAGATGGCATCCGGGGACAGCTGGGGTCCCTCGCCAAGTCACTGGCTCAGGGATTGCACTTCTAGCATCACCAGGTCTTCAGGGATGGCACCAGGGGACCATGAGGGCTCTTGGCTTTGAGAAGTCCCATGCCACCCTCAGGTTTGACAATAACAGACCTCAGAGCCCCCGCCTAACCCCAGGGATATTTCTGAATGAAAGCAAGACTGTGGGTACAGAGGTTCCTCTTTCCAGCCACCATCTCCTCCATTA
The DNA here is from genome assembly GCF_000243295.1 of Trichechus manatus latirostris. Classification (NCBI taxonomy): domain Eukaryota; kingdom Metazoa; phylum Chordata; class Mammalia; order Sirenia; family Trichechidae; genus Trichechus; species Trichechus manatus. Next base: position 17,864,134 of record NW_004443940.1, on the reverse strand, counting down.
CACCTCTTCAGGACAGAAGGAACTGGAAAGGTCATCTGTCAAGGCTGCTGTCCCAGGTAGGTGGAGACTTGTTAGGTCTAGTTCACCAAAAGAGGCATGGACTGACATCCAGAGAGATGAAGCAGCTCGGAGCAAGGGCCTAGTCTCCTGGCTGCAGCTCCCTCCACCGCGCTGACCTGGATGGAGAAGGTCTGCTCAGCAAAGGTGGCCTCTCAGCTAGTATTAAGCCTTGAGAAGATTCTGAAGCCGCTTAAAGGCCCAGTGGAGAGAATGCAGGATTAGTGTTGCCTGCTCTGCAAACAGGGGAGTGGCTCGTCCTCTGGTGACATTTTGGCCTTCCTTCACTAGGGCACCAAACCAAAACCAGTTGCCCTCTAGTTGAATCCGACTCACAGAAACCCCATGTGTGCAGAGTA
>NW_004443940.1:17860290-17862103 GCF_000243295.1 Trichechus manatus latirostris | reverse complement strand
GCTTTCCCCGCTCCCGACTCCCTGGTCCCCTTGCACCCACGAAGCAGCTGACCCAGTTTTTGGTAGAAAAATGAGAATCTCTGCCAGTCAGAAGGGAGAGAGGAAGCAAAGACCACACTGCCCTAATTTAGCCCGGACACAACCCTCCTTCTAAGGAAGGGGCCAGGAACTCAGGCCTTCTCCCGATTTCTTTTCAGGGCTTTTGGAACAAGCGCCCAGAATATCAGAGGCTGAGTGCAAACCTCCTTCGCTGTCATCAAGAGGGATGATGAATCATCCCAAACACGTAATTTCTCTCATCCCAAAATACTGCATATATACTTACATTCAGTGTCATCTTACATGTGCAAGGGATTTTTTTAAAAGTCCTTTTTTCTTGCTTTTTCTCTTTCTCTTTCTTCTAAACCAAAAACACCAGCTGTAAAACCCACTGCTTCCTTCGCTGCCAAGTCTTCAGTGGCAGGAGGTGGTGGCAGCAGACAGCCGGGCCCTCTGTGCTCCGAGTCAGGCCTCCCTCTCTGTGGCTCGCTGCCTGTGAAAAGAACTTACAAGCTGGTGAATGGCACTTAGGGGCCTGCAAGCACGCAGGGAGGCCTAGGGTATTTGCAGACGCGCACACTCTGTTTTGTGGAATGTAACGCGAAGTTTCCACTATGTAAATATCTGGGCTCTGGTTGGGTGTCTACTTGTTGCATCAGGCTGGTGAGGAAGCAAAGGCATTCATTCAAAAATACCACCCAGGAGCCACACCACAGCGTCCTGGCCCCAGAGGGGAGACTCAGAAAGGGACCCCAACCCTGGAGTTGGTGTTTCTTCCTCTTTCTGCTCACCGTGTCTCCCTCACTGCACACTGCCCAGGATAGTTTTGTGACAGCCTACAGTATCAGCTTCCAGGGCTGGGCAGACATAATCCATTTTCTCTCTTCTGGCAGGGAAAAGGCATTTTTGGAAGACATTCAAAAGGCAACCATAGTTACTGATGGAGCATGGTGAGTAGGAGACAGAGGTAGTTAATTACCCAGGCTTGACAAAAGAGGGAAAAATGTGAGATGGTTTTTGGATCAAGCCACAGATATTAATCTCTAGGACTCCCAGGTGAGTGTAGAAGCAGACCAGACACACCCGATACCCCCTGGCAGCATCCCCTTAAGATTCCCAGGAAGTCTTACACAAACATAGAACCTGGCGAGAGCCTCGTGACCAAAGATAAGAGCGGCCACAAGCCAAAAGCCAGGCAGACTTTTCACTAACCACATTGCCCACTGGGATGCATTTAGAAGAACATCCTTGGATTTCACACCATTCATGCTGCATCCTCAGAGCCAGAACTGGACAGAGCCTCCAGGAAGGAAGGCAATAGCTTTGTATTACTCAATCCATTTGCCAGTGATGGCCTTCCACCTTGGCAGGGATTATCTTCATGATCAGACAGAGCCTAGTCCCATTCTCTTTTCCTGCATCACCTTCAAAGCAACAAAGACTGCAGCTCCCAGCAGAAACACAGTGAAAGCAAGAGGTGGGGAGCTGAAGGCATGCTACTTCTTCAGATGGCTAGTTGCTAGAGGAAGTGCCATTAACAGAGGTAGAAAAGGGAAAGGTGTTGCGAGTAGCTGCTCAAAGAAGTCTGTAACCTACATTTGATTCTCAGCTTAATCAGAGAGTCCAAGAGTTAAGCAGGAGAAGATCAGACCGTAGGCTGGCTCAGAAACACCACAGATAATGCTCACCACCCATGAACATCTGAGCTAGGAAGGCTTAGATCCATGAGAGGAAGGCTCTTGTGGGAGGCTAAGGACACTCCATTTACCTAGTC
>NW_004443940.1:17821875-17845643 GCF_000243295.1 Trichechus manatus latirostris | reverse complement strand
GATGGCAATTTTTTTTCTAATGGTTGCATAACATGATGAACGTAATCTATGTCACTGAATTATAGTAAAAAATGTTGAAATGATATTTTGTTATATATATTTCTACCACAATAAAACAATTAAAAGAAAAAAAAAAGACGTCACCAGGGTCATCTCCTCTCATTCCACACGTCTGGTTTAGGCCTACACAAGCAAACAACAAATGGTATTTCTAACCAGCGGCCACGCATCATCTCACCCCACACATCAGAAAGCCCAACAGGCCTGCAATCAGAACACCTCTAAGCGGCAGGCCCACTTTTACAAGCTCTGGCCGGCCCGGCGACTGATTGCCTGCTCTAACACCGCGTCAAAGTAACAAACGGCCCTGCGAATCCCTGTAAAACAGAACCCTGCCAGCAACACTCCCACCCCACTCCCCCATATCCTGATTTTCTGGGGGTCATTAATCTTTGGGGAGGGTGCTGGTAGCCAGCAGTGGGGAAGCAGCAGGGGGTTGGAGCAGAGGCCTAGGAGTAGCGGGTAGTGATTTGAAGGGGGCCCCCAAGACTCCAGTAGGGGGCCGGAAGTCCAGGAAGGCCGTGCTCAGCAAGGTAGCGTGCGCCAACCCTGCCGAGATGGACCTGGCCCTCTTCCCCAGGTTGCATTTCTCGGCTCCCAAGGAACCCAGACAGCCTAGTGCATTTCTTCAGCTATCACTTCGGCCACTAACATATTCTGGGAGGGCCAGAAAGGAATCAAAACTAAATTTAGAATCGCAGAGAGGAGGGGAAAAAAAAAAAAACAAAAAAATCTCAACATACAGGTTATAGGTCTAAATACTCACAAAATGTCCAGTGTACTTCGGTCTCGTATGCTTCGGAAGAAGTTGTCCCCTCCAGTTCTTGATGTTTGCTCGAGTCTGGGATAAAGGAGGAACTGAGGAAGAAACTAGCATTTATAGAGCACCTTCTGTTTACTGTACAGTAACGACACCACATGCTTTCATCCTCATAACACGGTGAGGGTAGGTGTTATTTCCAGAGGCTCAGAAAGGTGAAGTCACCTGCCCACGGCTAATGGCTAGGAGCGGCAGACATGCTCCATCAACCCTGCCGAGCTCCCGTTTCTCTCCTGTAAAGTGGAAACGCACCCTCTACTCTGCAGAGGAGAAGCCCCGGTGGTGCCGCGGTTAACGCGGCCGCCTGTTAACCGAAAGGTCGGCGGGTCGAACCCACCAACTGCTCAGCACAACTGTAGCAGTCTGCTTTCTACAGATTTACAGTCTTGGAAACCCTGTAGGGCAGTTCTACTCTGTCCTACAGCGTTGCTATGAGTCGAATCAACTGGACAGCAAATGGGTTTATAGGGTTACTAGGAGCCCTGGTGGCGCAGTGGGTAAGAGTTCAGCTGGTAACCAAAAAGTCAGCAGTTCGAATCCACCAGCCACTCCTTGGAAACCCTATGGGGCAGTTCTACTCTAACCTATAGGGTCGCTAAGAGTGGAATCGACTCGACGGCAGTGGGTTTTTACTCTGCAGAAGTAGGTGACGTGGTTGGTGTCCCTAGCTCCTGGCCTAGCACGCAGGACAATAAGGACACGCAAGCCATTCCTGAGGCAGCCCGAGGGGGCGAGGGCTGGATGGAGCGGTGGCGGCGGCAGGTTCTTGACTGGCGCTCATGCCCCCAGGTGCTTTGCGGTTCCAGCCTCCACAGGGGAAGGAGGGGGCGGAGGAGGTAGAGCGAGGCCTGGGCTCAGTCCGGGTCTGTCCTTGCTGCGTGTGACTGCCAGTTACATTAGCGACTGACCCTTTCTAAGCTTCAGTTGCTCAGCTATAAATCAGGGATAATGGGAGGGGGCTATCCGGGCTGGAGTCGCCAGGAGGGTCGTGAGGGTTGAGCAAGATCTTAGGTCTCCTACCACTCCCCAGCTCTGGAGCTCCTCCTACTTTCTAACTTCCTGCTTCTCCCGGTTCTGTTCACCTTTGCCGGAAGCTTGGAAAAGTCATCCCTTTCCGGAAGAGTTAAAACTAAGATGAAGGGGGCTCCTCAATACATCTCTTTTTAAGCACTGTACTTGGTGCTCTGGGGTCTTGGGGTGGTGCAAACGGTTAACCTGCTCCGGCTGTTAGCTGAAAAGTTGGTGGTTCGAGTTCACTCAGGCACCTCGGAAGAAAGGCTTGGCAATCTACTTCCCAAAAATCAGCTATTGAAAACCCTCTGGAGCACAGTTCTACTCTGACACACATAGGGTCACCATGAATCGGAGTCGACTTGGGTGGCCACTGGTTTACTTGGTTCTCTAGTGAAGGAGCCAAAACTTTACTATGACCGTTAAAAAGCTCCACACTATATTTCCTCTAGGGGGTTGTCACCGTTAACGTTTGAGCATCCACAGAGCCCACTGGAAGGGGAAGTGGGCCACATTTCACTAAAGCAGATGCTCTTAGGAGACCAAGGGTCTTGCAGTTCTAACAATTGTTTTCTGTGAGAAATTGTCTTCCGAAGTCGACACCCACCCAGCCACCCCGAGGGTCAGCAGGAATTGGTGGAAAACAGCTCAGAGGAAGTACAGCTGTTCCCTCTAAGGAGCACACGTGGGGAAAGCCAGGCCTAGGAAGAGGGGGTGTTCCCGGGGCTTCGATACAGAGCATTCCTTTTGCTTGAGGCATCAAGCCCAAAGAGCTGCAGTGTCCACTTGGGAATATGACTTAACCATAGGCGGGAAGGGCCTCCTCACAAAAACAGCCCGGTGCGCACACATCCTTCTCCAAAGGAAACTCCTTCCCACCCCATGCGCAAGAACGCCTGTCTCTGCTGAGGCTCAACCGCCACCCTGTCTCCAACCAGACAAATATCCCAAAGACAGTGAACTGATAGGATGTGTTTATATTTACATGTACATTTTTAAAGCAATGGCTACATTGGTCATACATATTAGAAACCATAAAAAAAAGTTAAGAACTAAAATGTACATCATACACTTGTATATGTATTTTTTACACAGAGGTAATAAGGCTTATTATAAAAAAATCAATACAACAGGGTTTTTAGTATACAGGTAAAGAATGAATTATGCTTCAGGCACTTTAATTTGTTAATGTGAGCAAATAGCTTGGGGGCGGGTAGGGGGAAGCTTCCAAACAGAAAATCTTTTGGTTAATGTTTTGTTACCACAGATACAAAAATAAAATCTGAATAATTTCTTTCAAATGATTGACGTCAGTATGGCAAAGCTGACTGGGAAAATACTACACACTGTTCAGCTGCAGTGTGGCAATTAGAGAGAGACTTATTTACATAAATGTCTCCATGTCTGTCCTTGTGCCCTTAACCGCTGCCTTCACAAACCAAAAAGTATACGCGGAGTAAGATTCACTATCATAACTCTCGAGAGGGGTGGAAAAGGACAAGGGAAAAAGGAAGATAGAAACGACTAAATAAAGACGACAATAAGCGGCTGGGACGTGTGTATTCTTACTGAAATAAATAGGGGCATTTGAACTGAGATCTAACAAAACATACATTAGTGTTGTGCTTTGTAGAGAGGAGACCTTAGAGCAAGACCCAGAGGAAATACCTCAAGGGGGAAAGTTGGTCTCTCAACAACTTTTGGAGGCTGGCTGAAGGTTTTCTAGATGTTCTCCAGGCATGGAAGAACATCTGCTCCTTTCTAAACTGGAAGGCCCAAACCAGTAACTCCAACAAATGAAAACGGCTACCAACTAACTCATAAGCACGATGGGTATTTATACCGATGAGCTGACTGAAGAATTGTGATGGGCTTTCAGACGAGCTGAAAACATACCCATGAAGGTGAGCATGGCTAGCACTTTCCTAATAGGATTGGCAGACTGGAAAAAAGTCCCTTTCCTTGAAGACCGATGTTCTGTGTGCAATAAAGGAGGGGCGGGGGAAGGGGAGAGAGGGAGGGCAGGCCATGCCCTCAGCTGGCAATAAATCACCACAGGAAGATCATGGTGGGAAGAACAGCCAGCATCAGCAAGGCGGTTCCCTGTGGTCCCCACAAGGTTCTGATTGTACTATGCTAGGCACAGGTAACCACTCTTCATTTCTCGTCTTCCTTTGATAAGAAGATTTGGCTTTTCCTTGCAATATATTAGAAAAATACTCTTCTCCAGCTAATTAGAAGCCTCCTACATGGCAAGGCGACAGGCAGAACCAGTCTGCTGACCTAACCATCTGTGCACCCAATGTGGCAAGTCTGGGTTTGGAGTTGAAGGAGAAAGACACTTAGGCATTGAGAGGGTTTTTACATATGGCCTTGTTTTTTCCCAACTATAAACGAAGGATTTGGTGACACGAAACTGAGTCCAAAACAAAAACCCACGAACAAAATGCAACACACCACTCTTCAGATTTATGACATTTAAAATTCCCTCATTAATAGTATAAAACAGCCACGGGGTGGGGGGGAGTCCTATAGTTTTATTCACCATAATCTTAGTGTTTCTCAACTGGAACTGGTTTGTGGGGCACTGGTTTGTGTTTGAGTAGACTATTTGGTTTGCAACACATCGAGCAAAATTTCTTACTTCATTAGTGTTTTATTTGAATATTGCTAAATTTTTAGAAGTGGCAACACAATTTTAAAAAGTTCTATTTTTAACTAGGGAGGCTTGTAAAAAGCCCTGGTGGTGCAGTGGTTAAGCACTTGGCTGCTAACCGAAAGGCTGGGGATTCAAATCCACCAGGGGCTCCACGGAAGAAAAACCTGGCCATCTGCTTCCATAAAGATGACAGCCTAGGAGACCCTATGGGGCAGTTCTACTCTGCCCTATGGGGTTGCTATGAGGTGGAAAAGACTCCGCGGCAACGGGTTTGGTTTTTTTTTTTTTTTTTTAAGGGAGGCTCTAGAAACCTAGATCCCTTTCTAGCCCTGGTCCAAGAGGATGCGATGCAGTTGAAGGGTTTTTCCTGATTCTCGCAAGTTAATCTAAAGTTAAGGCTCAGTTCTCAATCGTTTTACGGGTTAATGTTTTGCATCAGTGAGTAATTTCAACAGTGCTTTTTTTGGGGGGGGTGGGTGGGCAGAAAATGATGAGCTAAAGACAGAGAAGTGTAGCTTAGGTGGGAAATTTGGCTTTAGAATAGTTAAAGCGATATTGTTTTGTGGTACGAGTTTGTTAACTAGCTCACCTCCTATACATAATAACTGACTGCAGGTTGAAATACTCGTGGTAGGGTTTCATCATTCTGACATCACATTTCCGCAGGAACCCACGCTTGCGAGAAACAGGCAAGCAGAACCAAGAGAAAAAGAGAGTCTCGCGATGCTCTTTGAAAAATCAACTACAAAACCCACCAAAAATCAGCAGTTCAGACCGCAGACTCCTTTGAACTGGAAGAGGAGGGGAGGAAAGACAGGAAATAAACACATGGATAAGACATTTAGCTTGATTACAGATTGTTAATAATACATGAAAGTCTACGCCGAAGGTTCCTTTCCATAGAACACTGTGCGTGCGTGTGTGCATGGGTGTGTGGCTGCCGCAGTGAGGATGGCTGGGGTCGGGTGGAGAGTCCGCAAGGCAGGTTTCCCCAGGCTGGAATGGTGCCTCAGGTACCAGGGAGCTGGGAGGCCTCCTGCTCTTCTTGCTCCTTTGAGTGGAAGGGAGCAGGGGAGAAGGGGAGAGTATGGAAGAGACAAGTTCTTTTGTGGCTGTGGATGGAACAGGGGGAAGGACGGAAACTGAGTCAAACGGCCGCTTTGTGCTTCCCGCCACAGCACCTGCACATCACTCCGCAGTGGTAGCAGGCCCGAAGGGGCAGGTAACAGCACATACAGGGGGCCAAGAAAGACAAGGCAATAAGAGCCATCCACCGGAGGCAAAACTTCTCGTCGCTAGTATCGCACGAGCAAGGGTCTGTATAGTCTCCCTCGGGGTCCGACATACAGTGATAGAGCATGCTGTCCGCACACCACATACAGCTCACCCGGCGGATGCAAGTTCTCACGGAGTCGGGCGCGTCCTGACAGTGGCCCCTCCGGTTCTCCTCGTGGTTGAACATGTCCCTGCAGTACACGCACCGGGAGCGCTCACCGTCCTCCTTCCGCCGCCGGGACTTGCCCCGGGAGGGCTGTGTCTTGATCACGCAGCCCCCGCGGCCCTTGGGGTCCTCGCCGAGGCCGTAGTCCGAGGAGTCCACATAGGGGTAGTTGTAGTCGTGCTTGGGCACCTCGCCCTTGGCGAAGCGCACGTAGGAGTCTGCGTCCTCCGAGGGGTCGAGGTACTTGCCCCTGACCGGGGCGTGCCGGTAATCCTCGTAGCCTGTCATCCAGATCTTCTCCCTGGGGTTGATGCGCACGATCTCCTCATCGTCGTCCGGAAAGCTCACCTGGCGGTAGGACCTTGGCATCGGCTGCCCCAGGAAAAAGGAGACAGTAATTTATAGCAGTGACCAAAAACACACCCTCACCGCCCGATTCTCCAAGGATGTGTATCTTCCACCTTTACCAAGGCAATTCTTTCTTTTTTCTTAAATAACATTTTATTGTGTTTTAGGTGAAAGTTTGCACAGCAAATCAGGTTCCTCTTGAACAATTTTTGTACAAATTGTTCTGTGGCATTGGTTACAATTTTTACAATGTATCAGCATCCTCATTTCCATTTTGTTTGCTCTGTTTCCATTGATTTAGCTTCTCTGCCCCTCCTTGCCTTCTCTTTGCTTTTGGGTAACCGTGGACCATTCGGTCTCATACAGGGAATTGTTTAAGGGGCACATTACTCACAGGTGATAGTGTTTATTTTATAAGCCAATCCATTATTTGGCTGAAAGGTGACCTGCAGAAATAGCTTCAATTCCAAGTTCAAAGGGTATCTTAGGATAGTCTTGGGGGTTTCTCTAGTCTCTATTGGTCTAGTAGGTCTGGCCTCTTTTTTAGGAATTTGAGTTTTCTTCTATATTCCTCTCTCATCCTATCCAGGACCCTCTTTCGTGTCGCTTTACCAAGGCATTTCCTGAAGAAACTGACCATTCCTAGAATTATCCAACAATCTCGTAGGTCAAAGATGTATCAAATTGGGAGTCTCAATTCACACTGTATCAAGGAGTCAACTTAATGGGTCAAGACCAACATTTTTTCCATTGTGCTGAAGTAGAGCACGTACAGAGAAAATACATGAGTACAGCTTGATGAATTTTCATAAGCTGAACACACTCCATCAAGAAGCAGAACATGAACAGCTGATTAATTTCACCTGTTTTTATATCTCGTATGTTCTGTTTTGTATGATTGACTTTTTTTTTTTTTTAATGGACTAGAATATGAGAGTGTACTGCATATTATAAGGGTAAGAACTGTTTCATGAAACTTGTCATTATCTCTGTGTGTGTACTACGTGAGTCCTGGGTCCTGATATAAAATGCATTTCTCACTGTGGGTCATGTTCCAAAAAGCAATAGGGGATCCTAGGAAACATAAGGCCCACAAGCTCCTCGGAATCTAGTCGGGAAGATGGGATGCACGGATATGAAAAGGATAAGCGTGCAGGCTCCGGAGGCAAACTGCCTGGGTTCGAATCCTGCCAGGATCTCACAGATAGTGGGTGGCTGACCTGGAATTGGAGCCCAGGCAGGCCAGCCCCAGGGCCATAACCCCTAGCCTTCAAACCCAAACTGCATTTTCCCTTAGGGTGAAAGACTTCACTGCAGTTACTCGGGCCACAGTTTACAGCAATGGCTTGTCCAGAGCAGCAGGCGCTGAATGAATATGTATTGAATAAATGCGTGTAAGCCTGCCCTGCACAGCGCATCTCAGCTGTGGCAGAGAGTTAAATCTCCCATTTTTGAGTCCTTGGACATGAAGGTTTTTTTTAGGGGTGAGGAGTATGGCTCTGGAGTGAACCCACTGGAGTCAAATCCTGACTACAGAATTTACTAGCAAGTTGCTAAGACTCAGTTTCTCTGTCTACAAAACCGCATATGACTGTTGTCAGGATGAAAAGAAATAATCTAGGTCAAGTATTAGAGTCCTTGGGTGGCGCAAACGATGAACCACTCGACCTTTAGCAGAAAGGCTGGTGGTTCAAGCCTACCCAGAGGTGCCTTGGAAGACAGGCCTGGTGATCTGCTTCTGAAAGGTCACAGCCTTGAAAACCCTATGGAGCAGTTCTACTCTGCACACATGGGGTCACCGTGGTATGGAATCAACTTGACGGCAACTAACAACCACTACCAGCCAAGTGTCAGCACACAGCCTGGCACAAGGAAGCGCCTGATACCTGCTGCCATTACAGTCACTATAATGTTGTTATAGAATTTATCACATAGTGGTGATTACGGTAGATTGACCCGTTGCTTCCTGCCAGTCCATGAGCTCCTTGAGGGTAGGGGCTACGTCTGACTTGCTCTGCCCTAATTCTTACTCAGATTCTTGACATCAGAGTTTCCCAGACCTTGGAAAAATAAAAATCCAGAGGGCTTTCAAAACAAATCATGGGAGCTGACACGGGCTTTGCTAATATTTTACTTTGCAAAGCAAGGACAGTCAAAGAATGAATTCCCATCTAGCACTACCATAATGTGATTTTAACAAAGAACATTTTAATACCAAACATTAGAAAGCACACAATAAAATAATTTTTTTTTAAAAGAGCCAAATAAATCTAGCTTATGTTAAAAAAAACTCACTGCCCTGAGCTTCCTTGCGCCCTGAGCTTCCTTGTGCTCATTTCAAAGCACACTGGTGGGCACACCCCCCCCCCAGACCCCCCACCCATGCCCCTCGGTTTGGGAACCTGCTCCTCAGAGCAGCTGCCTGGTAAATATTTGCTGAATCACTGAATTCCAGGCTCCAGCTACATGGCCCTGAGCGAGACTGCGCCTGCAGCCCTGATATCAGGGGGCCAGAGACAAGTGTGAGGCATTCTTTCATCCGATCATGAGCTCTATGCTTTCTCACAGAGGCAGCAGGTCCTCTTCTGAGGACACGGGAGGCAGTGCAGCACCCGGGGTGAGGACAAACCTGGATTTGAATCTTGTTCCTTCTCTCTAAGCTTCAGTTTCTTCATCTATAAGCTAGGAATGCTGAGCACCTGCCTTGTGTGTGTGTGGGAGGGCGAGTAATTTGTGAGGATTAAACGAGATGAAGTGTCAAAGGGCTTAGTGAGGTGCCTGGCACCTAGAAAACCCTATGTAACAGGGAGCTGCCACCACCTCCCTTCAATGTGGGGTGGGGGTACAAAGTAGGAGTGCAGAAGAGGCCTGGGCTTGGGGTGCTTGGTCAAGCAGGAGAGGAAGGAGACCGTTCTAGAATTGGAGCCACCCATTCTGATGACCACAGAGGAATGAGGTGGCTGCTTACCTGTTCGAGGTGAGAGTGGTCCGTGGGGTACGGGTCATGGAGGTGGCCCAGGGTGTAAATTCTCCGGTGCTCACAGGATGTAGGAGAGGAGATTGTCCGAGTAGGTTGTTCCCTCTTCTGAGAGGAGTTAGAAGAACTGTCTGTAGCGGTCTGTGTGGTGGGAGGACGGCAACAGTTAATTAAAACAAAAACGAAAAACCCACACATCAAACCCTAACACGAACTATTCATATGCGGTCTATTCACCAGTTGTGGTGGCTTGCTGGACATCCCAAAATCTTGAGTTTATCCTGGCTGCGGGAGGCAAGAGGACCTCTGGAGGGCCAGAATGTCAAAACGTGATGGGGCTGGCTCAAGGAGGGGAGAAAGGCAGCCACCAGACCCTGGAAAGTTGGGCTTGTTTTCTCAAATGCGGGAGCAGCAACCAGGGAAGGGCTCCCCACACCAGGGCTCCCCAGTTAGTCAGGAATGGTTACCTCACTGTGGCCCTGAAAAATTAAACCCTAAGGTTTACACATGGGCTAATCCCAGCCTGGAAAGCTCTCAGAGGTAAGAATGTCTTGGGATAGCATGAACACTGACTTTCCAGGAAGAAATCTTGTCATCTTTGGGGTTGGAGGCCAGCCTTGGAGGTCACTGTAATCTAAGAGTGAGATGGATGATTGCAGAAGATCCGGCTGCACAGAGGGGAGAAGGCATTATCTCAAGAGGGTGACAGCGGAGGTGTTTTCCCAGTAGAGTAAATAACTGAAGATTAGAGCTAGATATCAGCATGGACTGTGGCCCTGGGCACAGGGGCCTCACCTGCCACCCAACATACCACAGTGCTTCCTCCTCCCTCCTGAGACTCGGTGACGCAGGCCAGGGGATCCCAGGCGCCAGCTGCTCTCGTGCTACCCCTTTGCCAGGGCCCACGCACTCATAAAGGACCGTGTTAAATGCAGCTAGCAACCGTCCTTAAAACCAGGGTACCTCGGAATCTGCCCCCTCCCCAAACTTCTGCTTCCTTAGAGGGGTGGATCTTTTCTTTTTCACCAAACAGATGAAAAGAAAAGTTTTCTCTTGACATGCGGGTTTTTCTTGACATTCTTCTAGCAAGTATAAACCAGTTGCCATCAAGACATTTCTAACTTATGGTGACCCCATGTGTGTCAGAGTAGAACTGTGCTCCAGAGGATTTTTAATGGCTTATTTTTTTGGAAGTAGATCACCAGGCCTTTCTCTGAGGTAGTGTGGTGGTTAAGCATTTGGCTGCAAACCAATAGGTCGGCAGTTTGAATCCACCAGCCACTTCTTGGAAACCCTATGGCTCAATTCTACTCTGTGCTATAGGGTCCCTATGAGTCGGAATTGACTTGATGGCAATGGTTTTTTTTTTTTCCTTTTGAGGTGCTTCTGGGTGGCCTTGAACCTCCGACCTTTCAGTTAGCAGCCTAGCTACTCGCACCTCCCAGGGATTCCTCTAGCAAGTTCAGGGGCATTCATTCTTGGCTACTGCTGCTTGTTACTCTTACGTTCCCTTTGTCTCACTTGCTTATTTATCTATTCTACGCATTTTTGTTAGCTGCCTTAAATCCTTGTGGGCAAGGCAGGGTTAAAAACAAACAGATTTATGAAAATCCCTTTTATCCTCCTCTCCCTCCCCACTTATAAAGCAATAAATGCTCAGAAAAATGGAACTCGAAGATAGCAAGATAAAGAAAAAACAGCCATGCTTCCATTACGCAACACTGCCACTCTTAACTTTTAAAGCTTGGTGTGCGACAGGCTGTGCCTTGCGGCATGCATCAGCTCTTGGGAGAACTGGCCCCACCCCAATTCTCCCTAATTCTGATTGGTCCACGTCATGTGGGGCCGTTCCTCATTTCCCAATCCACAGTGACTAACTCAAATATGGACACACGGTCCTCTCTGAGCTCACACGAAGAGATTCTTTTTCTTTCTTCTTTTATTTTTATTTGATTTCTTTTGGTGGCAATATACAGAACCAAACATATATCCACTCAGTTTCTACATGAACAGTTTGATGACATTGGTTACAGCCTTAGAAACACTATGGATAAGTTCTACTCTGTCCTTTATGTCGGAATCGTCTCGACCGTAACGAGTTTTTTGTTTTCGTCACACACAGGAAACGGAAACTGGGTGGGAGGCAGCACCAGCCTCCTGTGCACACAGTCACCGACAGGGCAGAGCTAGGACTGAAAGGCTGGCTCCCTGACTACGGCGCCCAGTGCAATTTCCAATACACTGCACGTCGGCTCTCAAACTCGGGTGAACCCAAGTCCTACTCTGAGAGGTATTTTGTTGAGATTATCACAAGTACAACTTCTCCAAGTAAGAAGGTGCACCCTTACTTTAAGCAAACCTAGGAGATAAGGGGGTGATGGTTCATGATACAAAGGTTTCTAAAGATCTCAATAAATACCTTCTGAATGACAAGATAAGGGCCCTCTGGTGTGATCCGAACCACAAGAGTTAAATTCTTACTCAACGACCACGTTACAGTCATCCATTAGGTTAGGAGTCAGCCCTGGATCGAACTTTATAACATGAAGTCAGCATTTAGTTCTTAGAAACCCAGTTAACATATCACAGTTACCTTTGTGTTAGTCATTTCTTCCCCCAATCCACCCTGTGGTCTGTGACCCATGTCCAGGTTAACAATGTGTGAAAAGTCATTCAGAGAAGTGAGGCACACCCGTTTTTCCTAGTATTCACAAGCCAGTCAGAAATGTCACCTTCTAATGCACCCATCCTACTACCCTGACCCCCAACGGCCTCTTTTCGTAGTGCTGAGTCAAGTGCAAAGCCCCTAGACATTTGTCAGAGGGTGTCAGACCCAGGAAGGACTTCTGGTATCACCCAAACTAAGGATTCATTTGTACAAAGGAGCAAGAAGGCCCAGAAAACCTGGAGGGGTGTGCCCACAGTTCACCACCCCGAGAGCTGAGCTGAGGGCATGCTAGAGCTCCTGATGCCAGCCCCAGTCTCCCATGGTGATCCGGGCTGGTCTGAGCTCTGGTGTCTTAGTTATCTAGTGCTGCTATAACAGAAATACCACAAGTGGATGGCTTCAACAAACAGAAGTTTATTCTTTCACATTCTAGTAGGCTAGAAGTCTGAATTCAGGGCGGCAGCTCCAGGGGAAGGCTTTCTCTGTCAGCTCTGGAGGAAGGTCCTTGTCATCAATCTTCCCCTGGACTAGGAGCTTCTACTGCAGGGACCCTGGGTCCAAAGGACACGCTCTTCTCCTGGTACTACTTTCTCAGTGGTATGAGGTCCCCCTGTCTCTCTGCTCACTTCTCTTTTTTACATCTCAAAAGAGATTGACTTAAGACACAACCTAATCTTACAGATTGAGTCCTGCCTCATCAACATAACTGCCTCTAATCCTGCCTCATTAACATCATAGAGGTAGGATATACCACACATAGGAAAACCACATTAGGTAACAAAATGGTGGACAATCACACAATACTGGGAATCATGGCCTAGCCTAGTCGACACATATTTTTGGGGGACAAAGTTCAATCCATAACATCTGGGAAAGAGAACATGCAAGAGATGCTCTGTCGGACGCCTAGCTTGGTTCTGATCTATACGATCGGACAAATCTTGCAAAGTGGTGAGTGTGACTTACAAAGTAAAGAAATATACTGTGGGCCATCTCCAAGAGAGGAGGAGAAAGCTCACCTCTGAACTGGTTCTCCTGCAACACTGCTTGTGGTTTCCACACAGAACCAGAGAAACATGGCCCACCTGAGGTATGCATATACACAGATGCATGAGCAAAATTCTCCAAAACCTCCCTGTGGTTTGTGTGGACAAGCTAAGGCCACCCACCAACCTGACAAGCTTCACCTTCAGCTCTGAAATTACTTGGTGGTCACGTGCTCTGGCTGGCTGGGTTTTAACCCCTCCTCGTCCTCTGGTGGGTGTCTCTGAACTGTTACAGCTTTGAGCTCATGAAGATCAGAAGTGCTCCTCTGAGAACATCATTGGGCTTGGCTACTCTGTGCTTGGGGACCTTGGCTCCTAAGAGCCTCCACAGCAGGCTTCCCCGCATCCTGAGAACACAGGTCAGTGTGAGCCTTTCACGGTGCCTGCTGTGAGTGGTGAGCTGGACACGGCCATCAGGCCACAGCCTGCACGTGGGTGGTCTCGTGGCACCAGGATGTGCAGTGAGCACAACCACTGCTACCTGTGAATGAACCCTCCAAAGAAATCTTGCCTCTGGGTTTGACTCTGACTCAGCGCGCATGCCCATTATTAAAAAGAAGTCCAATTAAGAAATTAGCAACCTAATATGGGGCACTGGACAGCAGAAAGTCAGTGGAGTACCTGAATCACTGCTCTGTGAAGTACACACTGTGTGATTTTGGCCCAGTTAACTCCTAACTCCAGTTTTCACATCTGTAAAATGGACTCAAATCTTCCTCAAGTTTATAGCAAAAATGAAGTGAGATTTAAAATGTCCATTTTCTAAACTGTTCCTGCAGATATACAGAAAAGTTTCTGATTTTGCATGTTGATCTTCTATCTGGTCGCCTTGCTTAACTCCCTCATAAAAGTACAAATACTCTGCCAAGTGATTCTCTGGATTTTTCTAAGTAAATCATATCATGTACAAAAGATAGCTTGGTCTCCTTTCCAATATTTATAAGCTTCTTTTTCTTGTCTGGAACCCTGGTGGTGTAGTGGTTAAGAGCTATGGCTGCTAACCAAAAGGTTGGCAGTTCGAATCCACCAGGCACTCCTTGGAAACCGAATGGGGCAGTTCTACTCTGTCCTGTAGTGACGCTATGAGTTGGAATCGACTTGAAGGCAATGGGTTTGATTTTTTTTTGTTTTCTTGTCTTATTACATTTTTTTCCCAGGACCTCCAGCATGACGTGGAAAAACAGGTGAGGGTGGCCCTGCTTGTCTGAAACCTGACTTTAGTGGGACAATTTCTAATTATTAAATATGATGTTTCAAGATAATAAGAATGAAGTTTTAAAGTTCCTTCTATTCTAGTTTGCTCAGTTTCCATCAGGAGATGTTGGATGTCACCAGATGCTTTTTCTGTATCTATTGGGATGATTAGGAGTCTCTGGGTGGTATAAATGATTAATATGCTCGGCTGCTAACTGAAAGGTTGGAGGTTTGAGTCTACCCAGAAGTGGGCCTGTTGATTTACTTCTGAAAAATTAGCCACTGAAAGCCTTGTGGAGCACAGTTCTACTCTGATACACATGGGGTCATCTTGAGTCAGTCAACTCTCTAACAACTGGTTTTATTAAAACGATTAAACAGTTTTTCACCTCTAATTCATTTTAGTAATGTATGAATTAACAGTTAGCTTTTTCAACATAAACCATCTTTGCACTCCTAGGATATACTCTACTGGTCTGTCATTAAATTTGTTTTACTAAGGCCATCTACTTTGACCATGGGAAGCTCAGGGAAGGAAGGAAAGTGTCCAGCCAAGAAGTCAGGCCAGCTGAGAAGACAGTTTGCTTAAATTACCCTTCCTAGGACTGAGTCCTGGCTGCTGACTAAGGGCTTCTGGGGCATCCAGGCTGGGTCTGCCTGCATTTCAAAGTTAACAAGTATTTTCGGGAAAAGGTGCATCCCTTCAACTTCTTTCAGTTCAGCTGAGTGTGGACTCCCAGGGTCTTCCAGCTAAATCTGCTTTTCTAAAACGTGGTGGGCATAGAGAACAAAGGCGGTATCAGCAGGCAAACAGTGCTTGTGGGAGAGAGAAGGTGTGTCTGGAGCTATCTGTTCAAGGAGGACACTTGGAACTATGAGGGGGCACCTGGCTTCCAGCTTCCAGGAGTAGGATGCCCCTACTGAGCACAGTGGTGAGACCACACGAAGGCTGGTCATCCGCAATGTCCTTCTCCCTCTGGGGACGGAGACAAATGGGGTAACTCTCATCTCCAGGGAGGCGAGCAGACAAGTACTTCATCATCCCAGGGTCCCCAGGAACACGAGAGCTGGTAGAAGGCAGCACACAGCACAAGGAGCCAAGCCCTCTCTGAGCAGCCATTTCAGAAGGTAGGTGGGTCTATATCTTTTGAATAAGGTATAGAAAGTCAAGTGAAGAAGATGCTTAAGCAGACCACATTGTCCGGGAGTCATGCAGCACCGCAAAGCCAAGAACAGCACTAGACAGAGAGAACTGGAAAACCTCGATTCCAGGCCAGCTAGGCCATCCATCTCGGACGAGCTGTTTAACTTCTCTGGGTCTCAGTTTCCTCAAGTGTAAACTGAGGGGTTTGCACTGGATGATCCCAAGGTCCATTTGAGCTCTAACAATTTTAAGTGCAACCCTCCCCCGCCAAGAATATTGCAGGGCAGAGGGGTTTACCTAAGTCCATTGCTTAGCTGATGCAAGATCCACAGATTAATTCGGTTTGATTAAGTAGAATTTCTGCCTTGAATGCAGATACTGCTGATATTTTGGATTTTTAGGGATGGCTAACGAGTAGTTGGAGTCCCTGGGTAGCATAAATAGTTAACTGCTCAGTACTAACCCAAAGGTTGGCAGTTTGAGTCCACCCAGAAGAAAGTCCTGTTGATCTACTTCCATAAGATCACAGCCATTGAAAAATCTTTGGAGAACAGTTCTACTCTGACATACATGGGGCTGCCGTGAGGTGGAATCGACTTGATGGCAACTGCTTTATTTATTTTTTAACTAGCAGTTATGACCACAATTTGCATTATTTTTGCCGCAATCCATCACCAAAATAGATCTCAACAGCTGATGCAATCAAAGCAATAGTCTTCCTTTTACAAGGACCTCTTGGGTCTCGTGCTATTTTTAAAAAAAAGTGTAAATGCATATACAGACACATACATACATAAACATGCCCTGCTTTTGGAAGGGCAGCCTATGCTCTGCAGTTGACACCAGGGAGCAGCGTCATCCCTTAACTACTGCTGGCTGAGACCCAACGTGGAGGGAGTCGCGTGGAAGGCCTGGGAAGGTGGAAGGCCTCGGAAAATGGACTGGAAAACAGACCGGGAGCTCCTTTATCTTCTAAATGACAGCAATTATCAAGCTCAATTTACATAGTTAAGAGGAGGATCTCCTTCTTTTATTTATTTATTTTTTAACATGCAATACAGTGGCCAAATTAAAGCAATTAAATGTCTCCATTTCAGGAAGCCCGAAGGCATTCTGCTAAGCCCTCACACTTGTATCTCTCATCATTTACACATATATCATCTCATCTTTTTAAACTGTGGATAGTAAGATGCTATTATTTCCATGTTACTAACTGACAGAGTAGATACCTTAACTAGCCGGTTATCTGAAACCTAGACGTCCTGCTCCCAACCTGCTGGTCCTTCCAGTGAAGTCAAGCTGTGGGTTTATCAGAGTCCTTTCATGTCAAAATTTCATCTACCTTCAAAATTCAGAAACTTTTTTTTTTTAAAATTGTGTGGACATTTTGTTTTTGTTGTTGTTTTTTCACAATAATAGAAAGTCCACTTTATTTACCCTCTAGGTCCTAGAGAGGAGAATGCCCCGCCCAGTGGCTTCCTCATAGACGCAAACTGCCTTCTAGCTGGGGGCAAACTGCCTTCTAGCTGGGGTCAAAACAGCATGGGGCTGGACTTGCCTGCTCTGCTTGCCCCTTGGAAAGAGGACACTTGGAACCAGTATAGGCCCTTAGGACAGTCAACTGGAGCTACCTGTTCCCAAAGACCTGTTGACAGAATGGCTGACAACTTCCAGTTTACCAAAGAAAGGATTGACCGTGGCCAGTCAGTCCTGGTAGATACCGAGGGGTGGGGCTTGCTTTGCTCAAGAGTTGGAACCAACAGCTTATCCAAACAATCTGAGCCAGGGGCCTTCTGAGACTCAACCTTCTAGTTTAATGCCTTCTGCGAATTTAATGGTTGTCTTGTCCTGATGGCTGTTGAATACTTCTCCCAGCCCAAGGGGGGAAAATATATATATTCAGAAAACATTTTCATCAACTGATCTTTTAAAATGGGACTGAGGCTTTAGTGACAGGGAAGCCTCATGCTTCCACTAAAGAGATGGCTGAGGCTTCAACTCCATGCACTAGTTGAAAAGCCCATCATCCAGGCGGCTCTTTTGCAATGAGAAGAATCTAGCATATTTACTATGTAAAACGTACTGAAATTTACTGACTAAATATTGATGTTTTGTAAACCTTCTCTGAGAGGTAGCAAACAGGTTTGGGGTTAGCATTCTGGGAGAGGAGAGTGTGGAACCCACCACAGATGGCCTTCTCTCTCGGAGACTTGAGGGCTTTATCTGTACAGTGGAAGTCTCAATATGTAGCTCCCAGGGGGGTTGTGAGGATTAAATACAGTTGCATCTGTGCAAGTGCAGTGTTCAGTTTTCGGGGGCAGACAAAGCTCCTCACTACACCAAGGAAGGACAGTTTCTTTCCCTTCCCCTCCCCTTGGGTCAGTGACTAGAGACTCAAAGGAAATATGTTCTCCCTGAAAAGGTTTTGAGTCCAAAGGGTCAAAGATCACAGTTAAGTAAATAAGTGAAATTTTGATAATTACAAAATTCAATGAACTAATTTTTTTCCATTTAACCAGGAACAAAAATAAGCACAATTTGCAAATATTCAAAAGCCATCAGGACGAAACAAATTGCTTCTTAGTACTTTGGTTTTAACCACTTGCTCTCAGTCCTGCTTTAAAAAACACCTGGGGTGGGTGGGAGGGATCCGGGATGTCATTAGGGACAACTGCTCTGAACAGCCAGAAAGCAATAAAATGCAGCTTGCAATAAACAGGATGTCAAGGGTTCAAGCATAGGGCATGAGGAAGAACCAAGTTTTCCAGTCTGGGCAAAATATGGCTAGAAGCTGCTGCTGCTGCAATAAGATGTGGAATTTTTCCTGTATGAAGGAGGACTGCCTGCCTACCTGAAGAAATAAGGTACGATGATGATACACCAAAACAGAAGTCAAATACCAGCCCTTTGCAACTGGGTCCCCTGAGAGAATTAAGGCCCACACAAAACGACGTAAACGACTCTTTTTTCTCAGTTCTCCAGAGGACCGTACACTGTGCCATTCTAGATACACAGGAGAGAAGTTAATTCATTATATACGATGGATGCCTTAGGATGCTAAGGCTTAATTCTATTGAGGAATTTCAGTTGACAAGAGCTGCTAAAATCTAACACCAAAATATCTTGGGGGTAGTTTAACCTTAAGGAGCCCTGGTGGCGCAATGGTTACTCGTTTGGCTGCTAACCTCATGAGAAAAGACCTGGTGATCTGCTCCCATAAAGATGCCCGCCTAGGAAACCCTGTGGGGCAGTTCTACTCTGTGACGTAGGGTTCCTATGACTCGGAATCAACTCAGCGACTCACAACAACAGAAGTTTAAACCTAGAAAAGGGAAACAGTAAAACCCTCATATGCTTAGGGAAAACAAAACAACAACAAAACCCAAAAACAAACAAAAAACCATAACCTTACACGGGATGGCCCTTCCTACGATCAAGTCTCTTTTCAAGTTGCTATTTTGGGGGCCTCTGGACCATCCTCTCAATGCCACATGGGGCACTGTTTACATATTTAGCCTCTTATTTCTTCCTTTTCTAACCTGAATCCAAGAGAACCCTAAAACTCACTCTTGTATTTGGCTTTTGTTTAAAAAAATTGAATAGCTGAAATATCATAAATGTAATTATTTAACAGAGGAAGAGACAAACAGCAGTGGTGAAATGGAAAGGTTGGAAGATGGTGTTTGCGGCTCCTCTGCCAAGAACTACTTGTGTGATCTCAGCCAAGTCACCCATCTGACTCTCTGGGCTGCTTCTGCAACTGCTTGTATAAAATGAGGCAAATCCTACTTTATTTAGTAGAAGGAAACAAAGGTCGCTAGATCAGATGAACTCAGAATCCCTTCCCACTCCAGAACCTAGAACTCTAAGTCTTTGGATGCATGTCTACAGCTGTCCTTGTCTCCCTAGCAAGCCAAACATTTCCAGTTACTTCTGTCAGTTATCTCATGTATAATGTGGAATTATTTACACGGTAGACATGTTATTGTTGTTAGCTGCTATTGAGTTGGCCCGCAACTCATGGCAACCCCATACACAATAGAACTAAATGCTGCACAGTTCTGCACCATCCCCATGATTGGTTGGGAATTGGACTGTTATGATCCATAGGGTTTTCACTGGCTGATTTCCAGACACAGATCATCAGGCCTTTCTTCCTAGTTTGTCTTAATCTGCAAGCTCTGCTGAAGCCTGTTCAATATTGTAGCAACACACACGCCTCCACTGACACGCAGGTGGTGGCCGCACACGAGCTGCATTGGCTGGGAATCGAACCTCGGTCTCCCGTATGGAAGGCAAGAATTCTACTTCCTAATGCTATGCAGAGAAAACAGTGAGGGCCACTGAAGAGCATCCACAGCCACAGAACACACCCTCTGTTCATCTGCTTAAACCTCCAGATCGGGCGAGGGATCGTCAGCATTGTCGTAATCAAGATGTGTCTCCTGAGTTTGCTTTCTCTCTCGGCTACCCTCATTCCTTCTTTCCTTTTCACGAATGAAAGCAATACATGTATAAAGTTGAAAATATCAAATGGCAGTCCTCTGTCCCACCCTGCCCATCTCAGCTTCTCATTCCCCACAGAAATTCACTTTCAATTCTTGTGGCTCTTTCTTCTGGTATTTCTCTCCATTTTTTTTAAATGACATGGTTTTACTACTATTTCCTGGTTTTCAGATTTGGCTATTATTTAAGGACTTCTTATCATGGAAGATGAAGACTTAGCTGTTTTACACTCCACCCCCTCCTCCAGCAAATATCTGTCTATAAAGTAAATATCTCCCTAATCCCCCAGCTTCAGAGCCAGAATCCGGCCACGCATCATGATGACAGCTGAAGCTCGGATGACACCTGACCACAGATTCTAGATCCAGTGCTCTAGAAGTACGTACACACTGCAGCTGCATTCTCCATGTCTCTCTATGAAGATCCCAATAATATTTAAAAAGAAATTAGAATACTGCAGCAGAAAATAAACCACCAGGTTCTCATAGATTAAACCCCACAAAACAGGAATTTGGAAAACTGTTCATTAAATGACCCTAAAACCTGAAGCCGCTCCAGTTCCAAACAGCCCACCTTCTCCACGCCCACCCCCATGGCCGGTCACCCCCATTCCTTAGAGGCTGCAGACCCTCTCACCTCAAAGCCCTGAACTGTGGGGATCTAGAAAGAAGTCAGCCCGAAGCTGGGAACCAAACCAGCTCAGCGTATCCACAGAGCCAAACAGTTTGTAGCTCAAGTTTATCAAAAGCACACCAGAAGGAACAGACTTCAGGGTCTTTGGACTCTGGCCCCCTCAAGTCTCCCTAGTTCTGAAGTGAGAGAAATGGAAAGCTGCTAGCCAGAGGGAGGTGCCATCAAGAGCGTACTAATGGCAATGCCCAATACTTCCCCCGTTACAGAATGCTAACCTTTTTGTTTTTTTGCTGCTTTATATTCTTTGCATTATTCAGCTTGTAAATTTGTACCACAGGGCTCAGACACTGGAATTCCCTCATACAACGGTATTTAATGGCGAGTACACCCTTGCTACCTGCGTACTCATGCTCAACTGGATTAATCATTATACCCGAAGTCCACCATGGAGTGGGAGTAGTTGCAAGGGCGAAAGCTGAAGGGTGGCAAGAAGGAGCTGGTGCAGTCAAAAGCTTAGAGTAGCGGCACTGCTGGGACTGAGTGCCACTGAGCAGAAAATGAAGCTAGGAAAATTGGACCTGAACCTGCTGAGAATCATCCTAGATCACCCACCTTTAAATGGTCCCACAGGTAACAATAATGTGAGTGAATACAATATGAAAGCCTATGATTGTTACACATGATTCTCTAGGGTTCAGATCACACATTTACTGAAAACCAGGAAATAGTAGTATAACCGTGTCATTTAAAACATGGAGCCTAATACCGGAAGGAAGAGCCGCAAGGATTTAAAGTGTATTTATTGAGCATCTATAGAGCACACTTCATAGGGTAGTAGAGACTACCATGATGAATAACCTGCCCATTATCTAACTGGGTGAGGATTCATTCACTCATCCCACAAATAAAATAGGAAAAGAAAGGGGCAGGCTTTTAAGTGGCAAGAGAGAAAGAACAGAGTGCTGTGGGATTTTAAAGGAGAGAGAAGAATCATCATTGGGTGAGGGAGAAATATTAGGAAACATGAATGAATAAACAGCTCAAAACTCAGAAAATCAGAGCAGCCGCCAGTCCGGAGTGTCTGGCGGTGGCTTTGTAGGAAGGATGTGGACACGCACCAGGCTGGAGGCAGGGAAATGGGAATGAGAGGCCTGGGAAGACTGGAGGCCACCGTGTTGGTAACTGGCCACAGAGTGGATGGGCAGGCTGTGTGTGGTGTGGTGGGTGGGTAAGCAGTGTGCTATCTTTACTCTGAGGGATTGCAAAATGGTTTTACCATCCTGGGAAGTCAGGAGGACAAGCTGATTTGAGGATAACACTGAGAGTTGGGAGAGCGTGCAATGGATACTTGTGAACACCCAAGTCCAAACAACCACTCCATGGGGCATTGCAGGTCCTGCCTGCCTCCAGCCTCCGTCCCCAGTGATAGAGCTTATGCTCCTGTGCATCACTGTGTTTCCCAACTGTCCTAAGCGGTCTTCTCCCAGCCCAAGAAACCCCCGAAACACAAGGAAATAGAGATCTGTGGATGCAGTGGCAGAAACAGAAAAGATATACCCCTGACTCCTCAAGTCAGGGCTCTGATGGTTTTCCCATACATACACTGTTCTCTTAGGAAATTACCATCATTCTGGTCCATTACAAGTTGTAAGAGGATCTTATCATTATTTATACTCTGTTGATATAAATGAGTTCCAGGTTCTAAACAACTGTCTTATCAATAAAAGTTTTAGAACACAACAAAACCTGGGACACTGTAGACCATACAGTAGTTAAAGCAGCTATTCGCTTCCTTCGCTCTTAGGTTTCAGATGCCTCATTTACTGTCTTAGGACAGAAAGCAAGGACAGGGAGCTCCTGAATGAACAGGAGCCCAGTGACCCTTCCAAGCTAAGTGCGACGTGTTTGCAATAGTTAATGGCTTGATCATAGGGCTTTTCTGGGGAAGTGAGGTGCTGTTAATAATAGGCCCTTGTTTGTAAACAAATGGAATGAAGGAGATTGGACATATGTACTGGGGCCTACATGGAATCCAGTTAATTAAGTGATGCTCCTTGTCCAGTGAGTTTCTGAGGGCCTGGAAGCAGCGGCCTGTTTCTGAACTTACGAGTTCTATGCATTCGGCCTCATCCTGGAACAGCATGTTGATCCCCTGCAGATTAGAGGACAAAACCAGGAGGGATTCTGGCTTCCATCATCCCCTTCCTCTCTCCCTCTCCCGATTCTATAAATCACTTCTGGCAGGTAGCTGGGAAGCAGCTGCGAATGACAGTTTTGCTCTGGAGCACAGGAAGCCACCTTTTAACCCGCCTGCTGTTGTTTGTCTCTCAAAACGTGACAAAGGAACAGATGCAAGCAACATGCCAACTGTTGAGAGGATCTGCTCAGAGCACTATAGGAAGCCTGCTCAGAGCTGCATCACACCAGCCGTTCCATGGAGGGATGACTGAGTTCATTTCCTGAAACTCCTATGCACGCTCTGCCCAGGTCAGGTTGGGATCCTTCATGCCCAGACACCTCACCGGGCACTAGAAACGCCTTCCTCAACCCTGCTCAAGAGCCACCGAGGCCCAGTCCAGCCTTACCTCCTTGTGATGTCTTTTCTAGCCTACCTCCCCTCTGGCCAACATTAGTTTACAGTTTGTGCCAGTCTCCAATGCCTTCACAGGCCAACCTCATCTCTGTCCAAACCATCCGGTAATCTCCTTGAGGGCCGGAGCCACGGCTTACACATCTTTGTAAACTCAGAGTAGTGTTTTGCAAGCCATTGGCTGCAAACCATTAGTGGATTGGCAGACAAGTTTAATGCATTGTAACCAACTTTTAGGAGCCCTGGTGCGCAGTGGTTAAGCGCTCGGCTGCTAACTGGAAGGTTGGCGGTTTGAACCCACCAGCTGCTCCGTGGGAGAAAGATGTGGCAAAGATTACTGACTTGGAAACCCTATGGGGCAGTTCTACTCTGCCCTGTAGGGTCGGTATGAGTTGGAATCGACCTGATAGCAATGGGCTTGGTTTTTGGTTTAACTGACATTTTAAAATATGAAATAAAAACCAGCTTACAAAAGTTATTTTCAGGCACAACTGGGAAAATATGAACTGGATATTAGAAGAATTATGAAATTCCTACTAATTTTCTTAGGTATGGTAATGGTGTTCTGGTTGTGTAGGAGAATGCCTTATTTTTAGGAGATGCATGTGGAAGTATTTAGAGGTGACTTATTTTCAGTGGAGTCCCTGGGTTGTGCGAATGGCTGCTAACCG
>NW_004443940.1:17816176-17820885 GCF_000243295.1 Trichechus manatus latirostris | reverse complement strand
AGGAAACATGGTGACAAGACATTCAAACGGCAATAGCAGATGCCAAGCTGCAAAGTGTCTCTTGTGCCCTTGAACAGAACCTCTCTTGATCATTCATCAGATAATCTGGACAGCAAAGGACACAGGAAACTTACTGTAAAAACATCATCGTCACCAAGCTCAGCTTCATTATGGATGGTGGAGGATGATGTGGTGGAGCCTAAAAAGACAAACACGTAATAAGAAGGGTTTCCAAAGAGGGTAAGTCAAATCCAATCATTTAAAGAGCATATTTTAATAAAACCTCATTCCATTCCTTTCGAATATGATTCACCAGCAAAAATAAGTTACCTGGGAATTAAATGCTTTTAATTTACTCTTCTTTAATTGACTCTTGCCAGGATGCTCTCTAAATTAGCTTGGCTTACTGTTATTCCCAATTAATCACCCAGACTTCTACACTGGCTATTAGGGAAAAAGCCAGTGGAGAGGTACCACCAAAGACCTGGTGGGCACACCCACCTGCTCCTCTGTAAGGACGCGCCGGGAGATCAGACCTCTGCTGGTGACCCCGAGGTCCCCATGGTGTCTGGGGAAAGCGCTGGACTGAGAAATCCCAAGTTAAACACACCACAACCTTACCCGGTAAACTTGACTTGGCTTCTCTGGTCGTTTCATCTACCTGTGAGGGAGTCTGACTAAATAGCTTGTATTCTAATATGGCACCCTAAAACCCAGATGTGGGAAGTGCTTTCTAAGCTGACATCAGGGCAAGGAGATGTCCTCCTGCAATACCAGGGCATCAGTGAGCTGACACTGCTTTTCCAGGTCAAGATTAGGCTCATGGCAGAAAACCCCGCACATTCCATTTCGGAACAAATTGGTCGCTTAGAATTCAGTGTATTTACTCTTTCACATCTTTCTTCATCCTGGTATGCAATCAGTAGAACTGCATTTGGAAAAAAGACTAAACAAAAATATGTATCTATAAGCAATCACTGCCTTCCCCACTTTTTCCCGTCTTACACAGCACCAATAATGTGTGCACTGAACTAACTGACACTGTTAATGGCCCAAAGAAAAAAACATAGATTTTGCATAAGTGACAGATGTACCAAAAGGGAACTTATTCTCCATCTTCTCCTCTTCTTGGTGAGGTCTTTAAAAAATGTACCTTTTGTTTAGCTCAGTGGTGAAGTCACTTCCGAGGTTCACTGTTCAGCCGGGGAGTGGATAGCCCCATAAAACCAAATGGGACTAATGAGGCACAGCAGTCCAGGGACAAGGGGTAGAAGGCAGAAGGGGACAGGAAAGCTGGTGATAGGGAACCCAAGGTTGAGTAAGGACAGTGTTGATGTGTTGTGAGATTGTTAACCATTGTCATAGGGCAACATGTGTACTAACTGTTCAGTGAGAAACTATTTTGATCTGTAAACCTTCATCTAAAGTGAGAATAGCAGCACAATTGGAAGAGTGTGGTCGATGTCACTGAACTGTGCATGTAGCAATTTTTGAAATGGTGTATCTTTGGCTATGTATATTTTCACCAAAAAAAAAAAGGTCAAGAAGGGAGAGGGTTGACACGTCGTGGGGTTGTTAACCAATGTCATAAAACAATATGTGTACTACTGTTCAATGAGAAACTATTTGTTCTGTAAACCTTCACCTGAAGTACAATTAAAAAAAAACTTTCTTTTTTAAAATGTGCCTTTTGAAAATATTTTGCTATGACATAAAATTGAAATTAAAAGATTTGCTCAGAAAGGGATAAGAAATACTTAAATTTACAATGAGGAGTTGGCGAAGGAAAAAAAAAAATCCAAAATACCTTCTGTAGAATTCCTCTTGGAATTCCTCCAATTGATCAATGTCTAAGGCAAGTTTGATAGA
The DNA here is from genome assembly GCF_000243295.1 of Trichechus manatus latirostris. Taxonomy (NCBI): domain Eukaryota; kingdom Metazoa; phylum Chordata; class Mammalia; order Sirenia; family Trichechidae; genus Trichechus; species Trichechus manatus. The sequence continues at coordinate 17,819,016 of NW_004443940.1, read as the reverse complement.
AAACAGCTAGGTACAGTGTGCACAGAGAAAGCAATTACAAGTAGGAGAATCAAATTTTATGTGTAGCTTCAGTGATTATTAAGTACATAGATAAACTGCAAACTTGTATCAATAATACAGGAACCATTTTCTCTCTGAATATTTAAAAAAGCTATTTTTAGTAACACATTTTAAATATTCGCCACTTATGTCAAATCTAAGATGTGAACACAAAACTGGGTTTTATTATCTCTTTTTGGCTTTCACATGGTTGTAGTTAATGGATTCATGTTCTAGCTAGAATTCTTATTACTGATTATAATGTTAAGTGTTTTTTCTCTCTTATCCCAAATCACAGTGAAGAAAATAATAACTTAAACAAATGAAACATACATTCTTTTGGGATTAATTTCCCCAAATTCTGAATTTGGCATTAACGTGCCTTCCTTGAGATTTCTTTCTCCATGGGGACCTTGGTTATGGAAACTTTTACATGGAGAAACTTTAACCCTTGATTTGGTAACTGAATTGTTGAAGTGGAGAATTTGTTGTGCATTTGTGGACTCTAGCCAACCCCACCATGAGAAATTGACAGAAAGGCCCTTCAAGGCCATGATCAATGTAACACAATGTCTACCTCTAACTCACCCACAGGCCAAGGCCTAAACTGAACCAAGGCTCCCGGAGTCACAGCTCCCTTTTCCTTCTCAGTGGAGGCTGTACACCCTGGCCTCTGATTATGGGACAGTGGGTAGACCTGGAGGCTCCTGGACCTGCCAGAATCCATTTTCCACTTCAGAGCCAAGACAGGGAAGACCCAAGCAGTTTCAGTAGTTAGGGCAAGGTCAAATCAGTCAAAAATTCATTCACATGGAATTCCAGAAATTATCTGCTTGTTCTTTCAGAGCAGAGCCTAAAAACCAGCTGAAATCACTCCTTATTTAGAAATCCATCTCCTCCACCTCTGTACTGGTACTTTAATTATCCTCCTTGGATCCTCCCAAAGATTTGACATCTACTGACCTGGCCCCCAACCCTTCTGCAAATAATCACAAATATATGATAGTAGACTATCAGAATTAAAAAGAACTTGAGAAGTTCCCATGGTCCCATTAAGAATGCAGTGATGAATTTAATACCTTCTATAAGGTCTTCGATTGCTTTCCTTACTCCCCTGTCAAAGGCTCGAGCATCAGCTGGGCTTTGGAAAGTAAGTCCAAACTTCCTATTATCGACCTTCCAATGATGAAATGTTGGATTGGCTTTGGTGTAGACCAAGTCCTTTCTTACATAGCATTCCAATACCACCTGGAGGATTGAAACACACAGGCTGGTTACTTGTGGAACTGCCATGATGGTGTCTGGTAGGAGTCTACTTAGGAACCATCACTGGTGGAAAGCCCTCTACCCTCTGCCTTCACATATCCGCAAGTCTCCCCATCTCAGAAGAAACCTTTGCTTGCCTCTGTTGACCATCCAATCTTTGATGACCTCTTCCCCTTGGCTCTGGTGACCCCTCACTGTACTGATCCTTCACCACTCTCTTCACCTCACTCATTCCTCTCCCTCCTGCCTCTGACTGTGGTACTCTAAGCTGAGGCCCTGGTCTTGGGTCTTTATTGCTTATATGTCAGGGCTTCTGTCTTGATGACCCTCAGTCTCTCCCCTGTCCTAATGGTGTCTGCCTGTAACCTCAAATTCAACAAGTTGAAAACTAATCTGTTTGGAAATTTCTGCCACTAACTTCTTTCATCTTCCCCATCTCTGGCAGTGTCACCCCGGTCTACTCATTCTCTTGGGCTCAAAATCGCCATGGTCACCTTAGCCTTCTCTGTATTCTCTGTTCTCTACAGTATTAATCCATTTCATTTTTCCTTCGACGTCTTTTGTATCAATCTCATTTCAATTGCTACCACTCCGATCTGGGCCTCTATGAACCTTACATTTGGATTACTAGAATACTCTCCAAGGTGTTAGCAATCTAGCCTCAGAACTGCCTTTTACTAAGCTTTAACTTTGAGTAGGTTGTTTCTAACCCTCAATCATTTTATCTCTAAAATGGAAATAATACCAAGGTTATCAATGCGAACATATATATGAACATGCTCTAAAACACTGAATAAATTAGAAGCTTAACAAGGCCAAACTCATTTCCCAGTATATTCCCACCATCAAAGTCTTTTCTTCTAGTTCTTCTTGTCGTCTTCAGTTTAGTCTCTCATTACATATTGTTAACAGTTTCGTGTGCATTAGTTTTGTTGCTCTAACTAGACTGTAAAGGATCCATATAGAAAATAACTCTCCCTGTGTCTAGTACAGTGCTACTGTTGATAAAGATCTAGAGTAAAACGCACTGCAATATGTGAATGTAAACATCATTCTTTATTCACCAAAAAACCTTCAAAATCTTTACAATATTTATGCCTATGGCTTCATTATGAATACTATAATGAATTTTGCTAAGTTTGCCTTGCTCTTGTTCTGGCAAAGTTTTGCGTTTAACACAATGAGATCTTAATTTAGATTAATTGAAAAGAAGGAGTGAAGGCCTGCTTAAATTAGAATAAATTTAAATTAGAGAATATCTTTAAATTAGTATGAATTGCAAGAATACATCTAGCAAGCAGAAATTAAGTGCTACCTAATAAATGTTCCCTAACTTAATTAAATAGATGAGAATAATCAAATTGGCATATCAAATAGCAGTCCCAAGCAGTTAACTTTATTACATTGTATTAAAAGAGGACAACAGTGCCCTCACACATTCTATTTATAATTAAATTCCTTATTATGGCCATTTTCCCCTAAGAATAGTGCAATGATTAAATGTCAGCCCAGCCCCATTCCAAATTGGGGAAATC
>NW_004443940.1:17801054-17815306 GCF_000243295.1 Trichechus manatus latirostris | reverse complement strand
TTCTAATTGGTCACTTTTACAAATATCCTCACACATTAGCAGTTCCAAAAGTGTGGTCTGTAGACCCTTGAAACACCCCCCACCCCAGGCCCTTTCAGGGAGTCCAGGTTGATAAAAATATTTTCATAATAATAAGACATCTTTGCCTTTTTCACCAGGTTGACATTTGCACTGACTGCTAAAAGGAATGGTGGATAAAACCGCTGTCGCGTGTAGCATGAATCCCGGCAGTGGCACCAAACAGTACTGAAAGTCATCAGATTCTTCACCATCACACAAAGTAAAACAATGCCCGCTTTATTTCGGAATGTCCTTATGAAGCAGTACAAACTATTTAACTAAATCCTGACCTTTAAGTGCATGTCTTTTAATTTGTGTGCTAAAGAGGGAAACACATACTTGGATTCTCATATCTGCTTCTGCATTCAACTTAGGGTAATATGTTGCTTTGGTTGCAATATCTGAAGAAGATCTGGCTTCGCACAAATGTGCTTGGAAAAGGGAGAAAGGAATCTTTTTAATAGCCTTTTTCACTTCTGCATATGGAAGAATGACGATTGTCTCAAGGAAAAGGGCTTGTGTGATCGTTTTGGTTGTGAGTTGAACTAAGCGCATTTTCATGGCTCCCCATTTTTATTTGAAAGAATGGCTGAGAGACCAAACATGGTTCGTCACACTGAGGTGACTGGCTGCCATTTTCCTGAGAATGAACAAAGTGAGCCTGTTACTTCAAGGAAAACAACTGGTAGTATTTATTGCCAATAAAAAAATTTGAACTTTCAAGTGAAAGTTAGAATTTTGGATTGCTTCCTAACACAAACTTTTCTGATGAGATCAATGGTGATATTAAGAAATGTGATTTTTCTGACTTTGTAGAGTGAAATGTGTCAACATTTGGAAGATCTGCATAACTCAGTAAACCAATATTTTCCAAATGAATAATGTATGATGTTACAAGGTAAGGCATGAGTAAAAGGATCCCACTCAAAGTGAAAGATAAACCAGTGGGTTTTAATGTAACAGAGTCTCAAAAGTTCATTGAGGTGGTTTCAGATTCCATATTCCACATTTAGCAAAGCACCATGGTGGCGGTCTGGTGTAGTATCAGAGAAAACTGTCTACAATTATCTAAAAAGGTTTATTAAAATACTTCTTCCTCCTCCAACTGTTTATCTGTGCAAGGCTGGATTTTCTTCGTATATTTTAACTGAAATAATATATCAAAATAGATGGAAAGCAGAAGCAGATATTAGAATCTAGTTATTTTCTACTAAGCTAGATACTGAAGTGATTTGTAAAAATGTAGAATAATGCCACTCTTCTCATTATTTTTGTTCTGGAAAAACAGTTAGACAGTTACTTTCCATACAAATTTCATCTATGTTAGCAATATTATCAAATTAGTTAAGAAATTTAAAAAATTTTCAATTTAATTTCTAATATGATAAATACTAACAGCTATAACCCACAAAGACAAAACCTCTTTGGGGTCCTCAATAATTTTTTAGAGTGTAAAGGGATACGGAGACCAAAAACATTTGAGAACCATTGATGTACATAAATCTTGTGTATAAGTCTATTTCTATAGGTTAGGGGTCTAGATGTGGAACTGCCTAATTTAAAAAAAAGTACGCACATTTAAAATTAATGTCCTGCCAAACTGCCTTTCAAAGACAGCCTTGTCAGCTGAAACTCTCGCCAAATGTGCGTAAAAATGCCTAATAACCTGCAGATAGGCAACGACTGAAATTATCAACCTTTTAGATTTTGTGATTAATCTTCAAAAAGTAGTTTCTCACATAATTTGTTTAAAGAGTAAAAGTCCTTTAATCCACATAAAGTAAGATTCAATTCAAAAAAAATTTTTTTAGGTTTACATATTATTGCTCAGGAAAATAGGCTGTCGTCAACTTACCAAAAAAATTATTTTCCAAATAACACCTGTGAATGGATGTCTGAAATACAGACTTTCCCATAGAAACAATGGCAGTAAAGTTTACAAGCCTCAACATATAATTTAATAATTTTTAAAAAAGTAGCTAAATTCTAGAATTGTACTACATTGGAAAACTATTGACAAAACTGTCTCTGTTAGAAAGAGCACTTCCCATCCTAGTTGCAAAGCTGGGAACTCTGATACCATCTACCACTGTATACCACAAATGATCTCCACCCTCCGCTTGCCACTCCACCTTTTAGAGGAGGGCTACCTCAACAACCCATGCCCTTTGCAGATCTCTCGCGGGGGCTTATACCTTCCAGTGGGCAGAAGTATTGCACTGTAGAAGCTTGGAGGCCAAATTATGGCATCATGGAGTGAAAACAGAACAGGACTGAGGGATGGAGTGATGGAGAAATGTCAAGGGGGAGAGGTACATATTTAGGATGGCACCATCCTTGTAACCAGCTTGCAGTAAACAAGAGAAGCTGGGCTACAACTTCAGGTAGGTGACAGAGAGTCAGAACTCTGTCTATTACTATGCAGAGTTAATATAAAGGGACCAGGCTTTGGCTTCACATAGGTTCCAGTGCTGGCTCCGCCCATGACTGCATGCCCCAGACTGAGCGATGAGTCATTTCTTAGCACATTCAGTTTCCCCATCTACAAAGTGGGGATAATAGTATCTCCCTCTTTTTGAATGCTGCAGGAATTTAATTGAAGTTCTTTACATAAAGAGCCTTGAACAAAATGGTAGAAGTTTGCATTATGTACATTATGTATTATGTACAAGTCAGTGCTAAGACATAAATTCATAAACCTGTAAAATAATGGGGCTGGATTAGACAATCCAAAGGGCCATTTTAGGTTGAACTATTCTATGACAAACCATAGAAAAGCCAGTGAAAAAATAGCTCTAAATATATATAATCCCCCAGGTAAGATAATCTGCTAACACAGAAATAATAACAATAAAAAAAGGAAAAAAAATTCCTATGAAAATTTTTGGAGAAAAAGAACCCAACTAAAATAAAAAGACAACAACAGATTGTAAAAATATATTTGCAGCAAATATGGCTGATGAGGATTAATATCTTTATTATACAATAGGGCATACATAGCAAGTAGAAAAATAAGGCCCCAAAAGATACATATACAAAGGACATTAACAAATAATTCAGTAACAACTGTTTAACAAACAGATAAACATTGGACCACACCAGGAACAACAATAGGATACCACTGTTGCTCTATCGGAGCTCTGGTGGTGCAGTGGTTAAGAGCCCAGCTGCTAATCAAAAGGTCAGCAGTTCGAATCCACCAGAAACCCTATGGGGCAGTTCTACTCTGTCCTATAGGGTCATTATGAGTCAGAATTGGCTCAACGGCAACGGGTTTTTGGTTATTCTATCCAACTGGTAAAAATTTAAAAACATATGACCCTCAAAATAATAAAAATAAACGTGGAAAAGACAGGTTGGTTCTATTAAAACCCACAGGAAAAAGACGTGGCTGTTTGTTTCTGTAAAGATTACAGCCTTAGAAACCCTGTGTGGCAGTTCTACTGTCCTACAGGGTCACTATGAGTCAGAATCAACTTGATGGCATTGGCAGTGGGTCTGTTCAAACACTGCTGGGGGATAAAGTGAAAGACGCTCAGTGTTCAACACTAAGGAAGTGGTCACATAAACAATGCAATGTCAACCTGATATCAGCAACATGGAAAATTCTTATGAGAATGTTAAGGCAAAACAAGTGATATACAAAACTGTTTATAAAACCTGATTATAAATGTGTAAGAATGAAAACATGCACAAGAAAATACAATTAAAGGCAAAAGATGGCTGGGCTTGTGCAACTGTGGCTTAGTTTTGGGGTCAGAGTGACAGGGTTTCAAAAACTGGTTCCAGGCCCCCAAGTTTTGTCACCAAGGACAAGTAAGGAATCGTTCTGAATCTTAATTTTTTCAATTATACTTATTCAGGTTGCTGTAAGGACACATTATAACCCAACGAAAGGGCTAGCATTGTACTTAGCCCATCGTAATAAGTGCTAGATAAATGGTAGTTATTTTATTTCTCATTGGTAGTGTGTTTACACTATCTTTACTGTAAACATTTTATAAACAAACATAATTTAATCATGTGACTGTCACGTAGGAAATTTCTTGACTAGACACTTAACATCAGCACTGTATTCACCACTTTAAATTTTCAGAAATGAATCAAGTGTACAAATAGCATTTCTATTAACCCACATATAAACCCCGTTGCTGTTGAGTCAATTCCGACTCATAGCGACCCTATGGGACAGAGTAGAACTGCCCCACAGGGTTTCCAAGGAGCGGCTGGTGAATTCAAACTGCTGTCCTTTTAGTTAGCAGCCGAGCTCTTACCCACTGCACCACCAGGGCTCCAATGCATATATAACGTTTAAAAATTGCTCTTATGTATTTTGTAAAATTTTTAAACTATAAAAAGTGGTTGCAAAAGATTGAATTTGCACATTTAATACAGAAACCCCAACAGGTGCCACTGGTAAGTGTCTCAGGGTAACATGACCTATTCCTCTGGTGTCTTCGCATTTTCTCTTCGAGATTCTGTACTATCCCACACATACTAAATCAGCTGTTGGCATCTGAGTATACACGCCATGATCAAATACAGACGGTCGTAATGTTCTTCCAGGCTTAGGGCCACTAATTTAAAATAGATTTGGGACATTCAATTTCCCTTCATATCATGGATTCCTTCATAATAAAAAACTAGACATGTGAGTACTTTTGTGAGATTGTATGTTATTCACTATCAGCCCTCCCCACCACCACCTGTGTAGGATAACGATCACTCTCCAAAGTATTTATTTATGAGCCTGTATAATTATTTATAGAAGTGTGAAACCACTACTTTTTGTTACTTATCTTCTTTCAAAAATATTTTATTCACTAGTTTACGAGATAAAAGCTATACTGTCTTTTAGACAAAGTTATTTAGAAGTAACCAAATATCCGATGACACCTGGCCTTTGTGTTTCACCTTTCCCCAACCCAAACGTCCATGACACGCTCTGTGAACAAACTTTGCATTTTTAAAATGCTGACTTCACTGCTTACTACAACGTGATTCATAATAAAGAACACACTTTTGTTCTGATTACCTTGTACAGTTGACAGAAAGGCATCTTAATTAATCAAAGAACCAAACAAGACAGCCACATATACTACTTCTGAGCATCTGAGTTATATGATGTGTGGTAAAAAGAGACTTCACTGAAAAGTGGGGGCTATGTTTTGGAATTTGGCACCAGTTCCAGAAGTCTAAATTTTGAAGCTTTCGCAAGAGTTTAAAGTCAGAGGAAGAAGGAAAAAAAAAAAAAAAGAAAAAACCCTAAGGGAAAAGGGATATAATTCAACGTAAAGAAATCAGTTGTTGCTACTTTAACCCACGTGTTGTGTGTCTGCCATTACCAGTTTGTCTTTCTGTCGTTCACCATGGATGAGAAAGCCGCTTCGTCCATTGCCTTCAGGGTGCATGACCTTACAGACCCCGACGCGACTGATCCCGCCTCCTTCCTGTGGGAACCATCCCCCGCTGGAGTCATCTCTGGTCATAACCACAGCCTTGACACGCACAATATAGCTGTCACTAAAACGACAACAACAAGAAGAACGGGGCATGACAATGGTCTGGTAGCTGCAGAACATGTTTCACAGTGCAAAGACCACTAGCCAGCACTCTCCTGGACTCAGCAGAAGAAAATCTGTGCCTGGCAGTAACTTGAAAAGGTAGCTCACCTCAACTTTGGGGGGAAAAACCCCAACTTAAATTCAATATAAACTACATTAAAAAAAAAAAAAAAAGATACCAAGTAATTAAAAAATATTTTGCGAATCTTTGAAGGTGGATGCAAATTTTCCACGTTGAGATCCAAGTCTGTAGGCATAATGTTCCTCAGTTTCTAGGTGTAAGTATTAATAATAAAACAAATGAACTGATCTCTGACATCTACAAGTTAGCAAAGACAAACCTATTCAGAGAGTATTATGACTTCAAACCCTTCATTTACAATGAATGATCAAGGCTTAACATTTCATAAAGCCAGTAATCTTCTTATTTAGCATAAGAATATGATAATCCACTTGCAAATCACAAATTGTCATGCAATTGTTTACACAGGTTGGAAAATATTTCAATTCAAATACCCTTTGCACTTTGCGTCCTTCTGTTTATAATTTTATTTTTTCTAGTCTAAACTTCAATTTCGCAATAAGTTCTTTCCCACATTTGCCAAAATCTCTTTCTTCCTCCAGAGACCAACTCTAGCCTCTTTTCAATGTTCATCACATTTTGGAAATTTATTTGGATTTTCAGCAAGGCCATTAAATTCTCACTTGCTGTTTCTTTCTTTGGATACAATTCATTTTTTACTCATTCAAACATATATTCATGTCTTCTCTATGCCAGGCACTGGATTCTAGGGAAACACAAGCGCAGTGACACAGACCCCCTTGGTTGCTCAGGCTTCAAGGGAAGACTTCCCCAACCCCAGAGCTCAGAGCCTGGCCACCACAACCTGCCCCACACCCCTGCTCACCTCACTCACCATAAGAAGTCAAAGCTACCAAACTGTCCATTACCCCTACAGCTTACTTCCCACTCAGCTTGGGGGACACCATCTCCCTTACTTCCTTATCCTCTCCTATGACCATCCTCTTCACTTTGTTAATCTAAATGGCTACTCGCTCTCCCTGAGTCTCTGTGACCCACTCATATGGGGCTGCTTTCTCTCTCCCACATCCCTTCCCAAGGAGCCTAGATGTGGGGTAGGGTACTCACCTTGCTGCAGACTATTTGCCCATACACCTGACCAGCTGCCCACTATCCTTCTTTGTTTCGATCTTCTACAGACTTCTGGGTCACTCCCCCCTCATTCCCTGAAGAGGTTAGCAATCTCTTGTCTCTAGGCTCACTGTCTCTCCAGTTCTCACCATTATCCCTGTCAAGATTCTTGATTATTTCATTATTCACACAAAGGACCCTTCCAATTTCTTGGCCTCTCAGTTCATGGAACTCCTCTACTCCAATGACTTTGTCTTATACCCAACCTTAGTCATACATGCTCAGGCTAACACTCTTGAACTTGTCAGTGTCAACATCTGTACCACATCTTTAAAGTGTTCAAAAGCAAAGATGTCACTTTAAGGACTAAGGTGCACCTGACGCAAGTTATGGTATTTTCAATAGCCTCTTATGCATGTGAAAGCTGGACAATGAAGAAAGGAAGACAGAAGAAGAACTGAGGCATTCTAATTATGGTGTTGGCAACAGATGCTGAATATACCATGGACTGCCAGCAGAATAAACAAATCTGTCTTGGAAGAAGTACAGCCAGAATGCGCCTTAGAAGTGAGGATGGCGAGACTTTGTCTCACGTACTTTGGACATGTTATCAGGAGGGACCAGTCCCTGGAGAAGGACATCATGCTTGGTAAAATAAAGGGTCAGCAAAAAAGAGGAAGACCTTCAAGAAGATGGACTGATACAGTGGCTGCAACAACAGGCTCAAACATAACAATAATTGCAAGGATGGTGCAAGACTGGGCAACATTTCCTATTATAAAATGAGGTCACCGAGTCAGAACTGACTCGACGGCACCTAACAACAACAACCACCTCTACAATCTCAATTTTAAGCATTCTAGTCTCCAACCACCACCTCCTAACTTTGCAGCTCACTCCCTCCAGACTCCAGTAATGTTTCAACCACCTTTTTCCTGTTCCCCACCCCTTCATGTTTTCACTTGATTCTCTACCCAACTTAAATTCCATGGTCTGTCTCAACACTCCTTTGCATGCAGCCTTAACTCCCTCGCCCTTTCTTTCCTTACTGTTAATTGCCTGGCAAAACCCCAACCCCAGTTAAATTTACCATTGGTTTACTCCATGCACCTCCACAGGAAGATAAACATGGTTAGAGGGGGAAAAACCCCCCACTACTATGAACAGAGGTCTCACTCTAAAGTCATAACCACTAATCTACAGCGTCACCTGGAATTCTGTTATACTTCCCTGGTCCATCGACAAGAAGACTATTTCACATGTCCCCCTACCTCCTACCTCTCAAGATGACAGATAAGTGTGCCTTAATTTCCCGGAGAAAACAGACATAAGCAGACGGGAACTTGCACCTGCACCTTTCACCATGCCTACTACTCTGTATCAATACTTTGCCTTTCCTCCTGTAACTGTGGATAAACAATCCATAATCCAAGCTCAGGCAAACTCTTCCATGTAAATACCTTCTATGTGCTAACAGACCCCAAATTCACATTTCTAACCCAGAACTCTCCCCTAAACTCCAGACCAGTAAAACCTACTGCCTATGTGACTTCACTGCTTGGGTGTCCAATAGGCATCTCAATCAACATGTTTCAGATTGGACTCTTGATTTCAATCCGTTCCCATCCTACTGGTTTTCCGTTTGATATATATCCAGAATCCACTTTTCACCACCTCCATTGGCAATGTCCTACTCCCAACTGCCATCACCTCTCATTTAGATTATTCCAGTAGCCTCCTAACTGGACTCCTTATTTCCATGCTTGCCCTACTTTCCCAGAAAACAGAAAGGTAAGTCAGGTTATGACTCTGTACTCAAACAAACCACCCAGTAGCTTCCTATATGACTGAGTAAAAATCAAAATCTGGCATATCTACCATTCTTCTCCTCACTCATTCTAGTTCAGTCCCATCTGAGTCCTTGATGGTCTGCCACACTAGGCACACACACCTACCCCAGGGCCTTTGCACTTCCTGTGTCTTCTACTTAGAATGTCATTCCCTGTTCTTCTCCCGAATACCTATTAGGCTTATTCTCTTATTTCATTTAGGTCTCTGTCCAAGGTCATTTCATCAGAGAAGATGTCCCTGTCTACGTTATATAAAGCAGCACCCTCTATCTCTTTTAGATTTTTTACCATTTTATTTTTCTATATGCTACTGAATCAGCACCTGCCCTATTACATATTGGTTTGCCTACTTTCCCCAACTAGAATGTAAACTCCACAAAAGGAGTGACTTTGGCTCTTTTGTTCACTGTTATATCTCTAGACCCTAGAATGGTATCTTTTATGTATGTAGGTGGTTGTGGAATAAATGGGTTAAATATACAATGTAAAGAGGTTTACAAAATGATCTGGAGCTAACAGAATCCCTGAGAAAACATAAAGTGCTCAATAGTCATTTGCTTATGAACCACAACAGCTTAACTGGAATAAGGGTAAAGACCTCCTTTGCATTAATAGGAAACTCGAATAAAAGCACAGGTTGCCATGTAGATGGTTTCTATCATAAATCTGTTCATCTCAGGATTCAACATGCATATTCCTTCAGATCCTAGAGATTAATTAAAAACATTTTATAACATTTGTTTAGATTAGTTGCAAACAAACGATTTTGGAGAATATACATGGTTTGATTTTTTCTTGTTGTTGTGTGCTATCAATTCCGATGCATAGTGACCCTATATGACAGAATAGAACTGCCCCATAGAGTTTCGTAGACTGTAATACTGTGGGAATAGAGTGCCAGGTCTTTTCTCTCGTGGAGCGGCTGCTAAGTTTGAATGGTGACCTTTTGGTTAGCAGTAAGTGCTTAACCATTGTACCACCAGGACTCCTACATGCTACTCATTCCAGAAAAGCTGAAGAGTCCTCAAGATATGTAATTCCCCAGTATGAAACACAGCTTTCCCAAATCTCCCACGAGTGTACTATGGGTTCATCCCAACAGGAGATCACCAAAATGAAGAACTGAAACGCTACACACCTCTTGTTGAAACATGATTTTACTTTTTTCGTCTTACAGCTGTGTGACGTTTTCCCTTCCTTTGAGAGGATTAAGTAAACATGAAATGGGGAAGTTTGCATTATGCCGCAGACTTATTTCCAAAAAGGACTCCTTTATTCAAGATTTTAAATATATATATCTATATCCTACTGCCTGGCCTTCAAATTACAAGGGCAGCTTTAACTTTGGCCTTTGCTTGCAGTCTGCAGCATTCCCCTTCCTGCCTTTATTCCTCCTACACCCCTTTCTGAGCAGACAGACTTGTCTATGATGGGGTGTGTGTGTGTGTGTGTAACAACAACCCCGCCAACCAGCATTAACCCAGGCATCTGGCTATTTAAAACAAGGCAGGGGGATAAAGTATTGCACTAAAAGCTGAGGAGGATGTCTGGATAATCCAGCTGCATGGCCGCATGCCAACTGCTTCCTATCTGTGGTGTATTTACGTTACCAGGCACTTAACCCCACCCAGAACAGAAATGACAATGAACTCTACTACCAAAAAGGTATAAAGGAGGAAACTCCCTCCCCAACTTTCTGGAAAGAATTAAACAACATCTGTTTAACACAGATGTGGGGTTTGCTTGGTGGGATCGTGGGTGGGGTGGGGTGGAGAAGGAAGAGCCAGGGCAGATTAGTTTTTTAATTTGCAAAAGGAAAATGCTGCTGGTATGCTTTAGAAATATATTTTTTTAATGCTAACATTGTCAAAAATAACAATTTAAAAAAAAATGCTTCTGAAAGTGCCAACATGTGGACTTTGTAAAAACATGACTTGTTCGTGATCACTCACCTTGCAAAAAACAAAAAAACCCCGTTGTCGTTGATTCCAACGCATAGCGACCCTATAGGACAGAGTAGAACTGCCCCATAGGGTATCCAAGGAGTGGCTCGTGGATTCGAACTGCCAACCTCTTGGTTAGCAGGCATAGCTCTTAACCACTGAGCCACCAGGGCTCCCAACACACAAAAGTGGTAGGGATATCCTTCGGTAGGATAGGGAGTACAATATCGAAACTAGATGTTTATTTAGGGGTGGTGATTCCAAAAGGACACAGCAAGTTTTAGGTTTCAGGTCTTTATGTTCTTTGTTCTCTCCAGATTTGAGGCAGGCCCTGCCTGGGCCATTTTCCAGGAGTAAAGGAACTGTAGAAGGTGGCTATGAGGCAGCACCGTGCCTGTAAAGAATGTGTGCCTCCGAGCCAGACAGGTCAGAAATGCCATGACCTCCTCAGTTTCAATTTCCTCATTTGCAAAATGATGAGAGGCTCTACCTTGCCCGGCTGTCCTGAGGGTTAAAAGCAGTAATAGAGGTCAAGTGCCTGATACAGAGAAGTCTGAGAAACTGTAGCTACCATTATATTTTTGCTGAAAGACTGACTTTGAGTACAAAGACCGGTCCTTTAAGTACCAGCCTGCCTGGCCACTGAGGAGTGGTTTTCTAGAATGCCCGTCTTTTTTTTGCGGTCTGAGGTGGACTGGCAGGGAAGCTGTCAGGCCCCTGCCAAGAGGAGAAAATTCCAGACAGATCTCCAGCAATTATCAATAGAAGTCAGACTCTGAAAGAGCAGGTTTGATTTCTACATTTCAGGCACACCTGTAGGGGAAAATAATTCCATCTGCCATCTGTGAACTGACTCTCTGCAGCCGGAAATTCCTGCCCTGCCCACCTCAGTTTTCTTTCAGGGAGGTAGCCTGGGACGTTTACATCCCCCCTTAAAATGTCCCCACTCCCCTCACTGACAGCCCTTATCTGATTACAGGACTCCTTTATCTCTCCATTATCCTAAACATTAGATCCACTTCCTCCCAGCCCTCTTTTCCACCCTTCTCCACTTTACCAGACCTTGAAAGGGATTAGCCAAGAGCCCAGCCTCTCCAACTCTCCCTTCCACCCAGCACACCACCCAGACGCCAGCTGGGCCAAATATAACAACACCAAGTCCTCCAGGGGAGCCTGCACAGACGCTTTATTTTAATCAGCACCCCCCCCATCTTCTTATGCCTATAGACTTATAAAGGCTCTTTGATTTCATCAAATTTATATGTCTATATAAAATGTTATATATGTGTATATGAAATACATATGTCTAGCCATCTTTTTAAAAAGAATCAACAACATATTTCAGCACAAATGGGTTGAGAACCAAAGGTATTTGTCATGTTCTATCTGTTACGTTGGGTGGTAGTTTCGTAGGTATTCATTTTATTAAGTATCAAATACTTAAGTTTGTTTTTTTTTTTAAAGCATATTGCCTGGGTTTTAGAAATTTATATATTCTGAATTTTATGAGCAAGGAAAGTCACACATAAAGTGGTTTTATGTACAGTGGTAACTAAAGGTGGAACACATGCTCTCAACTGCTTAATGTCACAGGAAATAAGGACTCTATATGACTACCAAATTGGGTACTATTTGTGCGATTAGGCCATTATAGGAAACAGTGGTATGACAAGTCCACTAATTCCTATTGTGGGAAGACTTTATTGTAAAAATACAAGATCTGGCAAGTTTAGCCAAAGGGACAAACTCTCCTCTAGACCCTGAAGGACAAGCACTGTGTACCCGAGAAGGAAGATGTTTCCAGAACATTAAACATTTGCTTCATAAAGAGGACTGGTTTGCATAATATTAGATTTGGGAAAGCTGGGAAGTAGGGTAAAATCACTGAAGATAAGACTTCCCTACAGTTATTCAACATTAGTGAAATCAGCCATAAAGTGCACTTGAAGAAGTAGCCTTCAAAACCGCCCCAATACTAGTAAAAGAACCCATGTACTCGAACATGTAACCAGTAAGTAGTAGCCATCAAGCTGATTCTGACTCATGGCGACCCCGTGTGTGTCAGAGTAGAATTGTGCTCCATAAGGTTTTCAGTGGCTGATTTTTTAGAAGTAAATTGCCAGGCCTTTCTTCCAAGGAGCTTCTGGGAGGACTCAAACTTCCAGCCTTTCTGTTAGCAGCCAAGAGTGTCAACCGTTTGCACCATCCAGGGACTGCACTTGAACAGATACTATCGTTTTAATTTTGAGCTCATGGTATCCAGAGCACTGTGCTAGTGACCAGATTCACCAAGAGAAGAAAGCAGACTCTTCAGGCCAATCTTTAATTATTATTTTTGCTTTCTTTGTTTTATATCTAAAGGTGTACATATTTTTCTGGTGAAAATATACACAACAAAACATACACCTATTCAGCAATTTTTACCTGCACAATTCAATGGCGATGGTTACGTCCTTCACCTTGTGTCACCATTCTCACTGTCTCTGCCCATACTGTTTTACCAGCTTAGACCCTCTGCCTCTCCAAGTTCTCATCTGTGCTTTAAGCTACTGTTGCTACTTCGATCTCATATAAACAAACAAACAAAAACAAATCCACTGCTGTCAAGTCACAGCCACCCTATAGGACAGAGCAGAACTGCCCCATAGGGTTTCCAAGGCTGTAATTCTTTACAGAAACAGACTGCCACCTCTTTTTCCTGCAGAGCAGCTGGTGGGTTTGAACCGCTCACCTTTCAGTTGGCAGACAAACACTTTAACCACTGCGCCACCAGGGCTCTGATCTCATATAGGTAATTCTTTAAAAGGGCACAATGCTTAAGGCAAACATTTTTTAAATTTATTTATTGACGTAAACTAATGTTTAAAGATGACTTCATGGGATGGTTTCAGTTCAAGGTTTAAAAGTTGTTTCTAGGTGATAGATTCGGGGGATCCTCCAGTTTCCGTGTATACAGTAAGTCTAGTTTCCAGTAAGAATTTGACGTTCCATTCCACAATTTTCCTACTTTTGATAAAGATCCATCTATTGGCCCCCTGGACACCCTGCTAACTCAGAACCGAAGCCAGTCCCAAAGTCCACCTTTCAGCCAAAATTAGACAGGCCTGTAAAACAAACAATAACACACGTGAGGAACGTGCTTCTTAATTCAATCAAGTATAAATGGACAACACCTGCCAAAGGCAAAGATGAGAAGGCAGGAAGGGACAGGAAAACTGGATGAATGGACATGGGGAGCCCAGCGTATAAAGGGGGAGAGTGCTGACACACCGCAGGGATTGCAACCAAAGTCACAAAACAATTTGTGTATAAATTTTTGAGTGAGAAACTAATTTGCGCTGTAAACTTTTACCTAAAGCACAATAAAATTATTAAAACAAAACAAAAAAAAAAAAAAAAACAAAGAAGAAGTAACACCAGGCAGCTAAAACTGGTCAGAGTACATTCCTAAAAATCAAATTAGCCAAATCTTTCCAGAAATTAAACCACTGAAATGACATTATACCACACTTAAAAAATGTATTTAGAGTGAAGAAGCAATCATCCCAGCATATCAGTATGTCCTGAGGATTTCCCTTCTCAGAGAGATGAGAATTACATATTGTGCTATGAAGAAAATTCAAATTGTCACATATATTTTGAGAAATGCTATTTCCTAATTCCCTCAAAAAAAAAAAAAAAA
>NW_004443940.1:17685730-17800954 GCF_000243295.1 Trichechus manatus latirostris | reverse complement strand
AAAAAAACAACAAAAAAAAAAAACAAACCCGTTGCCATCGGGTCGATTGAAACTCACAGCGACTCTATAGGACATAGTAGAACTGCCCCATAGGGTTTCCAAGGAGCGGCTGGTGGACTCAAACTGCCGACCTTTTGGTTAGCAGCCGAGTCCTTAACCACTGCACCAGCAGAGCTCTAAGTAAGTGGAAAGAAAAAAAAAAAAAAAAGGTCCATCTATTGGGTCCTAGCCAGTCACCATCCATTTCTTCTGGTCTCATGGCAAAGGAGGTAGTAAGTAGTTCCTGGAGGCATTTAGACCTGTAGTCCATTTCCTCCTCTGATTCCTGAGTCTCCTTCTTCCTCTGTTGCTGTAGGCAAATAGAGACCAATTTTTGTATCTTGGATGGCTGCTTGCAAGCTTTTAAAACCCCAGGAACTATACAACTACAGTTCATTCTTCACTGTGTCCCTGCTTTTCTGAGATGCCACAGCTAATCTTGCCCATTCAGAATAATCCTTTCCCCTCAGAGCACTACAACACAGCTTTTACTATTAAGTGTACCTTTTCACATACTGAATTGTTGTTGTGTGCCGTCAAGTCGATTGCGACTCAGAGTGACCCTATATGACAGAGCAGAACTGCCCCATAGGGTTTTCTAAGCTGCAGTCTTTATGGGAGCAGAATGCCAGGTCTTTTCTCCCGAGGAACCGCTGATGGGTTCACACTGCCGACCTTTTGGTTAGCAGCCGAGTGCCACCACTGTGTCACCAGGGGCTCCACATACTGAATAAATGTTGGTAAAAGTAACATGTGTTTTATCTTCATGATCAATTTAGGTATCTATTTTTAATGATATGTAATGAATTCCAGGAACACAGCCCCAATTTTACCTAGAAGGGGAAGGGAGTGCTTGCCTTACAATGACTCAGAATATGACCATCATCCAGGAAGCAATGAGGCTGGAAGTCAGGGATCCAGCTTACAGGGCTGGAGCCCCAGTAGGGGTGCACTATCACACTCCCTTCCTTCACTCTTTGTTGGGCTCAGATTCTGAGACGGAAGCCACTAGAAAATGTTTTAGGAATCCCACCTTAGTCTTCACCGCAAGCCAGTAAGTTCTGCTGTGTTGCAAGGCCACTAGAGCCCTGTGTCCAAGTTCTACCCTCACCCAGGAAGGCGTGAGCCAGGGCATGTCCATTCTCATCCTCGCATGCCTCCGATAAGCCCAGCATCTTTGTTGTCGATGCTGCCCAGCTACACTGAAGTATAAAAATATACCTCCTCGCCCACACACCATTTTCTTGTACATATAAAGAAGGGGTGGGGCTGTTTTCTCCATTGTTATGAAAGCCACTGCCAGCACGACTGATATTTAAAATATGATTATTAAATTTAATAATTTGTAAGTCATTCTTCAGAACCAACTCCAGCAAGTCAAAGTTTATGAGAGTTGGGCCTCTAGTTTTATTTTCCTATTGAAATTTTCATATAAAAACATTCCTTTAGAATAACTACTGTAAATTCCTATTTTTTTTATAAGCTAGTGATTCTATCATTCAAAATATATGCCCATACCCTGTTTAACATACAGTGCTGATTTAGCAAGCTATTTGCTTCTAAAATATTTGCCTTTAAATTATAATGCACTGTAAATATACATATTCTCCAGTCTCCTCAGAGCTACTTTATATGTTTTCAGGCAACAAGGCAATGTGCCCTGCGTGTTCTCGGCACCCACTTCTGCACGTTCTCGGGAATGAGTTACTTGGCTGGGCTGTTGCAAGTCGGGGGGCCAGGCAGTGTGCTGTTCACCACACTCTGGACTCTTTCTCTTTCTTTGCTGCTGTGTCTCATAACCCATAAATCAAAAACCCATTGCAGTTGAGTCGATTCCGACTCATAGCGACCCTATAGGACAGAGTAGAACCACCCCATAGGGTTTCCAAGGAGTGGCTGGTGGATCTGAAGTGCAGACCTTTTGGTTAGCCGCCAAGCTCTTAACCAGTGCACCACCAGGGCTCCTCATAACCCATAACATCCAAAAAAAGGGGAATGCACCAAAGACACAAAGGAACAAGATCAGCGTTGGAAGTTAAGGCATGCTTCACAGAGGCTTACGAGGCCTCTGAGGAAATACCAGTGGGCAATTAGGGATCCTGTGACATCCCTGCAGCCTGAGAGGACAGACAGACGGTTCTAGCGAGCTAGAAAAACTTATAGCAGAAGCAAGTCAGAGCTTCTGGTAGCCCCCGTCTGCCCTGGCTTCCCAGTGAGAGCCCCAGTTCTAGGGGCGAACCTTTGTGTACTGTGTATGAACAGGAGGTGGTGATGCCCACGGCAGTGCCCAGCGACGCTGGAAATTACCTTACAAAGCAGTGGTTTTCTGGTTTCCTTTTCAGCAAAGTTTATGAAGTTGCGTTAGATTCATTCTGTGCTGTGTTTAAAATGCAATTTTTAATTTAACCTCTAAGCTTTTATCTCCTGTAGTTTCAACAAGCATAAACCCTTCATGGGAAAAGAGTGATTCAGTTGGATTCTGCTTATATTGTGCTCAATTTTTTTTTTAATCTTTTGTAAAAATGGCATTTGTTGATTTTACTTAATATATTAAATGTCTTAAGCACTGAGCCATAGTTTTCTTTCTTTTTAAATTTTCTTATTAACATTTAAGTTCAGCACTTCAACTCATCAAAAACCACAAGAATATATAATATTAGCGACGACTGATCGCTCATAATTGGGGTGCAATCAGGATAAAGGCATTAGGGCCGGTCAGCTAATGCACATTCTAAAACCATAAAATGGGGCAGTTTTAAAAACCCAGGCAGTGGTGTCTGCTGAAGTAAATCTTAGCTTCAGCCCCTGAAAAGGCAATTTTAGAAGTTGTGTCTAAGGCCGATTTTTTAAATGGCTCTTTGGCAACGCTCCCCATGTCAATACAACTTTCCTGAGCAAGTGCCTCATGAGGTGAGTAATGCGCCCAGGGGAAGCAAAGCTGGCTGAGGTCGAGCCTGGGGAGCCCTAGCAGGACGGCCTAGTAGCTTGTTTATTGTGTGGGATGCAAAATCAACAGAGAAAGTAACTGCTTTTTCTTGAAATTTGAAAACAATTTTCTCTAATCTCTACTGATACAAGAAATTATCATTGTCCCACCCTGGAGACCTAGAGAACCAGAAATCTCTGAGCAGTCGCCCCTTAAATCCTGGGTGGGTTACCTGGTCAGTCATTTTGTTGTTGTATCGTTGTTAGCTGTGGTTAAGTCGACTCTGACTCATGGCAAACCCATGTACAACAGGACAAAATGTTGACTGGTTCTGGTGCCATCGGCACAATCATTAGGATGCTTGAGTCCAGCGTTATAGCCACTGTATATTTTGAGTGGCTTCCAACCTAGAGGCTCACCTTTCAGTACTGTATTGGACGGTATTCTGTTGTAATCCATAAGGTTTTCATTGGCTAACTTTAAGAAGTAGATTGCCAGGCCTTTCTTTCTAGTCTGGAAGCTCTGCTGAAATTCACCCACCATGGGTGACCCCGTTGGTATTTGAAATACTGGTGGTGGGGTCAATCACTTGGGACCTCTGTATCTTTACCCATCAACTATCTATAGAGTGGACAATTACTTTAATAGTAGGCTCTGGAATGCATTTTAAATTATTTCTGATCTTTAAAAAACTGGCTCCAAAAAATGAAACAAACACATACTACCCTCCAACAAAAACAAAAACCCTTAGATTTGAAGGTAAATGTAATGTCACTTTACAAATTAACGAAAATTTTTTTTCAATTCCACTGAATTCAAGAAAGTTTAAAAGTGTTTAAAAAGGTTTCTTTTTTCAAAGCCCAGCATCGAATGAATCTCTGTACTGTTCCAGGTGAGGATCATGCTGGTACAAAGTAGATAATTCCAGTAGGCTCTCCCTTCCAAGGCAAATCCCCTACATCAGACAAGGCTTCCAAACCCAACTGGCCATGTCTCCAGCACAAGTGTGCCTACTTGCCTCTTTCATTTTACCTATAACGTCCAGGAATCATATCTGCTGTAAATAAACTGTTGAAGTAACATGACAAATATGTATGGGTATATGTGTGTTTTATTTTAATGTTAAATCTATTATAGCAGTATACACAGCTTCTCTAACCATCAACATGGATATTTTTTTTCCAGGTGTTTTTTTAAATTGTACTTTAGATGAAGGTTATAGAGCAAACTAGTTTCTCAATAAACAATTAATACACATATTGTTTTGTGACACTGGTTGCCAACCCTACGACATGTCAACACTCTCCCCTTCTCGACCTTGGGTTTCCCACTACCAGCTTTCCTGTCCCCTCCTGCCTTCTTGTCCTTGCCCCTGGGCTGATGTGCCCCTTTAGTTTCATTTTGTTTTATGGGTCTGTCTAATCTTTGGCTGAAAGGTGAACCTCAGGAGTGAGTTCATTACTGAGCTATATAAGGGCGTCAATACGGGTATTTTAAGATCAGTTCAAACGTTTCAAGAAATTATTGTAAGATTTTATCCCAACAATTCGTTAAGCATTCAGGGAATCTACTGGAGATTTCTGAGTTTTTGTCAAAAATCACCAAAACAACTTTGACATGAGTAAGCTACTTTTAAAAAATACAGTTTATTTTATTCAAATCTAAATAGAATGAATCTACTTCTTACAGAATGAAAGCGTTCTGTCCTAAAGGGCTGGAGTTTCAGGGTGATTACACAGCATTAAGTGGGGACAAGGGAGTCCTGGGAGGCAGGCACCCAGTCTGAATCTAGGGATGTGATTTTGCTTTTATTGTCTGCTTTACTGCTTATGTGATGAAGCCTGAAGTTCAGTGGAGTTCATAAGCAATCAGGACCAAAGGATTAGCAGCTTAAATAAAATAACCTGCCCCCGAAGAACTCTTTCTTCTTTCCTATCTTTTACTCCAAAAGCAATAATTTTCTTTGACTTTCTCTCTGTTTTACATACCCTTCCAAAAGTGGTATTTACGATCCACATTTAAACGCCAAAGGCCAGCTAATGGAAATGTTAGATTACTAAACAAAATTAACTCTCACCACATTAAAGTGTATATATAATAGAAAAATTGGTACTTCAAAACACAAACGCCAAAGGAGTTGTTTAAAGTGAATAATCTCCAATTTAGGTCTTTAAATTGTAGCCTTTGAACTTCTGTGTCTGACTTTCTCAGCATATTCTTCCTTTCTCACTGAATTGGAGAGAAAGGGAAGAGTGTGCTTAATGATCTACATACTGAAAGGCTCAGGGGTAAGGGCACTGATATCTGTAACTTACTTTGCAATGTATAAAAAAAGAACATGGAGTCTTGGATGGAGAGAGGAATGGGTATGTGTGTGATAAAACAATTATTGTTGTTAACTGCTGCTGAGTCCATTGTTGTGACTACTGTGTCAATCCATCTCATTGAGGGTATTCCTCACTTTCACTGACCTTCCAACTTTACCAAACATCATGTCCTTTTTCTAGTGATTGGTTTTTTCTGATGACAGTTCTAAGTGAGTGAGTCCAAGTCTCACCAGCCTCCTTCTAAGGAGCATTCTGGTTGTACTATAGCAAAATGCTAATTGCACTCTATGTGGGGGATATGTGGGTGTTGACTATACAAGTCTTTTACCTTTTCTGAACGTCTGAAAACTTTCAAAATACAATGTTGGAGAGGAAAATTTGTAGTGTTGTATTCAAAATTAAGATCAACACTAATCCCAGAAGATGCTGATAACTGTACTGGAAAGTCTGGTTACTTCTCACATAATCCATAGGACACATTTCCCATTTTTGACTTGCCACCTCCCACTAAAAGCAAACCACAGTCAAAGGTCAGGAAATTACCAAACTACCTTAACACCAAATTCTAAACCTACGAAATCCTTTTTCAAGTCAACCTTTAATAAAATCTGTTCTCAAACAAAAGGAGGTGATAATTTGGCCCAAAGGGAGGAAGAAAAGTCGGCCTGTCATGCTAGCAATAGGTTGATAGGCTTTTAAAAGCCTCATTGCTTCTACTCCTGACAGATCCCTCAGACATAGATGCCCTTTTAGGTGGCAAGAATTACCAATTCATTTAGTTATTTCTTTTCTAGGAATCTGCCACTCCCCTCATTAGAGATGGAAAGCTGAGCACGCGCGCACGCGCACACACACACACACACACACACACACAAATACACAAATAAAGCAAATTCAAGGCATTTGTTGAAGATCTTGGGACTGCTTCATCATTTTCCAAGTAGAGAGAGGAAATGGAGGTGGGCCTGAAGGTCGGGTTGGGTCTTCAATTATGACTACTGTACTGTATCATACTGTACTGAAGAGCCACACAAAAAAGCTAGCCATGCACTTCTCAAGCTAGAAAGAACTGTAGAAACCGTCTACTCTAGACTCCTCGTTCAGATGGAAAAACTAAAATCCCATCTGGAGAAGGGATTTGTTCAAGGTCACTGACATTAGGGATGGACTAAGAATCAGCCTCTGCATCCCCTCTTTCCCTGCCCCCCTTGCCACAATTTTAAAAAATGTTCTCATGTGTTTGCTAAAATGTTCAAAACACCTTTCTAAAGTGAAAAGGTGTTCAAACTTTACCAAATATGCCATTCCCATAAAAAAAATTGTACAGTGAACTTTTATTTTGGCAAGATGACATTTTTTAAAAAAGTTTTTATTGTGGTAAAATATAGACAACAAAGAGCTTGTGCCATTTTAAGCATTTTTATGTATACAATCCAGTGACATTAATTAACATTCATCATGTTATACAGCCATCACCACTACCCATTTCCAAAAGTTTTTCATCCTTCCAAACAGAACTCAGTACCCCTTAAGTAATAACTCCTAGTCCCGTCTCTTCCCAGCCTCTGATAATCATTAATAAACTTTCATCTCTTTGCATTTATTTGCCTATCCTAGATCATTAACATAAGTGGGATCACACATTATTTTTCTGTGTCTGACTTAATTCACTCAGTATTTTTCAAGGTTCATCCATGTCACAAAATGTGTAAGAACTTCATTTCTCTTTATGGCTGAATAATATTTCATTGTATGGCTATAGCACATTTTGTTTATCCATTCATCTGTTGATGGACACTTGGGTTATTTCCACCTTTTGGCTATTGCAAATATTGCTGCAATGAACATAGTGTGCAAGTATCAGTTTGAGTCCCTGTTTTCAAGTATTTTGGATATATACAGTAAAATTTGTGAAAGCCAGAACCTGTGTAAGGTGGAAACCTGTCAGAGAAGGAAAATTCAAATAGTTTCCACTAATAGAGACAACGGAAAAGTGGTGACTGCACCCTGTCAAAGGTGGAAAACCTACGAGACCCGGAAAAACAAGGCAGGCCTGTTGAGTTTTGGCTCTCACAGGTTTCACTGTCCCTAGGAGTCTGCCACTTTTTTTTTTAATTGTTGTACTTTAAGTGAACGCTTACAATTCAAATTAGTCTCTCATACAAAAATTTACACATACTTTGTTATGTGACTCTAATTGCTCTCCCTATCCTGTGACAGCACACTCCTCCTTTCCACCCGATTTCCAGCGTCCATTCAACCAGCTCTTGACCCTCTCTGCCTTCTCATCTCACCTCCAGACAGGAGCTGCCCATTTAGTCTCATGTATCTACTTCAGCTAAGAAGCACACTCTTCACGAGTATCATTTTATGTCCTATAGTCCAGTTTAATCTTTGTCTGAAGAGTTGGCCTTGGAAATGGTTTTAGTTCTGGGTTGACAGAGAGTCCGGGAGCCATGTTTTCTGGGGATCCTCCAGTCTTGGTCAGACCATTAAGTCTGGTCTTTTTACTAGAATTTGAGTTCTGCACCTCCTTTTTCTCCTGCTCCATCAGGGACTCTCTGTTGTGTTCCCTGTCAGGGCGGTCATTGGTGGTAGCCGGGCACCTTCTAGTTCTTCTGGTCTCAGGCTGATGCAGTCTCTGGTTTATGCGGCCCTTTCTGTCTCTTGGGCTAATACTTTCCTTGTGACTTTGGAGTTCTTCATTCTCCTTTACTGCAGGAGAGTTGGGACCAACTGAAGCTTTTTTTTTTTTTAAAGGGCCTTGTGGCCAAGGCCCCCATATCCAAGCTGGGTGCTCTGAAGGATACAAGAGATGTTATTCTCATTGGTCTATTCAAATTTATTGGGTAAACAAATAAATGTCAATGGAATCACAAGGAGAAATGAAGAAACAACACAGCTGGGGCTGGGGGCTGGGTAGTTCTACTCATCTTGGCAAAGTTTCACACCAACAGAGCAATCCTCTCTGTTTTTCTTCCCCATCTGTCAGTGTAACTAGTGCCATAAGTGAAGCGGCCTAACCTCCTAACCTCTTTCACACACCTCCCTCTCACTCCTGGGTGAGATACCCCAGTCTCTTACTACTGAGCCCCAGTTTTTTCATATGTAAAATGAGTGATGGGCTAAACCACCTTTGGGGGCCCTTCTTTTTACTTTGTGTTAAAAAATGGTCTTAAAGTCCTTTAGCTGTGCCATGTTGTTGTTAGGTGCTGTCAAGTCAATTTCAAGTCATAGTGACCCCTTGTGACAGAGCAGAACGGCCCCATAAGGTTTCTAGGCTGTGATCTTTATGGCAGCAAGTCGCCAGGACCTTCTCCAGCAGAGTCAGCCTTTCAGTTAGCAGCTGAGTGCTTAACTGTTGCATTGCTGTGCCATAGAGCTTAAAAAACTTAAACCACCAAAATATTCTACAAAAGCAGTTCAGAAAACTTTCAGCAGTAAAATGCAACTGAAAACATCTTTGGAATTGAAAAAAAAATTGAAACCACAAAGACCTGAAACTGTGACAAACCAGTTTGTTCTCTCAGAGCAAGTGTTACGAAATTATAAAGTTCCCAGGAGTGAAACTGGCTTATCAAAGTATTTTGAAAAAGCAAGAATATGATTACACATCCACAAATGTGAGATTCTCTCTGGCCACATGAAAGGAAAAACCCAGTCATATTTATGGAACAACCACAGGCAAAGAAAAGGAGATGACAGATCTGTCCCTTGTCTCCCAAATAGTTCATCTTCATCATACATGCTTTATCAGCTGGCTCAAGACAGACACTCCAGTACAATCTTCACTACATTCAGAGAGAAAATGTTAGGAAAAGGTAAAGAAGCAGCTGCTGCTAAACTTTAAATTGGGGAAAAACATTTACTGCAGATCTTTGATAAAGCAATTCTGTGTACTTCGAGTTGTATGCTAGGGTTAGGGGCCCAGGGTGTCTCAATTAGACAAATGAGTTCTGGTCCAAAACTTCTCCTGTAAAACCAACTGTTTGAAACTAGAATGTATTTTCCCTATAGGGAAAACATAAAATGGTGAGCAGTGGGACTTCCTATCACTCCCATGAAAGCCTAATTGATCCTGAAAATACCTAAATCAGTTATATTCCCAAATGTTTGAACGGCCCCCTGACAGTCTCTTTAACAGAAGCCTCTATCCCTACTTTCAGGAGGAACTGCGAGTTCTACTGGGTTTTGGCCTCGAGTTTTCCTATCTGGGTAGGCAAGGAGGAATTCTCCAATTCATGATTTAGGCTTCATTTTGGGGTCTCTGGAATTTGGCACCACTGGATCTTGAATAGAGTCCCTGGGTGGTACAAATAGTTAAGCATTTGGCTACTAACCAAAAGGCTGGTGGTCTGAATCTACCCAGAGGTACCTCAGAAGAAAGGCCTGGCAATCTATCCACTTCTGAAAGATCGCAGTCATTGAAAACCCTATGGAGCACAGTTCTATTCTGATAAGCATGGGGTTACCATGAATCAGAACCAACTTGATGGCAACTTGGTTTGGTTTTTGCTTTAGATCTTGAGGGGCTCCAAAAAGAGCCAGCCTAATGATTCAGTAATAAGTGAGAAATCTTAACACCCAAACAAGCAGCAGGCTGACAAAAACTAAGCTCTTAACTATCCAAACTCAAAATGACTTGTTTAAATGTAAACATCAGTATCAATGCTATAGTTTACAACTCCCAAATAAGTTTTACTGGGGAATGGTCCTTTTCTTTTAGGGTCCCCATGACTGCTGGTGAGCAATTATAAGGGCAGGAAGAAGGCAAGCTTCAGATTCACAGGATAATCATGACAGAGCAGACTCTTGACTAGTCAACCTTTACAACTACACAGAGGGACAAGATTTGACCAACTGCAATTTCCTCCTACCTTATAATGTAACAGAGCCATCTACTCAGCACACGTGCTTCCATTAAATTACTTTCCTGCCATAAAAGAACTGAGCAGTATGAAGACTGGGTAGGCCAACTCGCTACCAAGCTTGCTCACAGTTTTAACCCTAGAGTATTAAAATACTTTTTTTTTCGTTTATAGGAGAGTATTCTAGGTTGCCCTGGTGGTGCAGTGGTTAAGCACTCTTGGGTGCTAACTAAAAGCTCAGTGGTTTGAACCCACCAGCCGCTCTGTGGGAGACAGATGTGGCAGTCTGCTTCTGTAAAGATTTACGGCCGTGGAAATCCTATGTGGCAGTTCTACTCTGTCCTATAGGGTCACTATGAGTTGGAATCGACTCAATGGCAATGGTCTGTTTTTTTTTGGATTCTAGGCTGAGGTATTTGATTTAAAAAGAACCTCCAGGAAACATTAGTACTATGTCCATATCCTGAAGTCTACCAGCTTGTTGAAGGACTACAACCCATTTTACTTTGAGACTCATGATCTTAGCAGATAATTGAGACCGCTGGGGGCAAAGCTGCTGACGTTTGCTTTCCTGGCCATCACCAACACGCCTGCAGCAGGGAGCAAGCAAGCCTTAAGTAGTAAATTTGGTAATGGCTAAAAAACACTGCTCCAGGCAGAACGAGGGAGTGGCCGTGACCAGCTTCTCCTACCAGAGCGCTTTACTGACAAGGTGGTAGTCTGTCTGGCCAACCAGATGCAGTTACACGACCCTGAAGCCATGCTGTCATAAAACCATCACTGTAGACTGCCATCGAGTATCAAAAGAGAGAATCAAACCCAAGATTTTAATGTTAAGAGGAGCCCCTCAGAGGTCATTTCATTCACCGGCAGGCTTCAGCCACCTCCCTGGACTAAGCTCACATTATTCGGGTCTTCTAGGAAAGTCACTGTTTCTAAAGGCACTGTGAATAACA
This sequence comes from Trichechus manatus latirostris, assembly GCF_000243295.1. NCBI lineage: Eukaryota > Metazoa > Chordata > Mammalia > Sirenia > Trichechidae > Trichechus > Trichechus manatus. Next base: position 17,789,838 of record NW_004443940.1, on the reverse strand, counting down.
CCATCCCTCCCAACAGAAAACTATTAAGTACCCAGCAATTTCCTACACAGGCTAACTCAGGTACGTACATGGAAGCTCTGCGTCAATGCAAAGGCTAGACAAACATATGACATTATGGTATCTTTTCTCATGTGTCTGCATATAGAGAATTAACTCAAACAATTATTGAAAGTCAAATCCTAATTCAAAAGACAATTTGAGAAATAAAGACGTGCCGCCTAAAATAGGTATACCCAAGACAACCCCAAATTCAGAAAATCTGGAGTTTGGCTAAGGAACATTTTTGCAGTCCTTAAGAAGTAAACCTTATCACTATTAAAACTTTTGAAAGTCTCCTCTACTTATAAAGGTAACATGCCTATTGTACAAACTACGTAAGTAAATCACAACTACCCTTGAATCTAAAAAATATTCTATACTATGAGCAACAATCAACAAATCTGCAAATACCTTTTCAAGGTAGCTATCAAAGGAAAGTCTTGTGTTTCGAATATAAGTGTTGTCTAAGCTTGTCCCTTGAGGCATAAGGCAAATCACATATGTGAAAAACACAAACGTTTCTTTGGTATTGGTTCTACTTAGATCAAAACGGCTTTTTTCTTACAAAATTACCTCAAAGAACGGAAAAAGTTAAGCATAATAGATTTTTCCCTAGCTGTTAGCTCAACTGAATGCTTATCATATTTACAACACAAGCTATAGAATCCTTAAACATTTTTCTTTATGATTATTATAGTTGTGTTCTGTCGAGTCAATTGCGACTCATAGTGGCCCCACATGACAGAGTAGAACTGCTCCACAGGATTTCCTAGGCTGAAATCTTTACAGGAGCAGATTGTCACATCTTTTCTCCCTTGGAGCTGTTGGTGGGATTGAATCTCCACCCCTTCCGGTTAGCAGCCGAGCGCTTTAACCATTGTACTACCAGGGTTCCTTTTTATTTCTTCCGTTCTACCCTCAGTTTTGTAGAATACTAACAAACAAACAAACCATAATCATAAGGACTTTCTAACAGTTCCAATTCTTCTACGTGGGGTGGGGGTGGGGTGGGGGTTAGTGATGCTTTTTAATATTACTCAAAGCAGAAAAAGGGGGCTGCTTTATTTTTCTTTGGAACAAGTTCCTGCCAGATTCTGCACATTGTGGTTCTTTGGCGATGTGATGAGAACACATATCCACCCACAGACACTAATTTTGCTCTTCACCCTTCCCAAGTAGCCTTTATGACACATGCTGTCTGCCCTCCATTTAATGGAATTCAAGAGGCCCAGTCAAACAGCAGGGCCCCAGAGGCCAGAGCAAAGGCAGGCGACCCGTCTCTGCCGCTCTATGGGTACAAAGAACATCTGTTTAAACGAAAACCACAAAAAAAGCCAAGCCCAGCCTGGACATCTCCAATCTGGAAACCTTGACAACTGCATGAGTTAACACTGAAAACTAAAAGCCACCTTTTGGTTGAAACCTGGAAAGAGATAATATCTTATTGCAGTTCCTTGCACGCCCAGCAGCCCTCACTCCCTGAGCTGCTCTCAGAACGTGTGACAAGGAAGGTGCCACTGTCATCCAAGCCAAGAGCTCTTTCGAAGAGGGCTGAAGTGCCAGCCCGGTGATCATTAGTCATGAAGAAACAGTGACTAAGACTCCAACTGGGAAGGCACATGGCTTCCATAAGTGTCCTGTGCACACCCCAAGATAACCTGGGCATAAATGTCAATGCAAACAAGCTGTCAGCAAACTGATACCTAATAAAAGCCCGTGCTGGTTTGATAAGAGTTGTCATTCACCCCCATCTAACTGGGACCTGTGCCCTAAAAAGGCTTTTCTGTACTTCTCCCTGGCTTTTCTGAGCTATACAGGAAAGTAGCTATTTCCAGACAATGAAACAAGATTCATCTACAAGTGTTATTAAGCAGAGTGACCATAAACCCCGGATGTGGGGAGGACAACCTAATAGCAGAACAGTGGGCAATGGACCACAGGCAGCAGACAGCTCAAGCCCTCCCCCTAGGGGCTATAGTTAACGTCAGGGATCCATAAACCATCTATCTATCCGCACACCAAGAACAGACTGTAGACTCAACAAACAGGTCTCTCTAAATATAATTTAGTATTTTTAAACGTTGATAGATGATCTGTAATGGTTTTAAATAAACCAGTTTTTATTAAATGGTTACTTAATTAATAATAACTGTGACTCATTAGAAACTTTATTTTAACAGACGCTACAAGGCAAGAGGTCTTTACACCAGCAAAGATTGGGAAAAACTGGCCTCGACTTTCACTACTCTGTCCCTGGACTCTCTAAATCTTTGAGGAGTCAAAGATGCTCCCTCTCTGACTGCCACTCCCTCAAGAAGCAGAGAAAAAAAAAATCTTTGTCCAAGGTTTTGTCACTCTTCTTGGCTCAGAAAACATGGCCACCAAAACTATCAAATGAATTTTTGAGTCGGGCATTTCCTTCTTGATTTCCATCCAAGAAGAGTTAGATTCTGAAGAACCAAAAGGCAATGGCTAAAAGTTGCTTATACACACAGCAATTAGTGGCTCGGGATTATAGACTCCAGTCAATCTAGGAATAAAACAAAACCCAGAGAGGAATCTATCGCCAATGACCACGAATCCCCACTGGAGAGGGAATTAAAGGAGGACAGGGCTGAGCCCAGATCTCATTTTTTTTTTTTTTTTTAATTTAACACGACCCAGCACACTTCTCTGAACATAGGCAGTGCCTTACTCAATATCAATCGATCGCTACCAGGTTGAATGATACAAGATCTTTGGTATTGGCTGCGGTTCTGTATTCTTTTTCCCTCAAAAGAAAGAAGGAATCTAAAAAACCACTCGGTCGCTCTGGACCAATGGCTGGTACAGCTTAACAGCAAAGTGGCCTCCGAGGATCAGCAGCCACGACTTGAGGAGTGATTATCATTGCCTAGTCTCAGTGATCAATATGCCTGGAGTGTGTAATGTAACCAAAGCTAAAAGAAATCGACCCTGCCCTGAAATAATCCGGGCAGAATCTGAGTTAGTCTGAACCACACAAATCACGGGAAAACAAGACATTTTCACTGAAAACACCAATAAATCAAGAACTTAAAAAAGAAATTTTTTTGTACACCTGCCTGTAATCCTTTTCTGTAGGCCTCAAGGAAAAATGATATAACTGAACCTAATGTTTCACTGAAATCAGAGAAAACTAGCTATTCTGCTTTCAAGATAAAACAAAATTAATTCACATTATTTTCCTGATGACTCGTGACAAAATGAACCCTGAGATGAGTGTGGCAGCCACCGAGGCTGTGTGCGAGAACCACATTCACTGTAAGATCACAAAAGAAGGGCTTTGGTTAAGCCAACATTTTTAGTAGCTTTTCTTCCACAACTTTCAAAAAACTGCTAATGAGAGGAATAAAAAGGGCCCTCACTGAGAATCTGAAGCATTTTTTAATATCACCAAATGCTATAATTAAATATGTACTATAAAATATTAAAAATATACACACACACGCATAAAAATAAGCACTACAGATGTGGGCAGGAAAATTCTTAGCAAAACCCCCACATATTTCAAATACTGTTCTTCCTCATTATTGCCCTTGACCAGAATTAGCATGTTACACCATAACAGGTGGCTTTCATTTATAGAATGCAAAATTAATGAAATTTGGAGATGGTCCTGTCTCCAAAAACAAATCAGCCACTCTAAAAAAAGTGCACCCCCAATCTACAAAACAAACAGAAACACACGAAATAAACTCCTTTCATGCTGACTTTCCACATTATCTGAATTTCTAAATTCACTGAGATAAATAAATTGAATGCATTTACCGACAGCTTAAAATTCACATGCCTCAAGGAAAACAAGACAACATTATGAATGGGGGGAAAAACGAAGCCTGCCTAGTTTTCCAGCTTAGTAACCCAAGATCCGTTTCATGCTCTCTGAGTGATAACAAGATTTACCATCGCAGACTGCACTGCTCCACAAATGCTCAATCTTAGGGAAATTCGGGAGCAGTTGTGTTATTGGTCCTGACCCAGCCATTCTGGGCAGGCAAACCAGGAAAGCATAAATAGTGCCGCTATAAACTAACTATAGCATCTGTCCCTACCAAGTAAGACTCAAAGTATTTTTAAAAAATACGAGGAGACACTGAATAGACTGTCAACACACATAGGAATGTTTAATATACTCAAATAAACAAGATATGTGCCTTCACTAGCCAGGCATTGCTTAAATTTAGTGAGTGAAGAGAGAGAGAGAAGGTCAGACAGGCAGCCCCAGCCTTCCAGTTATGCAGAACGATCCCTCAGATCATGTGAGAGTTAAAATTAAACATTGCTTCCAAATTCCCACCACCCTTTCGCCCACCAAGAGAAAGTGAATGCATGAATTCAGTAGCGGCAAATTGTGATTTGCAAAAATAATCAGATTCTCTCACTAGGAGAATAAAGGTTTCTTCTATTAACACATGCATCTTGGGGGTAGGAAAAAAAGTGCAATATTAAAAAAAAAAACCATAATCCAATAGTTATCATTAGACCACCTCCTGCAGTTCACCTCTGCTTATTCATTTTTAAAAAAATATACCCATCCAAAAGGTATACCACCTCTGCAAACTGTTTCCTAGGCAGCATTTTTTAAACTCAAGACTTAATCAAAGGGATGGGTTAAAACCATTTATAGCTGAATATCCAAGGAGAAATGTGTTTTCAGAAAGGGAGAAGGATGGATAAGAGCTCTGTGTCCATGTACAGACCAGTGGTTACCTATCTGTCTTTGCACGTGGACACGCTCACATCTATACACATACACGCACACACACACTTCAGGTCTTTACAATCACAGTGTTTTTTCTCCCTTAAAAAAAAAAAAATGTTAAAAGCAAACACCAGAAAGGTTAGGCAGAAGAGAACAATGAAAAAATAAAGTTCATGTAAACAGTAAGCACATACCTGCCGGGAGATGCCATTTCTTCTACATTTTAGAGCCCAAGTGCTGGGTATTAGCATTATTGCTACTATTCGGAGAAAAATGGATCGTCTCTTGCTGACCTGAGAACCAGCTAGCTGCCTGAGAAGTGGTTTCCCCCATATATGATTCAGCCTCCTTGACAAATATACTGCATTGTACTGGATGAGTCATCTGAGGGTTAGTCCGCATTTTATAGGCCTGTTGTGTCATTACTTACATTCAACATCCTGCTTCTCAAAAGTGGAAGCTGGAAGCCTGACAGCTGACGGATGCTTTTTCCAATTAAAATATTGTTTCAAAAAAAAAATTCCTGTAAGTTATGGTTATCAGTCATTGATGATACTCTCAAATGCCCAGGAAGCCAATGGCACACAGCTCAATACCCGAGATTACAGGCTGCTGAATTACAAATTCGAATTGTTCACCCACCCCCACCTCCAAACCAAATAATTCTGTTCACAGTTGAGAGCAAAGATGCCCTCTTCTGAGCTCTCAGTTGAATTAATCTAGGCACAGACCTTGTTGATTCTTATGGAGTAAGATTACCTAGTTGCTGAGCTATATAAAAACTACACATCGAAATTTGGGTACCTAGGTATTAGGTGACACTAAGGAATCATTGCCTTGTTAGGTGTTAATAATTTGTTTAATTTTGTTACTTGGGATAGTAGCATTGTGTATCTAAAGTACCTACTTTTTGGAGAGGCATACTGAAGTATGTTAGAGGTGAAATGATACCTGGGATTGATTATAAAATATTTTAGCCAAAGGAAAAAAAGAAATGTGGCAAAATCTCACTAACTGTTGCATCTGTGTGATGCCTATATAGGGGTTTACTGTATCATTCTCTCTTCTTTTGAGCGCCTTTACGATTTTTCATAATAAAATATTAAAAAAAAATTTTTTTTCCCTCTGTCCCTATGGCCTAATTTATACCCAAACAAGGTACTTTTTTAGTTAGGTATGAACCTGCCTAAAAATAGATGGGTGGGGGATACAGAGCTTCCCCACCACACAACTGGGGAGGGGGGATAGGGTCACCATTCACATAGTGCAACAAAGTGGCCCTGTGGGCATGGGGGCTGGACCTGCAGTTGCGTCTGCCTTAAGGTATGATACACATGCCCTCGGGCTATGGTGAGGGTTGTTTATCAACCCCCTGAACAAACGCCTGGGCTCCTTTCTCCTAGACAGTCTGGTGGTTGTTTCCTATGCTTTCTCTGAGAACACAAACCCTGGCCTCATTCATGAGCTCAATGTTGACTTTATGAAGGAGAGGTGACTATTTCCAGCTTCCTTATGTGGCTTTGGAAGCAATCCACGAGAGGTTATGTAAGTCACCATCCAGAGTCCCCTTCCACCAACAAGTCTCTTTGTAAGGTGGCCCAGTGTTTGCTCTACTCACTTAATGCCCCAATAGTTACTTAAACCATCAGAAGAGGGAAGAGGGCTTTGATTTCATGGCCTAAAAAAAAAAATTCAGATAAGGAAGCTCCAATGTATGTTAAGTGAAATCACTGTTTAAACTAGACGCAATTTTAAAAACTGTCCACATTGTTACATTGTGAAAGCGTGACAAGTCACCACAGGAAAGAGAAAACGCAGAGGTCCTACTGAAGCCAAGACCTGCTGTATTGCTCCCTTCAGTTCTGAAACTAAAGGATGGGGGCATGTGTCGGGCTGAGGGTCCCACCTCAGCCAACCCCATTTTCCAAAGGATGATGATCAACATGACTGACAACCAGCTTCAAATGGTTGTGACCATCTCCATACAACATAAACTACAGCCTGACTAATCTAGACTGATTTGGATTGTGTGTGGGTCTGAAATAAAGCCTTCTGGGCTTTGACCAACTCTTTCTTCATAAGGATTGCAAACTACAGGCTTACCAAAACCTTCCCTCACAAGTTGATGATAACCTTTCACACACTTCCAAAAGCATAATTTACCTTAATGTAACAGATGGGGAAATTAATAAACTTCTAAGTCTAATTTGAGTTTCCATAACTATTTTCAAAAAATAAATCCAGAATTCCTTTAAGAATTTCATAATTCAGACCTCACTAATTAAAAACACACACAAAAAAGCAATATTAATGTGTGTATATACACACATACCCCATCTATATACAGAGAGAAAGAAATATGGTCAAATGCTAACAATTAATAACTGGGGAATCTGGATGAACAATATAGAGGCGTCCTTTGTACTATTCTTGCAACGTTTCTGTTAAGTATGAAACATTTCAAGATAAATTTAAACACATACACACATATGAAAGACAACAGATATCACTGCTACTTCAAATAATTTTTATGGATTCAAAGCCCTAGTGGTGCAGTGGTTAAGCGTTTGGCTGCTAACCAAAAGGTCAGCAGTTCGAATCCACCAGCCGCTTCCTTGGGAACCCTATGGGGCAGTTCTGCTCTGCCCTACAGGGTTGCTATGAGTCAGAATTGACTTGATGGCAACGGGTTTTTTATAGTTGCTGTTGGACCCCTGGTGGCACAGTGGTTAAGAGCTCAGCTGTTAACCAAAAGGTGTGCAGTTCAAATCCACCAGCCGATCCTTGGAAACGCTATGGTGCAGTTCTACTTTGTCCTATAGGGTCACTATGAGTTGGAATGCACTAGACGGCAACGGGTTTAGTTTGATTTTTTCTTTTAATAGTTGCTGTTGGAGCCCTAGTGGCGCAGTGGTTAAAGCTCGCGGCTGCTAACCAAAAGGTCAGTGGTTCAAACTCACCAGCCACTCCTAGGGAGAAAGATCTGGCAGGCTGCTTCCATAAAGATTTATGGCATTAGAAACCCTATGAGGCAGTTCTACTCTGTCCTGCTGGGTCAGAATTGACTCGAGAGCAGTGAGTTTTTTGGTACAGTTGCTGATGCTGACACCTCCATCCGTTTAAAAAAAATTTGGACCAGAAAGAAGTTTAACAAAACGGTTAACAGTGAGAAATGTCTCTGGGTCAGGGTTTCCCAGAGGGTGTTCCTTGCAAACGATCTTATAAGAGGCTCCACAAAGAAACCAAACAGACATTTTGGGAAAACAACATATGATATCCCCGAGAATACTGTTTTAGGTTTGCCTGGTCTTGCATTCCCCACATTTATTTGACCATAGAGCGGCCCCCAGCCCCAATAACTATTACTATTTACCATCCTGAGGAGCTTGAAGAAAGCACTTTGGGAAACATTGCTGTCGGTGATGGAATATTTTTTTCTGATCTCTTACTCTAAGTTTTCTTCACAACACGTTTTACTTATTATGACAACAAAAAACATGAAAATTTGGTTTCTGTTGTGATTTCTATCTGGTCAGTCTGCATGCTCTTTGGTCTGCGACTACTCAGAAGACGTCCTGGATTATGCAATTATCCCATGTCTCTGACTCCTAACCACACCTGAGTGGCTGATGCCACCACCATCAGAGGCAGCCAAGGAGCCTGTAAAACAAAACAAAGCAAAACAAAAACCCCCAAACAACAACAACAACAACAAAAAAAGCAGATTCTGACTCATGGAGACTCCACGTGCGTCAGAGTAAAACTGCTCCATAGAGTTTTCAATGGCTGATTTTTCAAAAGCAGATTGCCAGGCCTTTCTTCCATGGCACCGTAGGCAGTAGTAGAGCACAAACTGTTTGCACCCCTCAGAGATCTTTACCTATAAACATAATGGGGTTGGCGGCTTATACCAATGTTGACAGTCCCTGGTAAGAGCCAACTGGCCTTGGGTAGGAGCTTGTTCCAGGCTCAGGTTCACCTGGCTATTTTCAGAGCAAACATGGGAAACCAACCTGGATGTCTTTGGTCTCTGAGCTCACCAGGCCTTTACATACTCATCTCTTAGCATGATCCTTGGATGGTGAGAAGCCAACTAGGCTGGGAAGCACAGCAGAACATGGAGTCCAATTTCAATAAACTTGTAACTTGCAAACAGACTCCTGATTTTAAAATTCTTGCCATGTATTAATTTGTACAAGAGTTTTAGAAATTATCTGTTTGCATGTATGCTTTTTGGCTAAAGTCCAAATACTGGCTAATGTCAAGATCTAAAAGCAAAAACAAACATCAATGATGTACTGTATCAATGAGGTACTACAGGCAGTACTGGGGAGTGGTAAAATGCATGAGCCTGGAGTCAAGCTATCTTGGTTCAGAAATCCAGCCTTGCTCTTGCTTAGCTATTTATCATCTCTAAACCTGTTTCCTTATCTGCAAAATGGGTATAATACTATTAATAACCTCAAAGAGTTGTTTTGAATGAGATATGATCACAAGTACTCAGTGTAGGGCCTGGCCACCTACAAACATTCATTAATTTATGCAAACAACATGGATGAGGATGTTTATAAATCATTCAGGTGGGCAAACTATGGCCCACCACAACACCCATCTGCTTACATACTGTCTATGGCTGTTTTAGAGCTACAAAGGCGGAAGTGCACAGTTGTAACAGAAACTAGAAAAAGTTTGCTGACCCTGTTGATCAGCATCTGGGTGGATAAAGAACCAGGTCTTTCCCTATAGAAGTTTTGACTTTAGTCCCCTTTTCTATTTAATGTCCCAATTCAACACTGGCAAGTTTTAGGATCATGCAAATATGGTCAAATGTTAATAACTGGGGAATCTGGATGAATGGTATAGAAGAGTCATTTGTACTATTCTTGCAACTTTTCTGTAAGTATGAAATATTTCAAAATAAAGTTATGTATACACGCATATATATAAGAAAGAAAATACATACCCCTACTACTTTAAATGATTTTTTTGAATTTAATAACCACCCTAGTGGTGTATTATAATTATAATACAAGTGTTATTTATGGTGATTTGGTCCACACAAGCTGTAGCTCCTCGTTTCTTTACAAGGCAGAACAACAGCCCGGAGTGCTCCATCTCATGGTAGTTGGGAAAATCTACAGAGCCTGAGGTTGCTGTTGGTCTTTCCTCCTCCCCTCCTCCCTGACTTGCCCAAAGAGGACCTCCCTTATTTCACAGTCCAGTGACTCCAGCTGATGTGTGAGAGTCCATGATGGTGCCTCCCCTCCCCCAGGTCACATCTGTGCATTATGTAGAAACCACATGTGTCCCCAGAGCTTGAAGCAAGAGGTGAAAGATGATCTGTAAGAGGCATTCAGGAAACTGAGCAAACAGAAATGAAGGAAGCTTTCAAGAGGGCTGGACAGCCACATGCAGGATTAATAAAGCAGTGAGAGGCCTCCAGAAATTAGGGCGGCAGCAGCGACACTGTCACCGCGACCAGATCCCAGGAAGGAGCCCAGAAAACTAAGAACACACCTCCCCAGCAGGTCCCAAGACACATCCCCACATCCAATCATGCTGCATAGTTTCTTTGGCAGGAGAGCTTGTTTATTTGGGGAAAATGAATCCACAGCATTAATGGATAATGCAGGTGAAAGGACTCACGGGACGGGTCTCTGGGAGAGGAAATTTGAACAAAAGAAACCATTCTAAACTGCCTTCAGTTAAGTTCTCTTAAAAAAAAAAAAGGTCTTAGCCAGCTGTTTGGGCAGAGATTAAATCTGGGGTATGCTTAGATACACACATTGCCTTTCTGGTGCTCACTTGTTGCCTTACTGGCAAATATCAACATCCTTGAGAAGTGGATCCTACAAAGAAGTGCAGAAGTTAAATACTAAAGTGAATGATGGGGAACAGTAAAGGAAGGGATGGGGGGGAAGCAGATGATTCCTACTGTTACCTACGAGAGCAGGATTTCAAAGATAGTAGGCATAGTGACAAATCTCACCTGAAGCCAAGTGAGCTTTCAGCTGTGTTTCTTAAAGTGTAACTGGCTGGCACAAGGGGTAGAATCAGGCACTCTCCAAGGCTCACAGTTAATTTGGGGATGTTCAGTGGCCAGAGCCAGAAGACTTGCACTGATTAAATGCATAAGGGCTATTATTCTAAACAGAGTCTTTAAAATAAGAGGCCCTTATGAAGCGAAGATGTTTCAGGGCTGGGATTGTGGATTCAGGCCAGGTGGCTTTAGGGGAAGGGGGCTCACGTTCGTCCAGTGCCCACACTATGCGGCGCGCTCGGTATGGTTATAGCATTGCACCCACAAATCTTGTTCCTGGCCTGCGTGGATGAAAGATGGGGGCTGAACTAGCAGACAGATTTAGTCTAGATAGCCTGAGTGTCTCCAGCACAGGATGGATGAGAATGGAGGGGCTGAGAATCACCAGCACAGGATATTACACAAACAGGGCAGGGCTGATAAGAGGAGAGAAGGCATCTGAAATATATCAGAAATATGGGAAAGTCACTTGGGGAAATTATGGGAGGAGCCAAGGGCTTGATTAGCAAGGAAAAGGTAATGGTTACAACATCTGGGGTTCTGCATACATGAATGAGCTGGAGGCCAGGTGTCTTTGAGGACCAAACAGGACAAGGCCTGGCTTCTCCAGAGACTCTGGCTGCAGAGAGAAAAACAGACCTGGATCTAGCGGTGGAATTTTAACTTCAAGGGATCAGGTTGGCTCAAGACCTGCGAAGGGGGGATAGGGAATGCCTGCCTGATGGGTGACCATTTAATGCATTTAACATCTGCACAGGGAGGTCTGTGTTTGAAATCTGCTCAAGGTTGGATGGCTTGTTCCACTCACATCATGATGATCACTGCACAGAGTGTGTGGGACCCAAGCCTGTCATTCCACCATGCCCAGCCCACTGCTCTGCTGTCTCCCTAACTCCAAGCCAGAATCAGAGCTGTAGCTGCTCAAAGCCTGCTTAACGCCAGGAACCGTCTTTAGAAATCTGTCGCCTTGATGTTGGCCAGAAAAGACTCTCAATCATATTCTTTAATCATTCACCTATGTAAATAACACACATAGTTATGAAATCCTGCAAATTCAGTTTGCTGAAAGGCAGTAGCATGGGGCCTGGCTTTGCCACTAGTTATGTGACCTTGGGTAGCTCCACTTAAACTTCTCTGTGCCTCAATTTCCTTGTCTAGAAAATGTAGGGCTTAAACTAGTTTAGGCCTTAAAGCTCCAAAATTCTACAAGGAATGAATTGGTAGCAACTAAATACAAAAACTGTTTAATAATACAAGTAACCAGGAAGAAGAAGGTGGAAAAGGGCCCAAACAACCCGCTGGTCTCTACACTTACAAGCAGGGAGTAGGAGGCTGCATGCTCCCAGGGAGAACTCTAAACTGACCAACGGCCTTCAGCACAAGCCACGGGCCAGCAGGGAGAGCGAGAAGAAAGGAGTAGAAAGAAAGCCGACAACACTGATGGATCAAGACCAAGGTATAGGGGGCAAAGCTATGTTCCTGACCCTGGGCCTAACAGACCAGCCGAAACTAACACACCAGTCTAAAAGGATGAGGATCTCACCCCAATGCTAGAACTGACTTTTCCTTACGAGCATTAGTCAACAACAGCAAGTAATATCAACATTAGCTATGTGCCATGGATTGAGTTGTGTCCCCCCAAAATATCTGTCAACTTGGCTAGGTCATGTATCCCAGTATCATGTGATTCTCTACCATTTTGTCATTTGATGTGATTTTCCTATGTGTTGTAAATCCTATCTCTATGATGTTAGTGAGATGGGATTAGCGGCAGTTATGTAGACTCAATCTACAAGATAAATCTACAATTTAAGCCAATCTCTTTTGAGATATAAAAGAGAGACGCCAGCAGAGAGACAAGGAGACCTCATACCACCAAGAAACAAGAGCTAGAAGAATAGCGTATCCTTTGGACCTGGGGTCTCTGCACTAAGAAGCTGCTAGTCCAGGGGAAGATTGATGACAAGGACCTTCCTCCAGAGCCGACAGAGAGAGAAAGCCTTCCCCTGGAGCTGACTCCCTGAAGTCGGACTTCCAGCCTCCTAGCCTGTGAGAGAATAAATTTCTCTTTGTTAAAACCATCCACTTGTGGTATTTCTGTTGTAGCAGCACTAGATAACTAAGACACTATGGTTATATCATATGCAAGCACCATGCCTTAAAGTTTCATAGGACTTTTATCCCAGACAAAGAGCTGGGATGGGGAAATGGATTCTAGCACATCCTCTTTTTCTTCATGGCAATAGGTACCACGACTACAGCATTTTGTAATGACTTGCATGTCATCTTTGCACTGGGCTTGAGATTCTTGAGAGAATTTTTCTTATTTACTTTTATAGCTCAGCGCCTGGCACACAGCAAACCCTCAGTAAACTGGGTTGCTTTTATTCGTTCCATAGACAAATATAGATTAACCTTTATTGGTTTAAACAGGGGGTGGAGATAAAGATTTTATGGGGGAACAAATGACAGATAGGTGGTAGCAAACTTTTATAATGTGCATTTTTTCCTTCATTACAAAAAGTAATACGTTCACTGTGGAAAATTCAGAAAATGCAAAGAAAAACATTCATCTGAAAAGACAGCTGGATGGTGGAATTTAAGAGCATTTAGGCATTTCTGCTGATGCAAACGGTTTATGCTTGACTACTAACCTAAAGGTTGGTGGTTCGAACCCACCAAGCAGCACTATGGAAGAAAGGCCTGGTGATCTGCTTCTATAAAGATTACAGTCAGGAAAACCCTATGGGGTAATTCTACTCTCTAACACGTGGGGTCTCCATGAGTGAGAACTGATTCTATGGCAATGGGTTGCCTTTTTTTTTTTAATAGGCATCTACAGTTATGTGATATATGTTTGCTAATTCAGTGTTTTTCACCACTGTCGCAGTCTAGTTTAAAAAAAAAAAAAAGACTGGGAAATAATATTCTGTTTTTCTACTTCTTCCTTCCTGATAAACATAAAAGGTAAAGTGTGCAGGACTTAGCAGTATTTTTTTCGTGTTTTAGTTCAGCTCCCCAGAAGAGGCAAATAATAATTTATGGGTTTCACCCCTTACAAACCTTAGATATTAACCAACTAACTAACTAACTAACTAAAGAACAGCCTAGAATTCTAACACGGATCTTAGAGCCACCTAGTTCTAGACCAATCACGCTTGACAGATGATGAAACTAAGGCCAGCAGTCAAGTTCCTTGTTCAAGTTCAGTTGTAGGAGTCAGAACCTGGCCCAAAAGTTCTGCCTCCAAGTCCATTGCTCCTTACTAAGAATTAGGTACCCAGAGAAAAACAAAATCATCCCTAAATTCTGTCATATTGTTAACTTCTGGTTTCTGAAAAGCAATCGATTAGAGTTGATTCCAAAACAAAAAAAGTAGATGACCATGTCTAGGATATTGACCTGGACTAGAATTCTCAGGCTCTAGGTTAAAGAAATCATCAGCGCAGTGGTCAAAGTTACTCAATACTCTGAAAGTCGTTTCTGGCTTTGCCATAAGCATTGTAGTTCTATTAGAAATTTAAAAAGAGGGCCAGTGAACCTGAGTTAGGGCTCCCTGTTCAACAAATTGGAGCCCTGGTGGCACAGCGGAGCTCGGCTGTTAATCAAAAGGTCAGCAGTTTGAATCCACCAGCCGCTCCTTGGAAACCCTATGAGGCAGTTCTAGTCTGTCCTATAGGGTCGCTATGAGTCAGAATTGACTCGACCACAATAGGTTTGGTTTTTGGTCAACAAATTGCAAACTATCAGGTAAGCCTTATAGATCACTGACTTCAGCCTCAACTTCTTCCCCATGGCTCACCTGAATTATATGTAGAGAAGAACATTTGGGAAGCATCCAATTTGCTTTAAGTATCCCCTCCTCTCAGGAATCTTTGAGAGTGGTCATAACAAGACTTGTTGGGTGACCAGATAGACAATTCCTGCCCAAAAGCAAGACGAGAAGGCAGGAATGGAAAGGAAAACTAGATGAATGGACACAGGGATCCCAGGGTGGAAAGGGGGAAAGTGCTGTCACATTTAGGGGATTGCAACTGATGTCACAAAACAAATGTGTTTAAATTTTTGAATGCTGTGCTGTGGGGAGAGGAGCATCCAAAGTATCTCACCAAAAGAACCTTGTTCTGTATCGTAGTTAAGACGAATGTCTTACAGCGAAGGTGCATATATGCAGTTAACCTTCCACATTTAACAACACCTACTCAGAGAAAGGAAGCAAGAAACTGAGAACACAGGGGCCCTTCTTCCCAATGAACACACAATATCTGGCCAAGATTGGAGACCCAGTGCCCATGTGCCTTTCCTGGTACCTGTGCCTTGCCACTCTTGATGTGATTTTAGCGTTTAAAGGTGAGCTGCTGCATACTCATCTTTCAACATGGCCCTAGGTGCTAGCCAACTACTTCATCTGCTGTTTCATCACACAAACAATGATCCTTCCCGCTGCTGGAGGGAGAGGTGAAAGACTGTATGCTGGTCTCCTATAGAATTCTCAAGGGTAACTATGATCACATGCGATTTTCACTGTGTGATCAGCTCTACGAAAAGAGACAGAGACTTCTGGGAGAGATATCAAGTCCTTGATCAAACCTCAACCTGATCAGTACTCACCCCTAGAAGAGTCAGTACTCATTCAAGGAAGAAAACTGACTTGAGGAGGGTTTACGCACTCTCTTCACTTAGCTGCCATTTAAAAACACAACCCCCTACGACAACCGGTCTCTTTGCCTGGAACAACAGAGAAAGGAGAGTGAGGATAGGAAGAGGATTTGGGATGTGTGGCTAACTGCCTCCATGAACAAATGCCTCCTTTGCCATGAGACCAGAAGAACTGGATGGTGCCCGGCTACCATTACTGAACATTTTGATCAAAGATTCTACAGCGGAGTCCTGATCAAAAGGGAGAAAATTCAGAATAGAATTTCAAATTCTCATGGACTCCAGACTTTCCGGAGCCATGGGGGCTGGATGAATCCCTGAAACTACTGCCCTGAGATAATCTTTAAACCTTAAACCAAAAATATCTCAGTATCTTCTTAAAACCAAACAATAGTTTACCTTAACTAGTCAAAAATGTCTGCCTTGAGCATTATGCTCCTTTAAAAACTGTCTATATGGGATCAAATTGACAACAGCAACTCAAAAGATTAGACAGGAACCTTAAGGAGCAGTGAATTTGTGTTAATGGAGGAGGAACAACACAGAAAAGGAGGGTGAGAATGGTTGCACAACTTGAAGAATGTAATCAATGTCACTGAACTGTACATGTAGAAAAGGCTGAACTGGTGTATGTTTTGCTGTGTATATTCTCAACGACAACAAAATAAACAACAAACAAACAAAAAACACACAGCCCCCAAGTTTCATTAAAATAAGTATCAGACAGCTAAGGGGTAGCAAGGGGGGTATAGACAATGGACGTGGGCTCTGCCTGTTTTATAGACTAAAAACCAAGTAGTAAGCCCCAAACGCACAAACTAGAATAAAATATAAAAAGTACATTTGTGGCAGAGCCAAGGATAGACTTTGAGTGTCCCTGAATTTCATTTTTTGGAAGACTTTTAAACAAGGTTTGCTTCCACGTATCCTTCATTTCAAGTCTCCCCCAAAGATCCTCTCAGGACCTCTTTCTCCACTCAAAAGGGAGAAAAGAATTCCATGGATTTCACTGTATGTTTCCTGTGAACCCTAAAAGAAGTTCGTGGATACTCTGAATGTGCCCAGTGATCTCAATGTTTGAACATTCCAAGCTATCAGGGTGGGACCAGTTCAGCTCAAAGGGATTTTGCTACCACTCAGTAGAAGCTGAAAATAAACACAAACACAAGACAATATGGCATATAGGATGCCAACAGATAAGCACAAGTCCCCATGGGACCTCCCACCACTCGGCCTCCTCCTCAGAAGACCGAGCTAATCGTGCTGGAGGATACAGGCTAGCAGGCCTTCCCTGTCCCTTACAGTTAAACTTGAGATGTTGAACCCACCCATTGCCATTGAGTGAATTCTGACTCATAGCGACCCTATAGGACAGAGTAGAACTGCCCCATAGGATTTCCAAGGAGCACCTGGTGGATTCGAACTGCTGACCTCTTGGTTAGCAGCTGCAGCTCTTACCCACTACGCTACCAGAGAGATGTTGTCAGCTGAGTCTATATAGCACGGTGGGGAAGGGCAGAAGCTCATGAGCTTCAGAATAGAACCAAATATTTATAATCTGCTGCCAGACAACGCATCATGGGAAGAATATGGCAGACATTCCATGGGTAGTCATAGCCTCACTGGTCCATCTTGGAGCAGATTTTGGGATGCTCAAGTGCAGACAAGCAGTGGTCAGAAGCTTATCAAACAGCTTATCTAGGGAACGAGAAGGTCAATTTATCTGCACAATTTAAGTATGATGCCTTTTTTCTTTTAAACTTAATTGTTCTGCATAGGTAATTCATGATTTATAAAATCAAAATATAAAAAGGTATACTCCCACCATATCCCACGGGCCTCCTTCCTTCCCCTACCCAACAACCCAATAGAAATTACTTTTTAAAGTTTTTCGTGTATCCTTCCAGGGCTTATGCAAATATGCAGTTGGTATGCAGAGTAGAACTGTTCCATAGGGTTTTCGGAAGCAGATCGCCAAGCCTGCCTTCTAAGGCACCTCTGGGTGGGTTCAAACCACCAGTCTTTTGGTTAGTAGCAAAGTGCTTAACCAATTGTGCCACCCAGCTGCCTTATGCAAACATAAACCAAAAAGCCCAAACCCATTTCCAACTCATAGTGACCCTATAAGGATACAGCTGAACTGCCCCATGGGGTTGCCAAGGAGCAGCTGGTAGATTTGAACTTCTGGCCTTTGAACTTGAATTTAAAGCTATTTCTACAAGTCTCCTTTCAGCCAAACAATAGATTGGCTTATAAAATAAACAATATCACCCATGAGTAATGTGCTTCTTTAAACAATTAACTAACTACTTGAGACCAAATGGTCAACATTTACCCAAAAGGAAAGAAGAGAAGGCATGGAGGGGAAGGGAAGCTAGATCAAAGGGAACAGAACAAACATAATGGAAATGAGAATGCTGACATATTGTAAAAATTGTAATCAGCGGCACGGAACAATTTGCATAAAAATTGTTAAAGGGAAATCTAATTTGCAGTGTTAACTTTCACCTGAAACACAATAAGATATTAAAAAAAAATCCTGTGATGAATAATCTTATACATTATAGTTGTCTTTGCATATTAAGATGCTTGCTAACTGCTCTGTAACCACCTGACAGTGATAAGAGAGAAAAAAGGACAGAAGGAAGGAAATCTTGCAGCTGCAACTCCACAAGAAATCAAAACAAAGTCCTTCTAAAACAACGACATATGGCTATGGAAAAATGAAATAAGACTTTGATTTGTCAGGTTAGGAAAACCTATGATGCATACGCAGCAGGCACTCAACGTATATCTGCGGAAGGAGTGAAATGGGGTTCAAATATTCAGGTTGCCCATTCTCCTTATCCTCTTCCAGTCTCGCCACCCAATTAACCTGGGGGCCATGCAGGTATCTGCCCCTTTAAGAAATTCTAACAGCACTCCATCTCACAGAGGGGAGATGCTGTGCCAAAGCGGTGACTGGTAAAGTGGCTGGTGCCACCAAAGGGAGCAAAAAGTAAACCTCTCCTTCTGCGGTCAACATCTGGACTGAACCTAGAGGTCCAGCTAGAGGTGAGACCACACAGAGCCATCTGCACCCCCCGGGAGGCAGGGCTGAGCTGGTTGACGCTGGCTGGTCCTTCTAACAGAGTCCATCTCAGGTGAGTCCCCAGAGGCAACTGTCACAGCAGGACCTCTCAGCAGAGCTCATAAAGGGGCCCAAGAGGCAGTCCCAGCTGCTTCCCATCCACTGTCTCCTGCAAAGCAGCAGAAAATTCTAAGCTGTCCAGGAGGTGACTCACACATACTCTTTCCACAAGCATCCTGAAGGTTCTATTCTAAGTTTACCAAAGAGAACATGCCTTCAGGCAGAAGGAGAGCATAGAAGTGGTTGTGGCTCAAGCCTCAATTAGCATTTCCTCTGTAACAGGTCGAGGTCCCACCAAAAGGGCTAAGGAAAGCAAGCAAGATCGGGACTATCCATGGAAACATCAGCTGAGCCAAATGCCATTTCCACCTCTTTGCAAGAGTGCCCATGCACCATTACCTGTGTGTGTACACAGTGATGGTTTAACTACCCTGGGGTCACAGTCAAACTATTAAAAATGAATTAATCTTCTCTAGAGCCTCAGTGAAACAAACCAAATGTATGAAGGCATTTTTGAGACAAATTGGAAAAAAGTACACATGGGCTGGGTATTAGACGATATTAAGCAGTTACTGTTAATTTTCTTAGATGTGGTAATGGTATTGTGATTTTTTTTTTTAAGTCCTTATCTGTTACAGATACATACTAAAGGATTTATGGATGAAATGATATGTGCTGGGTGTGGGGTGGAGCAGATGAAACATGAATGACAACCGGGTGATGAGTACATGGGCTTGCGTTATATTGTTGTTGGTGCTACTTGCCCACTTTGCCTGCCGAGTCAATTCTAACTCATGGTAACCCCACATGTGCAGAGGGTTTTCAAGGCTGTGACCTTTTGGAAGCAGACTGCCAGGCCTGTCTTCCGAGGTGCCTCTGGGTGGGTTCAAACCACCAACCTTTCGGCTAGCAGTTGAGTGCTTAACCATTTGCGTCACCCAGGGACTCCTGCATCCTAGTCTCTTTATCTCTGTGAATGTTTAAAACATTTCATAATAAGAAGGGGGCAAAAAGCTGTTATAATGGCTCTAATGCCACTGAGACCTGACTATGGTCAAAACCGACAGTTCTGCCCCACAGGGGTGACACCTGTGCCTCAGATGATCCACAGATGGATAGAGTTAGTGGCCACACGGAAGTATGTCAGCTCAGTCAGTCACAGCACCAGAAGATTTTTCATTCCATCAACTAAGACACTGGCTCTCAAACTTGGCTGCACGCTGGAATCATCTGGGGGAGTTGTTTTTTGTTGTTTGTTTTTGGGGTATAGCTTTAACTTCTGGATTTTTAAAAGTTTCACCTGGTAATTCTAATGTACTGCAAAGCATGAGAAGCAGTGCACCAGGAGCCTCATAGGGCGGCTCAGGAAGAAGTCAGGGTAAGCGTGAGAGGACAGTGGCAGCCGGATGCCCTCTGCTGAGTCTTCCTCTAACCCTCCTGACCTGATTATGTGTCTCTCCAGGGCCCCCAGTCTGGGGTCGGGGCCAAGCTTCCCTGAATTACCAGTGCAATCAAGGACGATGGTAGGCCTAGGGTAAAAGCTAGGGACTTGGTGACAGATTAAAACCAGAAGCTGGGCCTACTTTAAATCCACATGGGAGATGCCAGTTTCATATTGGGCATCCCATTGACTGCTTTTTCCCTTCACCCATATGAGCGGTTAGTGCTAACGTGCTTTTTTTTTTTTAATTGTACTTTAGAGGAAGGTTTACAGAACAAACTAGCTTCTCATGAAACAATTAGTACACATATTGTTTTGTGGCATTGGTTACCAACCCCACGACATGTCAACACTCTCCCCCTCTTGACCTTGGGTTCCCTATTACCAGCTTTCCTGTCCCCTTCTGCCTTCTAGTCCTTGCCCCTGGGCTGCTGTGTCCCTCTAGTCTCGTTTTGTTTTATGGGTCTGTCTAATCTTTGGCTGAAGGGTGAACCTCAACAGTGACTTCACTACTGAGGGTGTCTGGGGGCCATACTCTCGGGGTTTCTCTAGTCTCAGTCAGACCAGTAAGTTTGGTCTTATTTTATTATTTTTTTTTGTGAGTTAGAATTTTGCTCTAAATGTTTCTCCAGCTCTGTAGGGGACCCTCTATTGTGATCTCTGCCAGAGCAGTCAGTAGCGGTGGCCAGGCACTACCTAGTTGTGCTGGACTCACTCTGATGGAGGCTGTAGAACTTGTGGTCCATCATTCATTGGAACTGATCTTTCCCTTGTGTCTTTGGTCTTCTTCATTCTCCCTTGCTAATATGCATCTTGCTGAATGAGCCCAGCCTATGCTGGCTACAGAAAAGCCTCCTGCTTTTAAGAAGCTGAAGGGTCTTAGGCAGCTTAATTTGTAGCAGTTGCTGAGTACTGGAGCCCTACCAGCTGGGTTTCTTCAAAGCAGAGGGGAACTGGCTCTTAGGAGTACAAGCAACAACTCACAAAAGGACCCAGGAAATTTTCCTGCAGCAGGTGGCATATTCCTTGTGGCAATGGGGTTAATTTTGGTGTCATTCTCAGGGTCTGGGGAGAGGTGGAAGGTGTGCATCTGTGAAGGCCCCTCATATATGTAACTCTTCTGACTCTCCCTCACAACAACCCTGAAGTGTAAACTGCGTTTCCATTTTACAGATGACAGAAATGAGGCCCAGGCAAACTTAGTTATTACACTATAGTCAACACAGCAATAAGAGAGCTGGAATTTGACTCAGACAAACTCCAAAGGTCCATGCTGTTTCCAGTCATATCCTCTAAGATATAATTTAGAGCTTACTTGGACACATTATCAGGAAGGACCAATCCCTGCAGATGGACATCATGCTGGTAAATTACAGGGTAAGTGAAAAAGAGGAAGATCCTTAATGAGAGGGACTGACAGAGGGGCTGAAACAATGGGCTCAAACATACCCACTATCAAGGGTGGCGCAGGACAGGGCAATGTTTTGTTCTGCTGTACACAGGGTTGCTATGAGTTGGAGCCGACTCAATGGCACCTGACAACAATATTGAACACGGCACTTCTCATTTCCATCTGCAGGAAATATGAATCCAAAGGTTACTTGTTGATCGCCCAGCCCTCCTGGATGAAACTATTAGTCACTGTGAGCCTGAGCTTTCTTGCATCATTTTCCACGGGGACATGCATTACTGCACCACCCCAGATGAGCCCCAGCTGGGTGTTGCTTTCTAGCCACTCAGGCTGTTCAGTCCATGACAGTATGTGAGAAGGATGGATGTTTCTCACATGCCCAGCTTTTAAAGTCCTTTCTGTGGATATCACCCCGAGGGCCCTTCCCTTGTCTGATACCTACATGTTTAGATTCAACTTTTGTATATCACAAGGCATAAACAGACCTGGTATGCAAGGGAGCTTAGGACAGAAGCCAAGCCTCTACTCCCTGGATACTGGGAATCTTCTCTGCTACGGGCCCCATCAGCAGCTACACAAGCCCCAAAAGCAAAGCCAACTCAGCTGCCAATGTCACTTAATACAGTAGGTGTAAGACTAAATTCTACTCAAAAAACTCAACCTTACAGATCTTAAGTCTATACCGCCCACTCACCCAAAAGAGCCCTTAAAGCGCTTGCCCTGGAAGACTCTACTGGTATTCCAAAGATGCTGTCCCAAGTCAAAAGCCACTTGGAACTCCTCCTTTGGAATTGCCATCATAGGTAGTCTTATAATGAATGAGCCATCCGTTTAAAAAAAAAAAAAAATCTATCTTTACTTTTTAGTTAAGCACCATTTTTTAACTTAAGAGTGGATTCAAAGCTTGCTCTTACCTAACTTTGCTCTAATTAACTTAAGGCCATTTCTAAAATTGAAATCTACCTCCACAAAATGAATACCTGATATTATCAAGTATGCCCCCCCATCATCTTTTTTTCTTCAGAAAAGAGTTCTAAAAGGGGCTTCTAAAAAACATTTCAAGCAAATGGCTGTGAGATCAGAATGAGGATGGAGACTTTTGAGGCCATGGCCTTAAAAGATACAAGAGTCATCTAAGAGCGTATGTTCTGGTGTGTTCGCCTTAAGGCAAAAAAAATTCAAGCCACATGGTCATATTTCTTCTGTTACATTTTATATGACTATAGTTCATTAAATGGCATCAATGACAATTAAAATGAAATGTTAGCTAGCATTTATCTGATGCTTACTATGTGCTAGTGTGCTACACACCTTCATGTATCCTCTTTAATTCTCACAACAGTACTTTGCGGTTGTTGTTAACTGCCATCAGTCGGCACCCACGCATCAGGGTAGAAATGCTCCGTAGGGTTTTCTAGCTGTAATCTTTACGGAAGCAGTTTGCCAGCCATTTCTTCCACGGAGTCACTAGGTGGGTTTAAACCGCCAATCTTTGGGTTAGCAGCTGATTGCAAACCACCAGCACCACCCAGGCTCCTGACTTTGACATAGGTACTGTTATTACCCCCATTTTACAGCTGGGTAAACTCCCACACAGAGAAGTGAACAACCCAACCTACAAGGCCATCAAGTGGTAGAACCAAAAGGGCAATCTGACTCCAGAGCATGTGGCTCTTAACCCTTTTGCTCATTTCCAGACCTCACCAGTGTAACCAGCCAGCTGTAGACTCGCCCTCTGTCCAATATGGCAGCTGCAAGGTGCCCTGGAGAGGCCACATCAAATATCTTTCGAGACAGGACTAGCCCCTCCAGGCCAGACAGAGCAGCCACATGGGGAGAAGCTTCTGCACCACAAGCCTTGTAAAAAGCCACGCCAGAAGAGTCCTTGCAGCAGAGCACGGAGGCCTCTCAGTGCTCCTCAACTAGGAGCTGGACTGGTTCAGCAATGCAGAATTTTACCCCTCCTGTGTCCTGTCCCAGCCTGCACCAGCAGACGTCTGCACGTGTGCAGAACAGAAAAACAAATACATGGGCTGGTCTAGGCAGTGCAGAGTGACACCATAATGGTCGAACACATGGCTCTGGAGTCTCACGGCCCAAGTTCCAAGCTCTGTCCCTCCGACTTCTAGCTGTGACATCTTGGACAACTTATTTCATCTTTCTAAACTGCAGTGTCTCCAACTGCAACAGTACCTACTCTGGGGTATCTCAGAGATAGCCATGCCAACTAACTGATAAATATGTGTAAAAAAAAAACTTCACACAGCACCTATATACAGCAAACATTTAATAAGTGTTGGTTAAACCCACCAGCCCCTCCACAGGAGAAAAGATCTGACCATCTGCTCCTGTAAAGATTACCCATTGCCATCAAGTCGATTCCGACTCATAGCGACCCTACAGGATGGAGTAGAACTGCCTTATAGGGTTTCTAAGACTGTAATCTTTACGGAAGCAGACTGCCACATTTTTCTCCCTCAGAGCGGCTGGTGGGTTCAAACCGCCAACCTTTTGGTTAGCAGCCAAGTACTTAACCACTGAGCCACCAGAGCTACTTCCTGTAAAGATTGTTGTTGTTGTGAGGTACCATCGAGTCACTTCTGACTCATAGTGACCCTGTGTACTACAGAACGAAACACTGCCCAGTCCTACACCATCCTCACAATCATTGCTATGCTTGAGCCCACTGTTGCAGCCACAGTGTCACTCCATCTTATTGAGGGTCTTCCTCTTTTTCACTCACCCTCCACTTTACTAAGCATGATGTCCTTCTCCAGGGACTGGTCTCTCCTGATAACATGTCCAAAGTATATGAGATGAAGTCTCGCCATCCTAGGAACTACAGCCTAGGAAAAACCCTATGGGGCAGTTCTACTTGGTCCTATAGGGTCACTATGACTTGGGATGGACTCAACAGCACACAACAACAACCATGTTGACCGTCCAAAATAACAACGGTCATCAGGATGGACAAAATGTGGCACAAGGACATGGAGTGCCTCAGTGCAAAGCTGCTCCGCTTGATGACAGAGCAGAGAAGTGTCACCATGTAATATCCCTAATGTCATATCCTTTGGCAAACGAGAACTATACAATTCACCAGGTTCTTCCTGGACTTCTGAAGTCAATGTGAAACTCCTCCTTGCGACAGGGAATTCTCTGGGGCTTTCAATACCAGTGGAATTTCCCCCGTTTTTCCTGAACTGCTAACCTGGCATTTGGAGGTTAGTCGTGGTTCTGTACTTCTCAAAGCAGCGGTTTCCTAAGATTCACGTCCACCTCGTGTTTTCCCAAAGTATGTTTACATTTGAGTAACCACTCCAAAGCAAGGAGGAAGGGGAAGCTGGTCTGAAATAGTGGCTCCCCAGCCTCATCTGGGTAGTTCTGAGTGGGCCTGGTAGGGAAGGACAAAAAGCTGCTATTGGTGAGCCTGACCTAGGAGCAGAAGAACAAATGAAACAACAAAACAGAACAGTCCCTCCAGACAACACCAGTCCCCCAGGTCTCACACTGATGGAGGGCAAGCATTCTGAATCTGAAGGCAAGGCTTCCAGGAAGGACGGTAGCCTGCAAAGCAGGCTAAGAAAAAAATTAAGCCAGGAGGGGTGCTTTTGAAAGGGTTTAACAGTTTTTTCCTGCTGCTGATAATTATTAACTCTTTGCATAGAAGCAGACTGTCCCACCCACTGCCCTAGGCGGTCTCTGGTTAGGGGTGGGTCACACCCTCAGCCAGGCCACCAGGGAGAGGAGGGCGCTTTCCCTCCCTCCCTGCCTCTGGGAATGTATTTGCTTCAAAGCCACAACTGGCAGCTTAATTTACTCACAGTATGGACTAGCAGCATTGTCCTATAGAAATGTAACATGAGCCCTGTATGTAATTTTAAACTTTCTACTTGTTAGGTGCCTTGAGTCATTTCCGACTCATACTGACCCCAAGTGACAGAGTAGAACCGCCTCATAGGGTTTTCTAGGTTGTAATCTTTACGGAAGTAGATCGCCAGGTTTTTCTCCTGCGGAGCCACTGGGTGGGTGTGAACCGCCAATCTTTTGGTTAGCAGCCAAACGCTTAACCGTTTCGCCACCAAAACACAAAAAAAGCCTGTTGCCTTCAAGTCGATTCCAACTCACAGTGACCGGGGCTCCTTAAAGTTTCCAGTAGTCACATTTAAAAAGTAATAAAAAAAGGAGGTGAAATTAATTATATTTTATACAACCCAACATATCTAAAATATTTTCATTTCAACAAGTAATCAAAATAAATTACTAGTAAGTTATTTTACATCCTTTTTCTTCGTAAGTCTTCAAAATCCGATGTATATTTTACACTTACAGCACATCTCAGTCCACGTCCGCCTTGCTCCAGTGCTCAGCAGCCCAGATGGCTAGTGGCTATGGTACCGGACGGTGCGGGTCTAGCGTGGGTGCTGAGGTCTGCTGCAGTAATTCCCAATAGAGTCATCTGAGTCACCAAGGGGGAGGAGTGGTGCCTTGTGGTGGTGCCTTTTGAAAAATGCGGCATCCCAGCCCCACCTCGGAAGGCCTCAGCAAGGCCTCAGTAAAAGGCATCTATCTGGCCTCCCTCCAAGTTCCGTGCCACACAAGCTGCCACCCACGCAGCCTGGTCGCCAAAGCCTGTGCAAGAATTATATAAGAAGACTTACATTTTTAAAATACCCACCAGCTTGCTAGTTTCAGATTTGTAAGTACAAAGAGTAGGAGAAGGAAAGGCTCCCAGAGGCAGGTGGACTGGGGCCGATAAGTTGAATGTCCACACCTTCTTAACCAAGCTTGTCTATTTGTCTATCGGGTCTGAACTTGGCCGAAGCTTCAACGTGGCTTTTTTTCCTTCCTTTGTGCACAGTCATAAGCACCAAGTGCACTCTAATTCCCTCATCTGTGAAAGGGGGGTGAGGGCAGGGCCTCTGTTTAGTTGGAAGGTGTTGTGAGAACAAATTATAGCCCAGTTAGAGGTATTTCCAGCTCTTCAAAGGAGCAGAGATATTTCTGGAGCTATTATTCCACTGTGAGTATTCAGTAGGGCATTTGAGAATTCCTCAAATCAGCCCCTCCGCAGCTATCACTTTATCTCCCAAGGACTGACTCTCGCTAAGAAAGAAGCCACTTTTCACCTGGAGGAGGTGGGCTGAGCGTGCCCATTGAAACCCACTGAAGGCCACTCCCCACGGTTACCTGCGCTTCCTATGTTCTGGTTCCGATGGGTTTTTTTGGTTTAGTCTTACTCACCGGGTGCCTAATAGAAATCTCTCAAACAGACAAGTCTGACAGACCAGTATGGAAAAGTTCTCTTATCATTGGGAGAAAATAATTTAGGGCTGGGTAGATAAACATGTACAGGAAATACTTCTATAGAGGTCTTGATCCTCTGAAGATTAATAACTCACGGAACTAGAGACCAGCCTCAGACTCGAAGGAAACAGGCAAGTTATAAAAACAGGAAGAACGGGAAGTTTATTTTTGGATGAATATTTGTTCCAGTGAAGCTCTCGATACTGACAAAAACCTTGATCTGCAGGTCATTTGCTGCAGCTGAGCAGCTGTAGTGCATGTTTCCACAAGCTGTCCCACCAGAGATTTCCGGGTTTTTTTGGAAAGGGCCTCGCCCCACTCCTGCAAAACATCTGCCTCACTGCCACGGCTTAGGAACTCCTTTCCCCTGCATTCCTGTTTGTGAGTGGAATCTCCTCCAGCCTAGCTGGAAACCTCAACCATCTCCAACCACCTTCTTTGCCTCCATGCTCAGTCCCCAAGCCTGCCCATTTGCCCAGGAGCGTGAGTTGTAGCTCTTGGACCTGCCGGGTCTGCTCAGCACGATGTTCTCAGCCTCCCTCGCTGAGCCCTCTGGCCTCCCCAGACTCTCCAGTTCCCCTTCTATCCTCTGCTACCATGGCTCACTACTACTTACAGAATAAGGCCAAATGTTCTCATATTTGACAAATAAAGCTTTTCACAATCTGGCTCAACCCACCTTTACAGCCCTATCTCCATATTCAGGATAGGCTATGCTATTTGTGTGGCCCAGTGAAAAATAAAAATAGCTCGCAGGGCCCTTCGTTCAAAAATTATTAAAAATTTCAAGATGGCGGCAGCAGAGCATTAAGGCAAGTGTGGGGTCTTTCTAAGCACAGGGCCCTGTGTGACTGCACAGGCTGCAAGCCCATGAAGCCAGCCCTTTCCACCCACCTCCTTCAGACCAACCCCAGAAGGCAGCAGATGATACTAACTATGAGAAACTCCCACCTTACCTGTCCCCACCCTCATGGAAACTTCTCTCAAGGAAGACTTCAAGACAGGGAAATTGGTTTCCACCCTCTCACATTCAGACCTTCATTCCACTGAGCTCTCAGTTCCTGCTTTATAATGCAGTTTATTTACCTGTCTCTCCTCTACACCTGAATTAGACCAAGAGTTCTAGGTCTCCAGGCTCATTGCTTAGTTATTTCTGTGCCCTGCTTACCAACTTTCCAGAACAAAACTTGGCACACAGTAGGTCTGCTGTAAAGTTCTACTGAATGGTTCACTAGCAGCATTCACAAACAGACACTCCCAAAGCCTCCTATGACCTTGCCAAGCGACCAGTGAAAGAACAAATAGAAGATTCCCTGAAGATCTTCCTATTACATAAGAGGAGATGCCCCATGCCCTCTGGAGACAGAATTAAACAAGCGTGAGGACGTCTGAACAGGAACTTCCATTAACCGCCATTATGAAACCTGTTGCCCCAGACACAAAGACTGCACATGTTGACTTTGGCAGTGGCTTCACAGGTGGTCAGGCCAGGGCCGTGGCGGAAATCTCACCACCTTTCTGGCTGCTGCCAGTACTGTGGAGAGGGTGGTAGAGGGAGGGACACAGGAGAGTAGGCATTGCCTTCTTTCCCGTTACTCCATCTGGTAAAGAAGTGGGTATAAACTAGGGAGAAGAGAGTGATCTATCTTTTTCTCTCTATCCCTGACCTACTGCCATTAGAAGCAGGATAAGGTCAACTGCCACCAGGAAATAGGATGAGGGCAAGAACCACGGGTTTTCTTCCCTGAAAACTTTAAATGAAATCTCATTTCCCTTACCAAGACTACTAACCTTTCAGGGAAAATAAATTCCTTTTGAGCAAAGAAGTAGCCTGAGGTTGGGCGCAGAAGAGGTGAATAATTAACACCTCTATCCTTTAAATGCTGACCTGCTTTACTGTTTTTTTTTTTTTTTTTTTTAAGTGGAAGAAAAACATTGGAAATCCCAAACAGCTTCCTAAACGTTCAGGCAAAGTTGATTTTTCCAGCAATTGTCAGCTGATGAGAGGTTGGGGGCAGTGCGGAGATGATATTATATCAGAAAGCGCAGGCAATAGCTTTGTATGCCCTCTGGTATTAGAAGATCTTTATCAAACCCAATTAAGTCACCTTCCTACCCCAAAGGCCCTTTAATAACAGATATAACAGCAATAGTGATAGCAGCAGCTAACATTTGAGTCAGGTATTCATTAGTTAAGGTTATTCTCTATCATATCCCTCTTAGCATTGGGTACAATCTGTACTCTTTTCTTGTTTACTTGTTTCTTTGCTTACTGTGTATCTCCCTAAGAATGTAAGGTCACCTCTGATTATCCCAGACCCAGAACAGTGTCAGAAACCTAGTAAGCTCTTAATGCAATCATGATATCAAACATTTATTATCTCAATCCTTCTAATAAGGTAGGTAATCACATGGTTCCCAATTTATAAAAGAGAGATCAATTAACACACTCTGGTCATCTATCCATGGAAGCCCATTTCTGGTTTTGGCTCTTCAGCCGTCATCCTGTATGTGTGGATCACTTCATTGTTTCAGAGGTCCCAGGCATAAAAGCATCTTTTACAAAATCCCTTCAGAGACCTGACTTTCCCTGCCACAGTTGACCCGACAAACACACTGATGCACGGTTTTCCACATATGGCTCTTTAAGAGCTACTTTAAAAAAATAAAATAAAACATGAAGCTGGTTGTAATGTTACAGAAAAATACTTCTATAGTGAAGAGACAGATACCTGTACTCAGAGAACACCCTGAACATCTAAAACTCAAGGTATGTGTGGGGGGTGGGAGTAAGCGATCCTCCTAAGGTAAGGAAGTGATTTTGTGAGGGTTATATTCTGAACCCATGGTGTGGGTACAAGTAGGTGCTCGATCAATGTGAGTTCCCTTAGCTGAAGTCACCCAGCACTGGAGAAGGAAATCCTAAACGGCTACAGAAACAATCACCTCAACATGTCCTCCTTACTCTGCACTCGCTCTTAGCTGAGGGATGTAGTCACTGCTCTCCAGATGTGAGGACAGAGGTAGTATGAACTCTCCACCTACTGCAGAGCTAGTATGGACACTCTCCTACAGGGGTTCTCATTTTCATTTCTAATAATTTGTAATCCTGATCAGTTAGTTTAGCACAGAATAAGGGTAAGCATACTCAGGTCTCAGTTTCTTAACTGAGAGCAACGGCTAACTATATTCAATTCTGAGATCAATAGGTGAAGAGACAAAAGTTTCAAAATATACCTGTAAATGCTTCAAAATCACTTTTTAAGTAAATAGGACTTATATTGGAAAGATCAGGTAATTGTGTACATACTGATTTCAAACTGAAGACACTACAGGATTTGGTTAAAACAAAATCAGAAATATTAATCAACCTCATGTGACACAGGATGCAAATTTGTTTCCGGTTTGTATCTATAGACTGTATTAAACTAAAAATGCAAATTTACCATACACATATAAACTCACATAAAATTCTATATAGAAGGGTAACTTATTCTGATAAACCAGGGAGTGTAAATAGCTAAAAGCCACCATGATTCACCAAAAAGACTCCTGTCTTAACGACGACGGCACACAGGTTTAGAGCACTGCATTAACTGCAAAAAGAACCAGGCCAGCGCCTCACCCACCAAGTCCCTCGTTTTAATACAATTCGTCTGAGGGAGAAAAAGTTCAACCTGAGTGAATCCAGAGCTTATGAAACTCTGAATATGAGCCCTCCAGGTAAGGCTCGTGTGTCTGCCATCGTGGGCAGGGCCAACAAATGCGGGTGAGGTCACCACCCGCTAGCCCGGGGCAGCACGTAGACAGGGCCGCAGCCAAGTCCCTGCTCGATCCCCGCCCAACCCTGGTCCACGGCCCACGGGGCTCGCAGCTCCGTTTCTGGTGACTTCTTGAGTTATAGGGGTGCAGGGCGGACGTTCATGAATAGCTGTACTGTTTATCTTGGTGAGGGTGCCTGGGAGAGGGCCTGATCTGGGGCGTAGTGCACTCGTAGGGGCTATCATCAACGCGGCAGGAAGTCCCTGGGTCCCCTTGCCTGACTACCAGCGCAGACAGGGGCCAAAACCAAGGGGAGGCGGGGGCGGAAAGCAAATTTTTTTCCTTATACAAAGCAAAACAAAAACAAACAAGAAAACACACGCCTGCTGTGTTCGCCGTCGTTCCCTAGGTAGTACCCAAGCAAAGCCCCAAACCCTGACCAATATATAAAGATCCTATTATTTAATTAAAATGGCCTTTCTTAGCCTCGCTCCTAGCCCACTCTCCTCCCATTCTCTTTGGCTTAGGACTGAAATTGCTCTCCTGGGCAGCAATACAAGCCACAGATTGAGCCAATATCCACAGGGCCGCGCAGGTGAATCACCTGGGGAGCGCGTTGTGAAGATTCTGGTTCAGTAGGTCTGGGGGAGGGGGTCGGGACTCTGCATCTAACAACCCCCGGAGGCTGTGGGGCGCTGCCAGCGAGGCGGAGGGAGCGGCGGGCACTAGGGCTCCAGGAATCCGGGCTGGCCGCCCTCCAAACTCCGAGCTCTCGCTTCTCCTGCCCCAGCCATTCTTCCTCTGAAGGATGAAAGGGTTCTGCTCCTCACAGCTGCGCCCAGCGTCAGGAATCCACCTGGCCAGGCCGTGACTTCCATTCTCCCCTGTTCTACCCCCATAAGTGCTTCCTTTCCCTTCCAGAGAGACAGCAATACAAAGATATTAGTCTTTGTTTCCTTTTTTAAGGGAATATTTTGTCTTGGGAAGCAGTTTTTCCTCCAAACACTAAAAATTCTGAAGACATCTACTTTTACAATTGAGAAAGAATAATTTTACTACATTACTTCCCCTCTTAGTTATCTAGTGCTGCTATAAGAGAAATACCACAAGTGGATGGCTTTAACAAACAGAAATTTATTCTTTCACAGTCTAGGAGGCTAGAAGTCTGAATTCAGGGCACCAGCTCCACGGGAAGGCTTTCTCTGTCTCTCTCTGCTCTGGGGGAAGGTCCTTGTCATCAATCTTCCCCCGTCGAGGAGCGTCTCAGCGCAGGGACCCCAGATCCAAAGCTCCCGGCTCTGCTTTCTTGGTGGTAGAAGGTCCCCCATCTCTCTGCTTGCTTCTCTCTTCTATATCTCAAAAGACACTGACTTAAGACACAACCTAATCTTGTAGACTGAGTGCTGCCTCATTAACATAACTGCATCTAATCCTGTCTCATTAACATCACAGAAGCAGGATTTACAACACATAGGAGAATCAGATGACAAAATGGTGGACAATCACACAAGACTGGGAATCATGGCCTAGCCAAGGTGACAGATTTTTTGGCCAACACAATTCAATCCATGACACCCTTTTACCCCCGCAAAAAAGTATGTTGGGGAGAGGCTGCTCATACTTTTGAGAGGAAGAAGTTATACACAGATTCTCTGAAAACATACACAAAAGATCCAAATTTAACCTTTGTTTAAGCTTAAATAACACAATCCCCATAAAGAAGTACCTAAAACTTTGTTTTGTTCTTTATCAAATAATAGATTTTTAAAATTTAAAAGCAACCCCCTACCCCTACCCCACACACATCTGAAAAGAAATGTAGATTTTGTGCCTTCACATCATGCATGGGGAATGCCAGTCCCCTCTCATTGTTCACTTAATGTAACAAAACAATTAACTAGATACTCTGGCATACTTCTCAGCAAGGTACAAGTTCAGACAATAGCTGAAGCTATTTCTTTTTGATACAGAAATGGAGTTGCTCTAACTTGAATGGGGGTTAGAAAGATATTTGCCTTGCACAGATTTTGAAAGAGCTGGAAATGTGGCAATGGGGTAAAACTGCATTACAAGAAAAAAGAAATTGAAAGACACTTTTTAAATCTGGAAAGGAAACCAAATTTGTTGAAGAAATGTTAAGCAAGAAAAAATAACTACTACCTGTGAGGTTCTACTACCCAGAGGTAATCACTGTTAACAATGCAAAGTGCAGTGGGTGGGTGGCTGGAGGGTCTTAGCTGAACAAAGCTGAGGGCAGCATATGCTTATATACACCACTCCTTTCCTATGCTAAGACTCATCCTAAAATTTGTAGGGAGCCCAGAACAACCCTCATGGAAAATTCCAACACATACAAAAATGTCTGAATTGGGCAACCAAAAAGCCAAACCCATTGCTGTTGAGTTGATTCTGACTCATAGCGACCCTACTGGACAAAGCAGAACTGCCCCATTGGGTTTCCAAGGAGTGGCTGGTGGATTCGAACCGCCAACCTTTTGGTTAGCAGCCGAGCTCTTAACCGCAGAGGAGCCAAAATCACCTTAACAGAAAAAGAAGACTGGTGACCCAGACTCAGCAAAATAAAGGAAAAGGAGAAGTGTTTCCAGAAATAACCAAGGCTGCACCTGGACTCAGCTCTGCTACTGGCAGACAAGACCATGTGGCAAAACTGAAAGAACTCTATCACCAGGGGCCAGCAACTGCACTATGGAAATCCCCACCCAAAGGGGAAGGTGTTTCCTCTATGGAAGGTCCAGGGCAGTCCTGGGCCATGATGCTGAGCTACAGTGAAGCAGCAGTAAGTCAAGTGTAGCCAACTCAGTAGCCCGGCATGGGCAGTACCCATTTTTGAGAGGGACGGCAAAAGGAATGGCTGGAGTCAGAGCTCTGTGGAGATGCAGGCAGTGGGTAACAGCCCAGACTCTGGATCCAGACTGCCTTGGTTCAAATTCAGCCTCTGTTCTGAACTATGTGACCCTGGGCAAATTACTCAATCTCTCTTTGCCTCTGTAAATGGGGATGCAAAAATAGTACCTACCTCATGAAAACCCTAGCGGCATAGTGGTTAAGTGCTACGGCTGCTAACCAAAAGGTCAGCAGTTCAAATCTACCAGGTACTCCTTGAAAACTCAATGGGGCAGTTCTACTGTCCTATAGGGTGGCTGTGAGTCGGAGTTGATTCAATGGGAACAGGTATAGGGTTGTGAAGATTAAAGAGCATAAACTAACAAAAGCATTTAGAACAATGCCAGCCATAGGTAAGCACTGCTTATATTTTTGCGTATGTATTTTTCCTATATTTTCTAAAATAATCCATATTAATTTTATCATTAGAAAATCTATTGCCCGACTACCACCCAGCCCATCAGCTTGTCATCTGTCACTTTGTCTTTGGCCCTTCCTGTCAGATGGCAGAAACTCCATCTCAACATACATACATCCATATATACTAGAGTGACCAACTGTTAGGGTGGGACTTTCAGTGCTCAGACTGGGAGAGTTCCAGGCAAACTGGAACAGTTGGTCACTCTAACACATACATAAAAGAATAAAGAAGAAAACAACACAAACAACACTCATGCCTATACAACAACAACCCAGAGATAACTGGTATTAACATTCTAGTGGAGTACCTGCCAGTTGTTTGCTATGCATATGTTTTGGGCAAAATATGAATGTTATGTAGGTACAGAGTTCTGTATACTCTTTTCACCTACTGCTGTATTCTCCATATTATTAGCAAACCAAAAAAAACCAAACCCATTGCTGTCGAGTCGATTCCAACTAATAGCGACCCTATAGGACAGACTAGAACTGCCCCATAGAGTTTCCGAGGAGCTCCTGCTGGAGTTCTTAACCACTATGCCACCAGGGTTTCCATATTATTAGCAATTCCTTAAAAATACTCTTTTCCAGTGCTGCAGAATATCTGGTCATATGGATTTCCATGTGGCTTAAAAATAACATCTCTAAGCTCTCCTATCAACATTCTCATTCACATACCTTTAAACACCACTGCTCATTAATGTGTTTTCATCTGATTATTTTCTTTAGGTTTCTAGAAAAGGAATTTTTGGGTCAAAGAGGATAAACTTAAAAAAAAAAAAAAAAAGTATTACCAAATTACTTTTCAGAAAGGGTGCATAAATTCTATCCCAACAGCAGTGTAAAAAATTCCCCCTCACCAAAGCCACACTAGCATTTAAGAATATTTTTCTATTTGATAATAAGCTGAGACATTGCTATTATGTTTTCATTTGCACTACTTCAATAATCTGTGGGGTTAACTCTTTTGTCCTGTGTTTATTGTTGTTAGCCAATGCCAAGTCAGCCCGACTCAGGATGACCCCATGCACAAAGGATCGAAACGTTGATGACCAGTCTCGCGCTTGCGCCATCCCATGACTGGTTGCAGAACAGACTGTTGTGACCCATAGGGTTTTCAATGACTGATTTTTGGAAGTAGACTGCCAGGCATTTCTTCCTAGTGTATCTTAGTCTGGAGGCTCCACTGAAACCTGTTCAGCATCACAAAAACATGCAAGCCTCCATTCACAGATGGGTGGTGGCTGCATGTAAGTTACAATGGCCAGGAATCGAACCCTGATCTCCTGCACAGAACGCAAGAATTCTAACCACTGAACCACCAATGCCTCAGTGTCCCATGTTTAGCCAACTGCATGTTTCTCTTCTGTCTGGATATCTTAGCATTTAAAAAAAGTATTATGTCGTCTATGTTCCTACTGGTTGTCTTAGCATTTCTTTTTGTAATTTCCTGAGCTCTTCAGAGTTTTATATTAACTCTTTATATATCATAATTGAGGCAACCTTTTTTTATATAGGTCTGATAAATCTGTCTGTGATGTCACACAAACAGAAGTTTGGAAAATTATTCAGTGATTTCCTCTATAATTTCTTCCAATGCTTTTAGAGATGAGGTAAATATTTACCTTTCTGCTCTTCTAGTGTTTTTTAATGGTTGTCATTTTCTTATATTTACCTCTTAGTTTTGAAATATGACATGAGGTAAGGCTCTACATTAGAAGGAAATCATAAAACCCATATTACAATAGAGTTTGTTAAAATGAGGAAATCGTTAGAAATTAAACCTGCAGGATACAAACTGAGGATTTGCATGAGACCTACTCTCAGTAATGAATCAGCTCATTAAAAAGCTGTACTTGACAATGAATAGGATTAATCAGAACATGCCAGGGACACTCAGTCCTCCTCCTTCCCCAGGCCCTTGTCATCCTAAGTGTTGTTTTAATGGATTGTTGGGAGTTGAGTGGAAAGGTCCAGGGACAAAAGCAGAGGCAGCACGAAAAGAGTCCAGCCCCAGACTTCAACGAGGGAGAGATTCCACCTGCTACTTACTAACAGAAAAAAAGGAACCATGAGGAGCCTGTTAGAGTTTAAACCAGATCTTCTCTTCCCTGTCTCCTTTTCAAAAGGCAAAAGATAATGTATCTAGCTATTTTTTAATAGAAAGTTATTACTACAGAGATTAAGAAGGCAGTATTTTATTCAAAATAACCGTAAGTGTAGCATTCAATAGCCTTTTATTTATTTATTCTGTTTATTGTTGTAGTTTAAGTGAAAGTTTACATTTCAAGTTAGCCTCTTATACAAAAATTTATACATACACTGTTATGTGACCCTAATTACTCTCCCTGTACTGTGATAGCACACTGCTCCTTTCCACCCCTGATTTCCCGTGTTCATTCAGCCAGCTCCTGACCCTCTCTGCCTTCTCAACTCACCTCCGGACAGAAGCTGCCCATTTAGACCCATGTATCTACTTGAGCTAAGAAGCATACTCTTCACGAGTATCATTTTATGTCCCACAGTCCAGTCTAATCTTTGTCTGAAGAGTTGGCCTTGGAAATTGTTTTAGTTCTGGGCTGACAGAGAATCCGGGGGCCATGCTTTCCAGGGTTCCTCCAGTCTCAGTCAGACCATTAAGTCTGGTCTTTTTACTATCAACAGCCTTTTAGACACCACCACACAAATGCAGTACTACTGTGGAAAACATATTACGTTGGAAACGTGGCACCTCTCCCCAACCTGCACTTCCACTTGGACCTTCAAACCCTATCCCCTGTTCCCAAAATCTAGAGCTAGAAAGTGTAATTTTACTCAATGCCTATTGTTGAAAAACCATAGGTTTTTTTTTCTTTGCAATAATAGTCATCATAAAGGGATTTACCAAAAATAAGATTTATTGGTGCCTCCTGGTCCACGGCCCCCATCCTCAAACAACTATCTCAAGTATTCTCTCATACTAAGGAATATTTGAACTATTCTTTTTATAGAATCCATCGGTCCACTCAATAATCTTTATTGCCAACTGTTGAACTACTCCTGATGATGGAAGCAGAAGGCCATGATGGAGTCAGACAGACCTAGGTTCCAACCCCAGCTCTGGCACTACCAGTTAGGGGGTCTTGAGTAGGCTACTTAACCTTCTCATCCTTGGTTCCTCATCTCTAAAATGGTGATAAAACTATATAAGTGAGGACTACTAAGAATGCATGGAAAAAATGCCCAGGCAGGAAAATTATCAAATGTCAATAAATAGTGACCATTACTTTTAAAAAGTCATATGCATCTATGGATAAGATGTTTCCCTCATATGTAAATTTTTAAAAGTCCAATGGACAATTTAAATTCTTATTTCCTTTCAGGTAGGTACTCTGCTAGAAATAGATCAACCACAATTCAACAACTAAGCAATTATGCATCATTAGGTTCAGAAAGAAGATGCCGCAGATGAATCCCTGCTTTTAAAATCCACAGGTGTCTGGCAAAGGGTGCTGCTTTTAGGAGGCCTGCCATGGTTAGAGGGGTGGCTGCTGGCGTCTTGCAGGCCACTCATCTGATTGGCATTGGGAGGTAGTTGTGAATGGACAGGAACAATGGCTTAATGGACCTTCTATTTCAAAGCAGCCTCCATGAACACAAAAGCTAAGAAGTATCTTCTAAGCTGGTATTAAAACACCACTACCTCTGAGCAGAATCTGACTGAGGAACACACACGATCTGAAGACTGATTTCTTATCACTCTGTTTCAGAGACACTCAAACATTTAGCTGGATGTAAAGAGAACACCTCTCCTCCCCCTTCTCCTGGTGTTTCCTAAACACCTACAGAAGTGGGGATTTGTCCTGTGTGCACCTCCGTACCACACCTCTGTGTGTTTCTGTCCATTTTCTACACTCAGATTGCTAGGAGCTGGGATGGGTCTTGCTTATTTCCAAACCCAGTTCACAGTAAGCACTCAAAGAAGGTGGATATGAAGGACTAGCCAACTGTTTTTTTTTTCCTTTTTATGTGGAGAAAAAAATTTTTTAATGTGAACTTTCACACTATGATACTTCCGTGTCTTTTTGTAGACAAACTGATGCCAATTATAGGGATTTCCTCCCTTTTCTGAGACTGCCTCAGAACAAGGTTGATACCAGCAACTGTCCAAACCAAAAACTAAAATAAAATAAACCAGACCCATTGCCTTCGAGTCAATTCCAACGCATATCAACCCTATAGGAGGGGGCAGAACTACCCCATAGGGTTTCCAAGGAGTGGCGGGTGGATTCGAACTGCTGACCTTTTGGTTAGCAGCCGATCTCTTAACCACTGTGGCACCAGGGCTCCCAAGAGCTGTCCAGTGACCAAGAATTACCACATTCAGTCATTTCTCTCCATCACCTGGCTCTTCTTTGTGGTGTCTATCCATATGTCCCTGCCTGACCTCCATCATTCCATCCCAGGTTCTTCTCCTGCATAGGATCCCTCCGACTATACTCCATCCCTTCAAGTGTTCAGCGTTTCCCAAGGCTCCATCCTTGGCCCTGCTCCCCAACCTCCACACACTCTTCCCTTACAAACTTTACCCTCCATGGAGTCTGCGTATTGCCAAGTCCAGCCCTGATACCTGCCGTGAGCCTGGGCCTTCAAACACCTCTGTGGGCAGAACACCCTGACCCTTCAATTCTGTTTGCTTGGTTGAAAGGGACGGTGACTTCCCCCTCTTCCACTTATCCTCCCCGGGTCTGTCCCCAGCTCCTGTACTCTACAAGGTGGCAAAGTCAGAAGACTCCGCCATGTTGACTCTTTCACTCATCCTGCTTTAGTTGTACCCCAGCTCTCTCACATCTATTCCTTCCTTTCCTCCCTCCCCACATCACCACTATCTTTCATGGACTCCTGCAGGGGCCTGATTGATGTTTCTGCTTCTAACCTCAAATTCATCTTGCAGGTTGATACTAAATTCCACTTCTAACAAGTCATTTAACCTCACTAAAGTCAGTTTCCTCATCGGTAAAATGGGACATCAATAGCACCTATCTCATAGGGCTGTTGTAAGCATGAAATGAGTTTAGGGGTATCAGGCACCTGGCCTAGTGTCTGGCACACACAGATGAACTTAGCTGGAAGCCCTGCTGTGGCCACATCACATCCCATTAAAAGCCTTCAGTGGCTCCCTACTACTTATAAAATAATTAGCTCAGCACTCAAGATCTTTTTTCCTTCTGCCCCAACCCACTTTTTCTAAACTTTACCTCACTTCCTCCTTCAAATATATCCTTCTCTGATTTGGAATTAGACTGTCCCGGGTTCAAATCCCCTCTCTAGCACTTATGGGCATACTTGGGCAAGTTACTTAAATTCTCCAGGCCTCAGTTTTCTTAGCAGGAAAAAGGCTGTTGGGAAGATTACATGGGATAACATGGGTGGAGCCTCAGCCAAACGCCTGCACACTATGAGAACTCAGTAGATGGTGGTTACTCTTTCTTCCTCTTCTCCATGCGTCCTCTTGACTTGCTCCCTCTGCACAGGCAGTTCCCTCTGCTAAGAACACCTCCCGCTCTGCACAGCTAAGCCCGTCCTTCAAGGCTCAACCCAAATGTCACCTTCTCCATGAGGATTTACTTGAAGCCCACCCATCTAACTAATCTCCTTCCCCCTCTAAATACCTATAGCACATTTATTCATGCTAATCGACTCGACAGAAACTGGTATATTCTTGGGCACTTACAAGTTAAAAGCTCCTGTGTACATGCCCTGTGTCCTTCACTTGACTGACAACATTTGCAGGCAGGTCCCACATCTGATTCATCTTTGTGTCCTCCACAGGGTCCTGCATATGGCAAAAACTTGGTAAATATTTGCTGAGTGAAAGAACAAATTTCTGGAGGAAAGGCAAGAGGGAGTTCCAAGTTGTGAAGACTAAAGAACCAGCACCGTAGTCTAACTGAGCCACAGGACAGAGATGAATCTGTCCCGGGACACACTGGAGGAGTAAAGAATTTTTTTTCCAAATGAGCACTCAAGCCAAACTATACAAAGTAAAGCGAAGTCGTCAGCCTTCTCCTGTCTACTCCAAATGAAGCATGGCTGCAGCTCCAAAGCCAAAGGTGTCTGCCATTTTAAACAAATAAGTCACGCTGCCTCTGGGTACAAAGGGCCCTCAAAGCTTCAATCCTAAGGGGAGGGACTCTTGTATATCATGCACTTGAAAAATTAGATCTTTGATCCCAAGAGGCTATTCTAAACTTCTAACTAGGCCTGTCTGCTTAGCAGTTCACTCCTTAAAAGCATGTGTTGGTAGCAAGTATAGCTGCATTCTTAATCACTTACACCCCACAACCAACTAAAGATAGCTTGAGGAGGTCTGCCATATGCCAAATTCTTCTTTTAAATATGAACACAAAAACCGTTCATGCAAGAAAAATTCAGTCATGGCCAGCAGAAAAAGAAAAAGTAAGAAGATTTTACTTTTCTCTCCTTGTTTTGAATGAAATACTAAAGTCAAAAATTTTTGACAGAGAAATAGACACATTTTATGCCTGGGCACTCTATCCACCAGGCTTATGTGATCTACTTGGCCTGGCATCCGTGACCCCCTGCCCAACACTTACTCATGAATAACCTGAAAATGAGCCAGGCCTGTCAGAAATCAGCCAAAGACAACACTGAATGATAAACCCAGACCTCATTTTCACCATCTTGAACAAAAGATCAGCGTTAACCAGAGTGAGTTGGAGCTTAAAACATAGCACTCATTCCCTTTTTACCTAAATCCTACCAACCTCTCAAGGCAAAACTCAATTCTTCTCTCTTCTGTGAACCTTTTCTCAACTCCCAAACCAAGATAACCCTCCCTCCTCCAGCATCAAATTCCTACAACCCATATTTGGCATCATTTTTTTTTTTGGGCAGGGGGTGCC
The DNA here is from genome assembly GCF_000243295.1 of Trichechus manatus latirostris. NCBI lineage: Eukaryota > Metazoa > Chordata > Mammalia > Sirenia > Trichechidae > Trichechus > Trichechus manatus. Next base: position 17,749,097 of record NW_004443940.1, on the reverse strand, counting down.
TTACAAGATAACATGTAATGATGATGTGTTCACAGATCCTGGCCTTCTTGAATACAGGAACCCCATCTTAGTTAGACTTCTTTAGACACAATACCTCTCCAAAACACCTGATGGGGCTCTCTCAGCATTGCATAGGATGTATACATGTGAATACTTCCCCCAATGAAACCACTGATGGACCGCCCTTCTGACCTCAGTGTCAGCAATTATCTGCCAGCTTTATGAGATTTAGCTCTCTTACATCACTCTGTTGTTGTGTGCCGTTGAGTCGATTCCGATTCATAGTGACCCTATAGGACAGAGTAGAACTACCCCTTAGGCTTTCCTAGGCTGTAATCTTTACGGGAGCAGATCACCAGGCCTTTTCTCCCACGGAGACCTTTCAGTTAGCAGCCAAGCACTTAACCATTGTGCCACCAGGGTGCCTTTACATCACCCTAGCCCCTCTATAATTCTCCTCAATCCTTCTTAAATAGCTATATCACATTTTTAATTAGACCAAGATTTGGTGATAGATTGTTATGATTATATAAATATTAAGAACTGACCTCATAATAGTGTAGGGTTATAGTTTCTTTCTTGTAACATTTTGGGTTTTCCTACATTGAAAATTATCTCTTTTTGTTTTTACTTAGTTTCTATAAATACTTGATCCACAAACTAGGCCAGGGCTAAACATTCTCTCACTAGGATCAAAAGCATCAGTGCCATCCCTTCTGGGACCCCTGTCCTCTACCCTCTGTCTAGACCAGCTGCTCAGGGGGCGTAACATGGGGTCGTGGTGCTGCAGCTTCTTCCCTTCACCTCGCTTCTGTGTTGGACCCCGTTTCTGAATGCCCTGGTGTTCTCTCTCCTCCCTTTCTGCCTTGCTTTGATGGAGTGCTTTCACTCCCCATTTTTGGTTCAGTGCTGTACCCAGCACCCTGGCCTTCAGGATTCTGTAGCAAAAACCTCCACCTACCCCCACCCCAACCCCAACTTCATACCACCTGCCCCAGCAGGCAGTTCAGGTTCAGCTTTCTCTACTCTCTCAGTCAGTTAGCATCCATACACTGGATTCTATCTTCCAAAATCTGGTTGATATCTCTCTGGGAGGTTTCTGGGTTTACACTCTTTTTATTCCTTTACTGTCATTTTATTAGAGTTTCGGGAAGAAGCAGAGATAAATGTGCTTGTTCAGCTTACTACGTTTCACCAGAAGTCAAGGACTGAATGTTTACAAACAGATTACAAGGTCCATTACCATGTCTTCTACCCTTTTTTTCCCTTCTAGCATCAAGTACAAGCGCCTCTAAGTAGTGAGAGCTCAAGAAGTATTTGACAATTTATCAGTTGGTCAGTATTTGAGTTAACTAAATGCTAACAGTTCAGACCACTCACAGATTATAAACTGTATAGCAATCAGAATATTAAAACATACATTCGTTAATTTTTTTAGGGAATTCCAAAGCACACAAGTTTCACAAGACCTCTAGGACATCACCAGGAAGACAAGGTGCTTTATGCAGGCCTATGGTTGCCGAGCCTCACCTTCTGGCATACCTTGTTTGTTTATAATACAACAAGAACAATCTCTAGGAGCAACATGTTTATTATCTTATTTTCTGCCCAAACAGTAGAGAATAAATACCAAGGCTGGTAGAATTCTGAAGTTCTCTGCATTCCAGATAAAGTCATTCATTTATTCAACAAATACTTAAGATTCTACCATGTTCAGGTATTTTCTAAGCACCAAGTATACACTAGTAAAAAGACTAACAAGGTTCCTCTCACATAGAGGGAGACAGACCATGAACACATATATCAACAGACAGTGATAAGTACTACACAGAGAATAAAAAGACAGGTGATATAATGGTGGCGAGCGTTGACTGGGATCAAGGAAGGCGTCTCTGAGGAGCTGACATTTAAACTCTGAAACAATTATCGAGAAGGAGCCAGTGATGGTGAGAGCAGGAGGAACAGCATTCCAGTCAGAGGGAACGGTCAATACAAAGGCCCTGAGACAAGAAAGAGCTTGCCTGGCTCACAGGAGAATGGTACAAGAGGAAACAGTGAGAGACACAGGCCAAGACAAGGAGCCAAGGGATTTGTAAATCAGGGTCAGGAGTGTGCATTCCATTGTAAGTCCAATGGGAAACTGCTGGAAGGTTTTAAGCAGGGAGAGATGTGAAGCAACGTGGCTTCTATAAAGATCATTTCACTACTCTGCAGAAAATGTATTAGAAAGGCAAGGTTAGTGGTTCAAACCCACCCAGTGGCTCTGTGGAGGAAAGACCTGGTAGATCTGCTTCTGCAAAGATTACAGCCAAGAAAACCCCATGGAGCAGTTCTACTCTGTCACATGGGGTTGCTGTGAGTTGAAATCAACTCGATGGCACCCAACAACAAAGAGTGAGGCAGAGTGTCAGGGACTATAGTAGTGATTCAGATGAGATGACAGTAACTTGGTCAAGGTTGGGGGGGTGCGGGTAGATGCAGAGAAGAAGGACAATTTGGGCTGTGTGGTAGAGCCTTGTTGATGGATTAGATGTGGGCAGGTGGTACAGGTAACTGAGATCAAAGACACCACAAGATTTGGGATTTGGACCACTGAGCAAATGGTGGTGCCATCTGTCAAGACAGGGAAGGTCAGGCAAGTGGAGGGAGTTGGAAATTGTGTCTTGGACATGTAAGTTTAGATGCCTATTAGACATCCATATGACAACACCGATTCAAATCTGGAGTGCAAGGAATGGTCAGGCAGAAGAAATCAACCTGCGAGTCACCTGCACACAGATGGTATTAAAGCTATGTGACTGGATGCGGACACCCAGGCAGGCTTGTAGAGAGAGCAGAAGGGAGCAGGTTCAAGCCCTGGGTGTTTCAGTGCCTGGAGTGCAGAAGCCTTAGCGAGCTCGTGGTGATTCCTGAGAGTTCACTATGGAATCACAGTATCCTGAGCCATTTTACCATCTTTGAAACACACGAGAAGTTAAAACCACATCTACATTATTGCCTGAATTAAACTAATGTCATTATACAAAGCAGCTGCATCTGAAGACAATTCAGAAATTATTAAAATCAATAGGCACGGTACAGATGCTCAAAGAATCAGAATCAAGACTCTTATTTTGCAAGACTACGTAAGACTTGCTTCAGTATTAACCAAAAAAGGGTGAGACAACAATTTGGTCGAATTGAGAAATATAAATGAATCCACCATGTTTGGGGCATTTTACACTTCTGCCAAAGAATTCATTGGTACAATATGTACTTTTAGCCAACACTGTACCCAAAAACATGTGATTTACATTCACAAAAGCCAAATATAGGGCTTCAGACCTCACTCAAGGTCCACAGTAAACCCTGAAATGTCCAAGCTCTTGGCTCTGCTGTAGAGAAGCTGGCAGTACTGAATTAACCATATGCAAACCAAACAACGGCCCACCAGAGGAAATAACTATTTCCAGAAGTGATTAAGTTTAGAAAAGTCAACATTTAGAATCAGATATGCTAGACCTCTTTAGAACACAAAGAAAACCCCCAAAATACTAAGAAAAATTGAAGTCTTGCTACTCAAATGTGGTCCGAAGACCAGCAGCATCAGCAGTACATGAAAATTTGTGGGAAATGCAGAATCTCAGGCCCTCTACCCCCACCCTAGACCTGCTGAATCAGAATCTTCATCTTAGCAAGACCCCCAGGTGACTTACATGCACACACAAGCACTGTCTAGAAGGCCTAGACTTCATTTGGTTTGGCTGGTACTGCGCTGGTCAGAGCCACACTCAGGTGCATACTGCAATCAAAACTCGATGAACACAACACGTTTTACTCCAGAGGAAGTAGGATAACCAGTTTCCCCAATAGTCATTAAAAAGGAACATTCATGCTAATTCATGCTCCTCTTAATTGTTTTAAGAATTGTGTGTAGGCAGACAATCACATTAAATAAAGTTTAAATCTGTAATCAGATATACACACCAACTTAATCACATATATATGAGTGAACTGCATGGTAATTAAATATAAGTACAAATATAATATATACTACTTGTGTATGACCAAACCACGTTGTTTTTAAAATTTCTCTCTTATCTTTACTAGATGGCTAAACAGTGTCAAGGATAAGTTTTCTCTGGAGCACATGTAAGTTAATAGATATTCATTCATACTCTACCCCTTACTCATTGATTCAGCAGATACTTACTGAGCACTTATGCTAGGCACTAAACACAAAGCAACAAACAAAACAGGCCCCAAACTCTGCCCTCGTGGAACTAAGCCTTATCAAGTACAGATAGGTTGGGCCTGGAGTCTCTAAGAGCTGGGGAGTCAACAGACCCACAGGTTTGGGACACAAGATCACGGAGAAGCCACCTAGCAGGCTGGAGATCTACAAAAACTACGTGATCTTTTCTTACAAATGAGGGCACAGCTCTAGTCTTCACATGCACCTACCTTCCACAGCTTGGACACATCACCCTTTCCCTTCTGCCAACCAAATCCCTCCCTCCCAACAAGCGCACACTGGTGGCCCAGAAAACCATTTTTGGATTATCCTCACATAGCTCCAGACACCTATTCTTTAACAGACCTTTCATTCCCTACTTTCCCCCCATCTTGTTGCTATATTTGGTGGGGTATATTTTTCTTCTTCCTCTGTTGTTATTGTTGTTAGCGGCTGTCCAGTCAGCCCTTGACTCATGACAACCCCACTGTCATGGACTGAACTGTGTCCTCCAAAAATGTCAACTTGGTTAGGCCATGATTCCCAGTATTGTGTGGTTGTCCTCCATTTTGTGATTGTAATTTTATGTTCAAGAGGGTTAGGGTGGGATTGTCACATCCCTGATCCAATGTAAAGGGAGTTTCCCTGGAGTGTGGCCTGCACCATCTTTTATCTTACAAGAGATAAAAGGAAAGGGAAGCAAGCAGAGAGTGGGGACCTCCTACCACTGAGAAGGCAGTGCAAGGAGCAGAGTGCATCCTTTGGACCCGGGGTTCCTGCGTGGAGAAGCTCCTGGTCCAAAGGAAGACTGATGGCAAGGACCTTCCTACAGAGCTGTCAGAGAGAGAGAAAGCCTTCCCCTGGAGCTGACGCCCTGAAATTTGGACTTCTAGCCTACCAGACTGTGAGAAAATAGATTTCTCTTTGTTAAAGCTGTCCACTTGTGGTATTTCTGTTATAGCAGCACTAGGTGACTAAGACACCCATGTACAACAGAATGAAACAATGCCTGGTCCTGCGCCATCCCCAAGATCAGTTGCAGATTGGAACGTTGTGATTCATAGGTTTTCACTGGCTGATTTTCAGAAGTGGATCACCAGGTCTTTCTTCCTAGTCTGTTTTAGTCTGGAAGCGCCACTGGAACCTGTTCTGTATCATAGCAACACACAAGCCTCCACTGATGGATGGGTGGTGACTGTGCATGAGGTGCACTGGCTGGGAATTGAACCCAGGTCTCCTACGTGGAAGACGAGACTTCTACAACTGAACCACCACATGGGTTAGAAACATGACCGGAAATTATAATTGAGATGATGGTAGCATGTTAATATTTACTGAGTGCTTTCTTATGTGCCAGCCATTATCTGATGATACATTATTTAATTGTATATACTACTGGGCAGTTTTTCAGAAGAGAAGAATAATAAGGCTTAGGAGCTGAGGAACTGCCCTAGGTCACACAACTAACAAATGGCAGAATCAGGACTCAAACCACCTTCTTACAGCACCTTTCCGCTTCGTGGAGTATAGAGCTGACATAAACATATTGACAGAGGAGTTACTGAAACATCCTTTACATCTTTTATCAGTCAAATAGCAGTTAACAAGGGCCAGTTCCATAAATCATCCTCAGATTTCTCTCAAGCTTAGATCTTATTTTATTCTGACTCCAAGTATTCCTAGCCAAAATGTTTAATGGTGATTCTTTTTTTCTCTCTTCACATACTTGTTAGGAATGCAAAGCAAATGAATGATCGTCCAGATGAGCAGGACGAAAATGCCTCCAATTAAATTCAATACACACACCTGAACTTAATGGGACTTCAACACCTCCTGAAAATTAATCAGCACTGTGGGGCTCCAGAGAACACAAAGGCTATTTTGTGGGAGTGATCTGCGCTGCAATCTTCTTTTCTGTGAGTACACCTCATTTTATAACAATGTTCAGACATTTGGTTTGAGCAAGCATAGTAATTACATTCCTCACTTTGAACTAATTTAAGCAGCTGCATCTGAACTCCTCCATGCGTCCTCAGGCTTCTCCGCCCTTCTCCCCCACCCAGACCACTCGGGTTGGAGAAGGCCTGGGCTTCTTGGCTAAGTGACTACCCCTTTCCTTCAGGCACTCTCTATAATTCAAAACAGTTTTGTGTTCTCCATGCTGACCCCTCTGCAGGCGGCCCACCCTTTCTTCCTGCATTCATTCGGATGGGCCCAGAGAAAAGAGGAAAACAACCAACCAGGCCAACCAGTCATTCCCACTACCCAGCTGAGTGACCCTGGATTTAACACCCCAGGCCTTGATGTCCCCATCTGTAAAATGGCACTTCTGGCCTATAACGTGTTTATAGATGCTCCTTCAGGCTGATAATGTTATTCTGAGGATAGAAGAGCAAACCACCTCTAGGTGGTAGGTCCTCCAGAGCCGGGGCAAAATGCCAAAACCACAAAGACCATCCTAGAGTCAGAAAATCTTGCAGCCTGGGCCCCACAAAGAAAATGCTGAGAAACCAGGATTTCCTAATACTCTTCACCCAAACCTACCACCCACAAATTTTCCAGTTCTCCAACCCACTTCTTATAGGTCACTCTTCATGGTGGTCAAGAATAATGAATCCAAATGTTAAAAACTGAAAGCACCACCAGCTCTCCCCACCACCAAAAAAACAGAAAAGAAAAAAAACCAAGGAGCCTAGTTTTGCTAGGTGTGACCAATATTTTCTCTGCTCATGTCTGTGGACCTAAGTTTGTCTCCAAGATTGCAAGGAGCTTTTAGAACGGCAGTGAGAAAGGACCTAACTGGTTGTGGAAATGAAGTAGGTAATTATACCCTTTGTGTACCACACCTGAGTTGCCCTGACATTTTTCTCTCTGTGGAGAGGTTTTTTGTTTTGTTTCTTTTTCAGTTTTTTTGGGGGGGTGGAGGGATGGAGGGGTGGGAGCACGTAGCAACACACAATTCAGAATGTGTTATTATTTCACTGTCCTTCTGCCTGGCCAGTCAGCCCACCTTGCTGCACATTAGAGACAGGCCAGAAATAGTTAACATCGAGTTTTCCTCTCCAATCTTGCTGGAAGCTAACCTGTTCCACCAGAATGGCCTGATAAAGGTAGTCGCCACTTCCTCAGAGATAAGATCCACCTTTCCGGAGAGCTCAGAGCCAGACGTGAGGCAGGGCTCGGCACCAAGCCACCCGCCCGGGTTCACAGGAGCTTCTGCTCCATGTTAGTGGACACGACTCCAGGCAGTGGAAAGTTTAGTCTCTTTCTGAAATAGGGCATTCAGCTCCTTTATTCCTTGCTGAACAGTCCCGTGACAGTCAGTCTCTGAACCTGTAGCTAATAGGAACTACACTGAAAAAGACTCCCAAATCACAATAAACATGCAGGAAAGGGAGGCCCGCGAAGGGGGCTGAGGGGGACTAATACACTTATACCTGAATTCAAGGAAAACAACATATGCAGTGAAAACCTATCAAATGACAATTTTTAGGACCATTTAAATTGCCGTCATGATGTACAGATTCAGCGTGAGGGGGCTTTAAACTGTTGCTTTGTGGCCACAGATGCAGGAGAGGTGCTGGTGAGTCAAAGGCATGGCATGCAAACGTTCCTCTCTGCACCAGCGGGGGTGGGGGTGGGGCTGCCTATTAAAAGCCATTTTATGGTGAGTCTTTGAGGACAGTAACTGTCATACACCCCCTATTCACGTGCTTTCCAAATCTAGATTTTGGTGTCTGGTTTGCTTCAATCAAAAGATCAACTGTATTTATTCTCACTGGCTGGATCACGTTGTCCTTTCACCTATGAAGACAGTGTATCCACTCATGCTTCACCCTGTGTGAACAGAAGAACACAGAAAAGAGTCGGGAAGGCAGAGCACAGGTGACCTCCTCGGAACTCCATTTTGAGGATAGCTCTCCCTTTGGCTCTTGGGAGTGTCTTAAAATACTACTAACCTGAGAAATGTTCTAGGTATAATTTTATTTTCTAGAACAAACTATTGATGGATGGATGGATGGATGGATGGATGGATGGATGGATGGATGGATGGATGGATGGATGGATGGATGGATGGATGGATGGATGGATGGGTGGATTGGTGGATGGGTGGGTGTGGGAGGACAGACAGATAGATAGGTATATAGATACATACACACATATTGAAAGCTGGACAAGGAAGCTAGACGGCTAAGGGAGCAGAAAAAAATGATTACAACGTGACTTATGTGTAGGGTAACTCCCCAATAAGGCACCAGCATGGGCTATGCCCTCATTTCTCCTTTTGTCATGTTTCTTTCCCAGAGTACCCTCTGGTACCCTGCACAACCACAAATCCTTCACACAATCTCAAAGAAATCTTTGTAGTCAATGAACCAAATAGGGAAGTAGCTCTAGATCCTCATCGTGCATTCACTTGGTTAGCCAGTATTTATTAGCCTGTTTTCAGCTCCAGACAGTGTCTTGCAAAACCAGTCTCTTGGGCCCCTTTCCTTTCTTGCTGGTTCCACCTTCGAAGCTGCTTATCAGAAGGGCAAGATCCTGCCCTTCTGTCTAGACACCAGGCCCCTCCATAAGTTGAAGCTGCTTTCCCAGAGGCCAGTTACATTCACCTGCCATGCAGTGTGTGTGTGTGTTTGTGTGTGTGTGTGTTAGTAGCCATCAAGTTGGCCCCCCAACTCACGGTGACCACGTGGCACAATGGAACAAAATGCTGCCTGGTCCTACGCCATCCCCATGATCAGCTTCAGATTGGACCGTTGTGATTCATAGGATTTTCATTGGTTGACTCTCAGAAGTAGATCATCAGGCCTTTCTTCCTGGTCCATCTTACTTTGGAAGCTCCACTGAAACCTGCTCAGCATCACGGCAACACACAAGCCTCCACTAATACACAGGTTGGTGGCTGAGCATGAGGTGCACTGGCCAGGAATTGAAGCTGGGTCTCCCACATGGAAGACGAGAATTCTACCACTGAACCACCACTGCTCTCTGACACATACTCCAACCAAAAACCAAACCCATTGCCATGAGTCAATTCTGACTCATACTGAGCCTATAGGACACAGTAGAACTGCCCCACAGGGTTTCTAAGGAGCGGCTGGTGGATTTGAACTTCTGACCTTTTGGTTAGCAGCTGATCTCTTAACCACTGCGTCACCAGGGCTCCCTAACACATATTAGATACCTTAAATATGCCAGGCACTATATAGCAGGCCCTTTCATGTCCTGTGTCTAATTTAATGCTCACAAGCCTCATATTATTAGTCCCACTTGACAGATGAGAAACCCAAAGAAAGAGAAGATAAACACAGAATATAAGAGGGCAGAGTCAAATAACCCAGCTTCCCTGTCTCCAAGGCCTTTTTATGGTGGCAGTTGTTATTCCCCTAGGAATTCCCTGACAACCTCTTCTCTGAATTGGGCATAGAGCTCCAGGAAATGCTCTGACCAGAAGTACTTTCACAGATGAGCATTTATCTTTCTCCTCCACAGCCCTCCTCCAATGCTGGTCTACAAGACCCCTGTCCTTGGCCTCAGGAATTGGTCAGGTGTGTAAAGGATTTTTAAAGTCCTTCTTCAGCTCATAAGGAGCCCTGGTGGCGCAGTGGTTAAGCACTCAGCTGCTCACCAAAAGGTCGGCAGTTCGAAACCACCAGCTGCTCCGAGGGAGAAAGATGTGGCAGTCTGTGTCCGTAAAGATTACAGTCTTGGAAATCCTATAGGGAAGTTCTACTTTGTCTTACAGGGTTGCTACGAGTCAGGATTGACTCGATGGCAGTGGGTATGGTATTTTTTCTTTTCTTTCAGCCCACAAATACTGCCCTAATACTGGCTTTCATCATAACCCCTACCCTTTAATCCACACCCTATGTAGGACCACAATTAACAGTGGATTTCTCAAAATTATAGATGTCATTTTTATGGAGCACCTCCTCACTGAGCTGGACCTTATGTACATACATCATCTAACTTAATACAACAGCCCTGAAAATTAGGCATTATGGTCCCTTCTTCTGAGGACAGTGAGGCTTTGATAAACCCAAAAAACCAAACCCATTGCCGTGGAGTGGATTCCAACTCGTAGTGATCCTATAGGACAGATTAGAACTGGCCCATAGGGTTTCCAAGGCCATAAATCTTTACAGAAGTAGACTGCTAGATCTTTCTCCCACAGAGAGTCTGGTGGGTTTGAACTGCCGACCTTTGGTTGGCATCCGAGTGCTTAACCATTGCACCACTAGGGCTCCCTGAGGCTTTGATAGGTTCAGGTAATTTACCTGGTCACACAGCTAATAATTAGCAGCAGAGTGGAGTTCACACCCTGGTTTGTCTTAGTCTAGAGCTGTGTTGTCCAATATGGCAGCCACTAGCCACATGTGGCTACTGAGCACTTGCAATGTGGCTAGTCTGAGTTGAGATGTGCTACAAGTGTACACACTGGATTTAAAAGGTGCAGTATAAAACAAGAATGCAGAATGTCTCGTCTATAACTTTAAAGTACTGATTTTTTGAAAGTAATTTTTTTAACATATTGGGTTAATACATTAAAATTAATTTTACTTGTTTCTGTTATTTTTTTATGTAGCTACTAGAACACTAAAATTACATATGTGGCCCACATTGAATTTCTACTAGACAGCATGGGTCTAAATCCCACCGGTCTTTACCAAAAAGCCCTACTGCCTACTTATAAAAAACCCACTGCTATTGAGTCAATTCTGCCTACTTCTAACAACACAAAAACACAAAGAACAAAACCAGCTGCTGTCAAGTCACTAGCTCATGGTGACCCCTTGTGTGTCAGAGTAGAACTGAGCTCCACAGAATTTTCAATGGCTGACTTTTCAGGAGTAGATCACCAGGCCTTTCTTCTGAGGTGCCTCCGGGTGGACTTCAACCTCCAACCTCTCAGCTAGGAGCTGAGCTCGTTAACCATTTGCACCACCCAGGGATTTCTATAATAGTTCTTAGCAATTTATACCTTGTATGTATTTTAAAAAGATTACAGTTACCACAACAGTCTGACTTCCAGTAACAAGAACTGTGCTTCCTGATGAAGACTTTAACAATTTTAAATGCAAAAAACCAAAAAGTTTTAACTTCATGTACAGGTGCCAGAGAACCTGTCAGAAGCCTTCACAGGGCTGCTCCTCTCCGCTGTCCCTCCTGGAATGCTCAGCATTGTTCGTGGCAGTTGACTGTACCTTTTCACACAAAGTCTCCTTTTTAAATCACTACTTGTGCTTACTATCCCAGGTCTTAACCTCGCTAGGTAAAAACGGTTCCCAAATCAAACCGAAAGAGAATCTAGCTTTTTTCCACATAGGAGGCTGTTAGAGGTAAGAAGTTAGGTTGAAAGCTGCAAAGGCTACAGTGGAACCATAGGGTCTGCAGTGAAACCCTAAGAAGCCTTTTGCACTTCCATACTTGTCCTCTGGGGAGTGGTTCTTGGTGCAGGGTGCAGGGTTGGCATCTGGATGGGGGTCCCGGGCAGCGTAGGAGGACCTTAGGCTGCGTCACTATGGAAAACCTGTCAGCTGAGGCTCTCGGTGCACCGCAAATGTGAAGCCTCAGGGTAGTTCTCTCTCAAAGTTTTCAGCTCTTATGTTACAGTAATACTAATCAGCAGCCCTGATGGCGCAGTGGTTAAGAGTTTCGCTGCTAACCAAAAGGTCAGCAGTTCAAATCCACCAGCCGCTCCTTGGGAACCTTATGGGGCAGTTCCACCCCATCCTATAGGGTCGCTATGAATCCGAATCCACTTGATGGCAACAGGTAATACTAATCAGCTACAGCAGCCACCTTTTTTAAATTGAGTGCTTTCCATGTGCCAGGCACTATGCTGAGCACTTGACCTACATCAATCGCCTCACTGAACCCTCCAGCTATCCTTTGAGGAATTGCTCTCTGCAAACCAGGAAATCACAGCTCTGGGCCCAGGCAAGACTCGGTTCAACAGCAGGCTCTGAAAGCATCACAGAGGGAAACTGGGTCTCCCTCTGTTTCTTTCCTAATAGCCCTATGATATCCCCACAGTGTGCTCGTAGTGGGAGGGAGATTCAGTCAGTTGCAGAAGTGCTCACATGGCATCATTTAATAGTTACTTAAATTACATGTTTTAAACTTTACGCCCACACGATGACAGGACAAATGGTACTTTTACCTATGTGCTTGTAATGGGCCACACATGCATAGGTTATGTGAAGTAACTGGCTTGAAGGGACTTGTAAAACTAAGCTACAACAGGGGACAAACATTAAGGATGGAATGCCAGTCTGAACAGCTCACTTCCTTGCCTTAATTGGCTTCCATCTCAGTGTTAATTGACTTTGAGTTAAGTACCTTCACACAAAGAGAGGAAAGCTAACCTTCTCGCTGGGTAAGTATGTCTTTATGGACTTCATAAAATGCAGATTATGTAAACACATACTCAGGAACTATTAAAAGCATTGGGTGGCTGGAGTAATGTAGAGGTGGCCTTTGAGATTCTTGAGTATTTGCTAGATATTTAAAAACATGAACATCAAGGATGTCATTATAATTTAGGAAGTGGATTTCAAACTCTGGCTTGCAGGCTTTTCAAAAATGCAGATTCCCTGGGCCCCACAACAGAGAGGCTGATTCAGGAGGGCTGGGTGGGCCACAGACATCTGCATTTTAACAAGCCCTCCAGATTACTGATTCTGAGTAGGTGGCCCAGGACTGCATTTCAGGAAACAATGATTTCAGTGCTATAAGCAGCTCACTCACCTTCTTGCCTGGCCTTTCCCACCCCCACCACAGCAAATCACGCAGGGAATACAACAGGCTGGAGTCCTTCACCTAGAAGTGGAGAGGTCCTTTGGAGCAGGAGGGAACTCCCTTCCTCATTCCTGCCCATTTTACACCAACAGCCAGTAAGAGATCCAGCAGTGCTCAGGCTGGCAGTAGGAAGGCCTTCTTTTTGCCCACTTCTCCCAAGGGGAGAGATGTCTGCTCCTCTAAAGCCCACAGAAGCCAATGGTGACCAACATATCCATTAGAAAGAAAATCAATGGTGCAGGTTCAGCATGAGTGGCCCTGGATGCAACATTTTCCATGCATACAGCCTGATGCTTCTACCACTGACCCTGGCCCCAATGCCATCCTAGACTGCAGGAAGAGAGGCAATATCCAGAGTGTGTACGAGTCTGTGGCATCTGGAAATGCACTTGAGTTGTGGGTCCCCATTTCAGGAGAGACACAGTCACACTCATCCACTGATAAGGAGACCAGGATAGTGTCTGGCCAGCAGAAGAGAAGGAGGGGGCACGCCTTCATGTCTCTGAAGGATGGTCAGGACAACAGAGAATTGGTTGTTGCTATTGCAGAGGACAGCGGGTCCAAATAAGAACTCGCTGACAATGAGAACTGCACACCCAAGACACTAGACGCTTGTAAGCCGGCCATTCCTTACCACCGAAGGGTCAGAACAGAAACTGAAGGGTGATCCGGTGTAGTAGAACAGATCATACTTCTCAACTCCCTTAATTTGTAGGATCTTCAGATCCTGCGTCTCAGTCTCTGGAGGACTGTGTGCTTGAACCAATGTGTCCTCAAGCACAAATAACCCTGTCCCAAAAGCTTATCAGAGTGGTCCTCAAACTTATGAGACTAGAACATTTGTGTGTGTGTTTTTTTTTTTTACTGGACACGGAGATCACCAAATTAAGTATCAAATGTGGTGACTGAAGTATTCCCAAGGCCAGAAACTATCAAATCCATAAAGTGGTTATGAATGAGTAAAAATTTTCAACAATAAAGAATGAGTACTTGTTGGTAAGAGTTACTATGTGGGTTTATTAAAAAATTCACAAAAGCAAGAAGTTATTAATATTACCACTGTATCGGTATGCCAACTCAGAAACACAATCTCAACGTACACCAACATGCTACTAGTAAAGCTCCTTCAAGAGAGAAACATCAGGTCTTAAAAAAAACGACCTAGCATTTTCAAAGAACAAGTTTTTTCACAGACGTGAGCTACAGCACATATTCATTCTCATACATGTTTGTCTCTGTAAAGTGATTCTTAATTTCATCTCCCAGATTATGAACCTTCCCATCTCCAAATAGGGAAAAGGAGGAAGACCTAACTTGCTTCTTTGCTTTTTATATGTGTTTAAAAGTACTATACTTTCCTGAGTTATTATCCTGTATGATTGTTATAACCTCTGAAGTTGGCTGAAGAAACACCGAAGCTCTGTGGGCCTGACATGCTTGCCCAAGGCCATAGTGGCTGGTCACCAAGGAGCCCTCCCTCAACCCGGGTCTTGGTGTCTGGGAAGGGCCCATCACCCACACCGTTCACAACCAAGACTCAGCTCTGCTGTTAGCTCTACTACAAACTTACTCAGATCTCTCAAGTCTTCTGAGAGGTTCCAACCTGCCTGTCAAGACACGTCGGGATAGAAAGAAACGCCAACTACTTGGTCAACTACAGGAACCTTAAGGAGATACACGAAGTTGAGCACTACTGGCCGAATTTCAAAATTCATCTGCCTCAAACTTCTGTGAAGGAAGCTTTTTGGGGGGAGGAGCAGAAAAGGGGAGCACAGGGGGCAGGGATTGACAGGAAGCTAAAAATCTACAAATAAGGATATGAAATAGGAGATTTGGTGTCTGGGGAGCACAGGCCAGATAGTTGTGCTCTGGATGCCATTTTTCTGGAGAGAAGTCTTCGAGGTCTTATCAAGTCAGTAGTTGATTCTGTCCCATTTCTAAGTGTGCCCTTCGCATTTTCTCCTAAGAAATTAAAACCATTTTTCAGCTTTTCCCACGCTGGCATGCAGTGCCACACTTCTGGGTAACAAGCTACAATCTTAAAACCTGGCAACAGTTTTTGTTAGACATCTGTTTTAAGTCAATGAATTTTCATTTCTAGATAAAAGTATATGATTCTAAAGCTCTTTAAATTCAAGCAAATACCAGCCCTATGTTAACAAAGATTCGTCAAAAAATCAAATTCAAGGAACTATTCCCATTCCCTGTAAAATAACTGGCTCTACTCTACAAAAACAAAACAACCCCCGCCCCCTGGCAAAACCCTATATTTACTACTTTAACTATTAAAATAGCTCAATTCGTATCCTAAAGGCATTTGTATTACATCACCAAGGAAAACTTCTGAAAAAAATTAATAGGGCTTTTAAAGTTTTGGCCAAATCTTCTTTAAAAATAATAAAAAACAGTTGTAATTTTTGACAGCTGTAGGTGTTTTTCATGTGTTTTAGATTTTTTAAAATAAAAGACTTCTTGAATTAACAAATAAAATGTATTTTTTATTGTCTCTTATGATCCCACTTTACACGTAACATCAGTTTGATATCTTTTTCTGTAAGAGGTCTCTGGGTGGCGCAGATGAGTTGCGTTTGACCTAAAGGTTGGCAGTTCAGGCCTACCCTGCAGCACCATGGAAGAAAGGTCTGGCGATCAGCTTCTGTAAAAATTACAGCCAAGAAAACCCTATGGAGCAGTTCTAGTCTGTAACACATGGGATTGCCAGGAGTCGGAATCGACTCAACAGCAACATTTTTTGTTTGTTTTTGTGTAAGAGATTGTTATCTAACTTAAATGTGAGAACAAAGAGGAAAGGGCAAAAGAAACAATATTCCTTGAAACACTCACATTCCCTGATATGGATGTGTATCACCTTTCAAATAACCTCCCATATGAGGGACTAATCAGGATAAGTTAATGGGCGTCGGAGAGACAAGGGGATCTTTAAATAGAGTAAATGCTCTATGTTCAGTATTGTCTAGGTTGGTTGCAACCTTCTAGATTTGCTTGGGTGTTTCTCCTTCCAAACCCTGATTTACAAAAACAAAAAACAAAACAAAACCTGTTGCCGTTGAGTCGATTCTGACTCATAGCAACCCTATAGACAAAGTAGAACTACCCACCGTGTTTCCAAGGAGCAGCTGGTGGATTTGAACTGCCGACCTTTTGGTTAGCAGCCAAGCTCTTAACTACTGCGCCGCCAGGCCTCCAAACCCTGATTAGTGCAAGGCGTATTAGAATCTCCTGGGGTTTTTTAATACCCATGCCAGGGACCCAGAAATTCTAATTCAACTGATCTAGGGATGAGAAATCTAAGAGTGGAAAGATGGAAGAGAGGTGCGTGTCCCTGACAGCATCCCTACCCAACCCCAGACAGGCTCTACTTTGGGGCCCCTTGTTATGTTAATAAGTTGTCCTTGTTGTTTAAGACAGTTGTGGCGAAGGGTTCTGTTTCAGGCTGCACGCTAACTGCACACTGCCTGGGGAAGGTGTGGGGGATAGGTCAGACCTGCCTAATTCTCCTGGTCACTACTGTACTGCTCAATCCTGAACAAGAGAAATGTGGAAGATCCCCAAATCACCCTTACTGTTTGGATGATCCAGAAACAATGTCATATGGAGCCTGAAAATCAACAACGGAATCTTTAAGCCCAGGAAGGACTCTTTTCCTGAGTAAGAATGCCTGGCTATGGGGATTAGCAATGGGGGGGGGGGGCAGAAGCCCAAAAGAAAGAAATTTAAGAAAAATGGAAGTTTCCTATCCTATACAAGCAGTATCACATCTTGTTATACCAAGGGGAGCCCTGAATGAAAAACAGTTTCAAGCAGGGCTGGGAAACAGATCAAGTCTCATCATGGCAAAGGGGGATGTGGTCGTCCCACCCTGTCTGCTGGATGGGGGCTCTCGGGATAGTGTGTCTTAGTTTGGAGATTGTTTTCATTCTTCCCCAAGGCTAGTTTTCTACATGTCCTTGGCCCCAACACTTACTAGCTAATTCCATAGAGAGGATAATCCTGACTTTATCTGGAGTTAACCCGTAGAGCAGTGGCATTACAAAAACTTAAAGCAAAAAGCTACCATAAAAAAATGCTCATTATATGACCAGCTGGTCAACTCTCCTTCCCGCTCTTTGCTGAAACAGCACCTGTTGGCTTAGAAGTATATGAAGTTCTCACACTAATGTGCCATAACCGCCACCCTTCCCGTCCTGGCATCCACCTACCCCCACACCCAGGAGACCTGCATATCAAATATTACTTCCTGCTGTCTATGACCACATGGCCTTGGCAGTTAACATCAAAAGCAAACACATGGGGAGAACAGAAGGCGCTGTGGGGAGGAAGAGTAAGCATACGTAATGTTTCATAAGCTTTTTTTCTGGTGCCCAGGTGCAAAAATGTCACATGTATTTCAATTTGGCATCTAAGGGCTCATCTCTCTCCCAGGATGGCGAGCTAGAGGGGGCTCTTTTGTCACTAAAACTTGATGTGTGGAAGCCATGCCCCAAGATCACTACCTGCCATTTGCAGGCGAGCCACACAGGAATTGTGTTTTGGTACCTCATCTATCCCAACCTTGTACATGGTGTAACCAAGGCTAGCAATCTGTTCAATGTTGATGGTTCAGTGTCTACATGGACCACCTTTATCTGAATTGGTTAAGTTTCCACCATCTGCTCCTTGTCTTCTGAGTGTTCAGCAACTCAAGGATAGCAATTGTCATGGACGTTTAACCTAACACTCCAAACAGCACTGGAACCAAGTCCAGGTAACATCTTCTCCCCAGCACAGGGAAGTCTGTAGCTGTGTGACTCGAGGTTAAGTCACTCAGCCTCTCAGGATTGCAATTTTTTTTTTTCTTTTTTGAACATTTGATAGTTGTTTAGGTGAAAGTTTACAGAACATATTAGTTTCCCATTCAATAATTTATACACAGCTTGTTTTGTAACATTGGTTGCAAACCCTTGAATGTGTCAGCACTCTCCTCACTTCCTCCCTAGGTTCCCCATGTCCATTTGCCCAGCTTTCCTGCCCTTACCGTCCTCATATAGTTGATTGTTGAGGTGTACATTCCTCACTAGTATTATTGTTCATTTTATAGGCTTGTCTATCGTATGGCTATAATGTGATCTCCAGGAGTGATTTCAGTTCCAATTTTGAAGTGTATCTCAAGGGCCATAGTCTCAGGGTTTCCACCAGTCTCTATCAGACCAGTAAGTCTGGAAAATTTATGAATTTCAATTTTGTTCTACATTTCTTGCCCACTCTGTCCATGACCTACTATTGTGGTCCCAGTCAGAGCGGTCAGCAGTGGTTGCTGGGCACCACTGAGTTCTTCTGGTCTCGGGCTAATGTGGATTGAAATTTCTTTATATGTAAAAGGAGGGAACTACACCAGTATATTTCTAAAATCCTTTTCTGTTCTAAAATTTTATGGACAAGTTGCAATCATTTTATTCCATTGAGAAAGGGCAATGCGTCACCACTTCACAAGGACAATTTCAATGCGCAAGTGCTGGGTTCTTGCAGAAGTAACAGTACTACAAATAACCTGAAACAACAGTACTGAAGACAAACAAAAAAACCTCACTTGGGTTATTTCTAGGCTATAAGTTTGATCTACAGAATAAATTTGTTAATTGTGTTCTCAATTTCACAGCCCCCTTGACCATCTTCCAGCATACCAACAACCCCTTTGGGACCAAGGTTTCTACAGAAGTGCCCACTGCAGTTAATTAAACCCAGAGAGAAAAGTCCTGTCCAGATACATCAGAGCCACAGTTATTAGTGGTCTCCCTGACTCCAGCCTACCCTGTAGCCCCCACCTAGTTTGATTTTTACTAGTATATCACCTCAGCATCTTTTTGCTTCAAAACCTTAAACAGCATTATGAACTGTTGAATGAGAATCTAATTTGCTATGCAAACTTTCACCTAAAACACAATAAAGTATTAAAAAAAAAAAAATACTGGACTCAGAAGAAAAACCTTAAACAGTTCCCTTCTACCTAAAGAACGAAAGTCAAAATACCCAGTATGTTAGCCTGACACTCAATATCCTCCCAAATTTAGTTCTCTGACCTCCCTCAACCATAAACTTGGAGCTGGAACCTCCCTGCCTGTGGATGAAACTGAAAAACAGTTGCCCTCCTTCCTATCTTACCTGTGCCTGACCCGCTCTCCACTCCCCAGATTCCCTCTACCATCCTTATCTGAGGCCTCTGAAACGCAACTCCTGTCTCATTTTACTAAAAGTGAACTCTACCCTGGCTGGTATACAATAGGTATTTTATTCTTTATGATTTTCTCTATTTTTAGTAAAGAATATATTTATAAACAAGCATAAAATTTCTCCCTTTTTTAAAGATGAACTCTCTGTGCGATATTTGGACCTGCTTACCAGATCATCTGTAGGGAACAATTTCACATTTTGTCACCACATAAGAGATTCTGCTTCTAGGTCTGGCTGGCATCTGTGTCTCTCCCAACCCCACAGCACTTTCCTACAGAATAGAAGCCTCTTTTCAAATTTACAATCCCTGACAGGGGCAGATGATCCAGTAAGCAAGGTAAGCAGAGTCTTAAACTTTTGCTTACTTACTAAACTGTAGTGAAACCCCTATGAAATTGTTCACTACATTACACTTTGGGACTCACAGCAGTGATTCCCAACTTTCCAAGTACAAGGATTTAAAGGGAAAAAAGGCAGGGGCCCCCTCCCGCAGAGGCTGGAGTTGTATTTCTTAATAATTGTGAACTGAAAAAAATACACAACCAAACATCCACTGTGAATTCAGTAGCATTTTAATAAAGTTGTATTTTATGCATCTATAAATGCAGCTGTGTACATTTTAGAGTAATACATATATTCAGGTGCACTGTTCACAAACAATACTCGGACTGCATATGGGTTCCCAGCTACTTGTTTGGGAACCCCTGGGTGGTGGCATCAGTTCAAGACATGCCGATGAGGTACCTAAATGCTGGGGAGGGCCCTTAAGTCTCTTATTCACCTTCCTCTGAAAGAAAATATTAACAGGCTAATGAAGACACAACCAAAGAGGGTCTGTAGTTGGCTCAATTCAGATTTCCCAGTGTATCCACTTCCAGGATGGAATTATCACCACCATGGGCTTTGGTATTTTTAGTTCCTCTTTTGTGGAGAACAAAGGGTCTCTTACTTCAGTCCCCTGGTCTATTCTTGGCCTTCCTAGCAATGCTGCCTCAGGTACTCAACTACGTTCCAATTCATATTCCAGTCTCTCCCTCATCTCTCACCAGGAATTACTTCTAAAGAGTAAGCCCTGACAAGTGATGGATAATTTGCATTTTAACCCTATTCAAATTTGGGTAAATGGTTTAATATGCATGCTAATATTCCATCATTATTCCAATTAAGGAAACTATTATGTTAAAGTGTTTAATCAGGAGAATTAGGGAGAACTCCAGACACCTAAAATTAACCTCTAATAGTCTTGACATTCATTTCATTTAAGTGCAATTTGCCAAGCTATAAGCGACTTCTGCTTAGGCACGTGGGGATCCCTGATAAGACCTAAAAGCAATTCATTTCCTAACTAGATTGATGTCTGATAGAATAAACTAAAAGGGCTGCAGTTTAAATACAATCAAATCCCCAAGCAGTCACATTCCAGGGGACTTAAACATCATCATCTTGATCCCAGTAACAACAATGCTATTCGCATCAGAAACAACACAACCACTTCCTCTTTCTCTGACCTTCTCTGTTTAATTACTTCCTGTGATTTCTTCTAGGGCTGAGCGTGCCTAGGGCGGCAGCCTTTCTGTACATGACTGATTTGTGTGGAAGGTGCAGAATGCCAACTGCCCGTCAGACATCATACACACAATGCTGGGACTTCACTTTTTTTTCAAGTGATGGATCTCTTGGGCCTCCTGGCATTCCTCAAGAACTTTTTGAAGCCATAAGAAAAGAAAAATGTCTTTCAGCACGATCCCCTCTAAAGTCAAGTTGCACCTCAAAGCTGGAAGTCCTGCCAAGGATGCGGAAGGGCAGGAGATTGGTATCTCTCACTGTATAAGCACCGCCTTCTTGTCCAATGAGCTTCATCAACAAACAGATCCCAAATGCCAAATATGTGCAGTCACCTTCTTTTTAAGGTGTGGACAATGAAAAGCAAACCTGGTAGCTGTGTGCTCACATCTACCATCATGACTACAGGTAAGCCCTTGCTGCTTGAAGTGTGGCCCCTGGACCAGCACCACCTGGGAGTTTGTTAAAAATGGAGAATCTCAGACCTTACTGAATCAGAATCTTCATTTTAGAAGATTCCTCAGATGATCCCTATACACATTCAAGTTTGAAAAACACTGATACAGGATATTCCTCTCAAAATAACCAGTTGCTGTGGAGGCAATTCTGACTCATGTCAACCCCATATGGTCAGAGTAGAACTGTGCTTCATAGGGTTTTCAATGGCCGATTTTTCAGAAATAGATTGACAGGTCTTTCTTTCGAGGTGCCTCTCTCCGTTAGCAGCCAAGCGCGTTAAGCATTTGCACCCCCAGGAACTCCCCTCTCAAAATAAACCAAACCCTTTGCCGTTAAGTCGATCCCGACTCATGACCCTAGAGGACAAAGTAGAGCTGCCTCATAGGCTGTAGTCTTTATGGAAGCAGGCTGCCACATCGTTCTCCCATGGAGTGGCTGGTGGATTCGAACCGTCAGCTTTCAGTTAGCAGCCGAGCTCTTTAACCACTGCACCAACACCACTCCCGGTTCTCAAAACTCGGCTTAAATACAGGCCCAGGTGAATGCTATGCTTTGTTAGCCAGTTTACTTGCATATGCTTTCCATCAGGGGTAGGGAGGCTAGTTCTCTTTCCAAAAGAAGTATTTGTAGAGCTGCTGTTTATCTCAGCGCAGAAAAGGCCCTCTATTCCACAGGATTCTAAAATCAAAACCAAACCCGGTGCCGTAGAGTCGATTCCGACTCATAGTGACCCTATAGGACAGAGCAGAACTACCCCATAGGGTTTCCAAGGAGTGGCTGGTGGAGTCAAGCTGCTGACCTTTTGGTTAGCAGCTAAGCTCTTAACCACTGTGCCACCAGGGCCCCAAAGTATTTTAAGTTGGTCCTAATTTCACCAGCCCAAGAGCTGTATAAGTCAAGCTGTACACAAGCCACCACTTTTTATAAGGAGAAAACTGAGACTCCATGCATGAGGTTATAACGTAGTTTTAGATACATGGAATTTGAAGTCAAAAGACCTGGATGAAAAATAACAAATCCTGCCCTGTGTCCTCAGGCAAGATACCTTGCTGCACCTGTAGTGTGTGGATGCTTAACTGTCGGATATACTCCACCCACGTGTGTACACACACACATACACACTCACCCTAAAAACGACTTGAAGAACTTGTTAGGGGATTCTAGCAAAGGCATGAAGCACCTTTAAAGGTCTGGATAAGGAGCCCCCCACACCTCCCCTCTTACCCCATTGGGCATTCTAGCTTGCAGCTTCAGGAGGAAGCCTGAGGGAGGAGAGGAAGAAAAGGGAAACAACTAGCAAGCAGTTAGTCATCTGATGCTGCTGTCCTCATCAATGCGTGGGACCATGGCAACTGGTTTGGGTTTTTTGTTGCTGTTTTTTAGCACTCTAAAATGAAAGCTCCCTGAGGGCAGGGACTTCATCTGAGCAGCCAAGCCATCTCAGGCTAAGGTCTGGCAGAGTAGGCGCTCAATATTTGTAGTAAATGAATGGCCGATGGTAGGTAGGCACTCAAGGGCTCCCTTTCCTCTTGCCTCACATCCGCTGTTATTTATTTTATCCAATAAAACATTTTATACGTGTTTTTACAACGGGGACCCAAACTGCACATACAAAGTCTACCAAACTCCAAAATGATACCTGTAATCTGTTGTTGTGTGCGGTCGAGTCGATTCCAACTCATAGCGACCCCATGTGACAGAGCTGAACTGCCCCACAGGGTTCCGAACGCCTTAAATCTTTACAGAAGCAGACTGCCACATCTTTCTCCCGCAGAACAGCTGGTGGGTTCAAAATGCCGACCTTTCAGTTAGCAGCTGAGCACTTAAAACACTGCATCACCAGGGCTCCTTCCTATAATCTAGAATCCCTAATTTTCCTTAGTATAAAAGACAGCTAAGACTGGGCAGTAAGGGCCTCAGTGTTGGTTTACAGACAGCAGACTTTTGTTCTGAAATACGTTCACACAGAGACTAATGAGAAGGCAACCAATAGGCCTTCGGGGCCGGAAGAGAGATACTGAGCCAGAGCACACCATCCCAGCCAAGCAGGCCCACTTTGGGATTTTGAGTCTGAGAAAAATCACCAACTTGATTTAAAACTTATTGAGCAAAGAAGAGAAATTTAATAACTATATTAAGATTATACTCACACTTATGCAACTTTAAAATCTGCAGTGCGACTAATTACTTTTCTGTGCGGCCTTTCTAACCTTAGTCTTATAACTCCCACCCAGGTTGTTAGGCAGGACCCTGTGATAGATAGGGTAATTGTGGCCTACTAAGGGGATTGGTCAGTTTTGCTTAAAAGAGAGCCAATTCCAGAGCAGAGAGAAGAGCCCACCACCAAGGAAGAACGCCCGGGAGCAGAGGGCGAGTCCTTTGGACGAGGGAGCCCTGTGCTGAGAAGCTCCTGGAAGCAGGAGACCAAGAGAGACAGCAAGCTGTAACCCTGAAGATGATGAGAAGCGGTGGCAGGAGAGATGCGGCAGCAGGAGATGGCACAGCGGGCTTCCTGGTCCAAGGAGAGAGAAAGCTGAGTGCCTTTGGGCAGAGGCCTAGGGCCAGGGAGAGGCGTGCCTTCAAGCTCGGTTGGGAAGAGACTGTCCTGATGGAAGAACTGCATCTTGAATGTTCCTGAGCCTGACTTGTAACTGTTACTTCCCTAATAAACCCCATAATCCTGAGTATGGTGTGTGAGTTCTGCGTGGTCACTGTAATGAATTATCAAACCCAGCAGAGAAGTAGAGTGCTGTGGGAGGGGCAGTTGGTCTCAGAGTTGGTAAAGATGGAGCAGAGAGGAAGCGCGTCTGACCTCCACCTCATGGGAGTCAGCCTTGTGCTGCTGATCTTGGTTCTCCTTGCCCTTTGTGGGGTTGGAGAAGGTCAGACACTGCCCCCACGCCATTTTTACAAAAGGTCTATAAAAGTGAGTAAAACTACTGGGATGTTGATGATTACATTATATCTCAGGTCCAGCACTATTATCTGTATTCCTACTCCCTCATCCACTATATTCCTTGGCTGGAAATATAAAATGAAAACACCAACATGGCATGCAAGTAGACAAAACAAGTCATAAGCCAACTTACTTCTAAGAGAACCGTCGGTCTCACCCACCCCCACCAAGCCTACTGACTCTTGTTTTATAAACTGAACGCTGTTAGTAACATGGTTTCTAAACCACAAATGAGAAAAGGGGTAGGTAGGGATGGCAAGGGAGCCAAGGATGCCACTATAGGTAGGCACACCGACAGTAAGAGAGGAGATGAGCTACTAAAAGACATAAAACCTCCAAAAGCATAGCTGACTAGGGTTACTGAGTAAAAAGATGAAGAGTCAGCAGGCCATTATGAATATTCTAATACAAGAAAGAAGGTGCTATTCCAGAGGGACCTGGCAGGATAGCGTTGGAAAGGCCAAATGAAACTGCACAACGTGACATAGAGGCTCCAATTCTCCCCCACAAACTCCCTGAGGAGCCTTGAGCAAGTCATTTCAACCCTCTTAGGTATAAAGCGAGAATTTCATTGTGAGGTTAAAACAGTTCATGGATGCCGTCTGCCTTGCAAATCCTGAAAATAAATAATACCTTGTCATGTGAGGTGAGACATATACCAGTGGAGGATGGGTGGCACTGGATTCTCAATTTGTCAGGTGCTGTACTAAAACGAGAAAGGAGCCCTGGTGGTGCAGTGATTAAGCGTTCGGCTGCTAAACTGAAAGGTCGGTGGTTCGAATCCACCAGCTGCTCTGTGGGAGAAAAATGTGGCAGTCTGCTTCCGTAAAGATTACGGTCTTGGAAACCCTATGGGGCAGTTCTACTCTGTCCTAAAGGTCACTTTAAGTTGAAATCGACTTGATGGCAATGGGTGCTAAAATGCTTTACCTGTGCTATCTCATTTCCACTTTTTAATAGCCTATTAATAGCCAGCAGGGTGAACCTCATTTATACTAACCCAGAGCCCACTCGTGAGTAGGGGGCAGAGGTAGGGTCTGACCCCAAAGCCCATGTTTTTTCTGGGACCATCATGGCAGCCTCCCCTTAGTAGGAAAAGGCAACCTCTAAGTCTTTTTGGATGCAGGTACAACATGAATAACAGTTTAAATTTTTATACAAGATAAGATTATTTTTCAGTAAATCAATATTTACTTCAACCAATCAATAACCGTTTACAGAAAGCCTATTATGTGCTCAGCACTCTGCCAGGCCCTGGGTATAAGTCAATAAGCCATTATTCTCACACCTCAAAGGACAGATGGGCCAAGTTTCTCTGAGCATCATGCCCTATTCTCAGGGTGGGATGCAAACGCAAAATAAATAGCACTTATCTGAACAAGCAAAGGTCCCTGGGTAGAACAAATAGTTTGCATTCGGTGACTACTCAAAAGGTTAGTGGTATGAACCCACCCGGCTGTGCTGTGGAAGAAAGGCCAGGCAACCTGCCTCCATAAAGATGACAGCTAAGAAAACCCAGCGGAGTTCAGTTCTGCTCTATAACATATGGGGTCACCATGAGTTGAAATCGACTCCACAGCAACCGGCTTTTTTTTTTTTTTAATTTGAAAAATCAAGAGGCCAGAGTCACAGCAACGCAATGAGAAAAATAAGAGAAATAAATACTGAAAATGAAATGACAAAGATGTCATTATCAGATGAACAAAGGAAAGACCATTTTAAAAATTAACCTAATAACTTAAGTCTTATGCATTTATGAATGGACCACAGGGAATATATCTCAGAATGAAAACAACCAGATTTTAAAAATCATTATTTCAGTACACTGAGGAGCCAAAGACATACATTTTAGAAGCTGCCCATATTTTTTCTAATCTCTTCAATGACAAGTGTCAAATGCTAAGGTAAAACCAAAATCCATTTCTTTGCCTCTCACCTTCTAAGTGCAAGTAAACCTAGAAATTTAAAAAAAATATTCAACTACCCTTTGAGAGTAGCATACATAACAATTTATAAAGTATTAAAAGTATTAAAAATTTAAGCACAACTTGCTATCAGGCAACATGCTGCGTATTTTTTAGATAAAGATTACCTGAGAAAGGGAAATGAGTATGTAGTTATAAAACAGTTGCTGCTTATTGTAGTGAACTCCTATGCAATCAGTATCAAGTATTCTACTAAGACGCTGGCCCAACTTCCTCTCCATGACATGGGCCGCATGTCAAGCTGTGATAATAATCCTTCATCTGGGGCATGTGTACAGAAAACACATTTTGCTCCACAGTGCATATTACTCCTACTTCAAAGTCACTAAAAGCCCTAGAAAATACCTAAAAAGCACCATCAGCGTTTTAGTTTCAAATATTGATTAAAACGAAACATTTATAAGTTATCAAGTTTATCAATATGACTTGGTCTTAAAAAAACAATCTGACAAATTTACTTAAAACAAGCCAAAACAAACCAGCGTGCACATGCACACCCATACACACACAAACACACACACAGCTTCCTGTTCTGCCTCTATTATCATCTTGTTCAATTCCTTAGGATTTTGCTGTTAGGTTGTGTATGTGTGTTCCGCCTGGTAAATGGAACTATGCCAATATTGGAGCTCATCAGCACAGCAGCCGCCAATTCAAGTGTTAGGACGCCATTAGAATACTGCAGCTATCACTAATTGTTAATACAGGCAGTCCCTGGGTTATGAACAAGATCCGTTCCTAAATGTGTCTTTAAGTCGATTTTGTAGGTAAGTCAGAACAGGTCCATACGGTTCTTATTTAGCCTTAATTTAGTGAAGTCAGCATCGACTAGATGGCAATAGGTTTGGTTTGGTTTAGCGCAAGAAGGAGCCCTGGTGGCGCAGGGGTTAAAGCAATCGACTGCTAACAGAAAGGTTGGCGATTGGAAACCACCAGCGGCTCCACGAGGGAAAGATGTGGCAGTCTGCTTCCGTAGAGATTTACAGCCTTGGAAACCCTATGGGGTGTTGCTATGAGTCAGAATCGACTCGAGGGCAGGGGTGGGTTAGTGCAAGAAAAGCCTCAAAGACTTTTCAATGATTTAAAAGCTGCACGTGCAGCAAGGGTAGGTGATTGTGATGAAGAATTTGTTGCAAGTAGGGACTGGTTCAGTCCTTTCAAACTGAAGGCAAATTTACATAATAGGAAAGGGCCAGGAGGAGCTGAAAGCTGTCCATAAGTTGGTAACCTGGAGGTTCCTAACCCGTAACCCCAGGACTTACTGTATTGTGATTTCTGCAGAAATTCTCCTGCAAAGGCAGAAACACAGGTCCTGGCTTATAGAGCTCAAGATCTCCTACATCCCAGTTCCCGTAACAGTGATTGGAATCAAAATGGTTTTGAGTTGTGAGTCAAGAGGCCAATACATTTCCATGAAACACACCAAGGACTTCATGTGAATGTGCCTTCTCAGAAAGAGGCTCATATATACCCTAAGTTAACAAAATACAACAACTGCAATTATTAGGTTAGTTAGCAGGGGCCAAACAGCATTTTGAAATATTTAGATCCATTATTTTACTCAATAGACATTTATTAAGCAACCACAATGTGCCCAATGGTATTGGGCCAACAATTAGAAAATGAGGCAGTTGAGAACTAACCCTGAATTCAAAACGCTCATATTTCGGTCCAGAATACCGCAGGGTATAAACCCAACTCTAAATGGGGACAACTGCTATTCAGTGTGGGGGAAAAATACTATAAACAGTAATCTATTTGGATTTGGAGAGTGGGGAAGCGGGGAGGTCAAAGAAGACTCAAAGGGCTGCTTGAGGGGAGTGAGCAGACCTTCACCTATTGGTAAAGGGAAGGAAGAAAAGAATTCCAGAATAAAGAGCAAGAGCTACACACAGACTGTTGAGCCAGAGTAGTTTTTGGTATTCGCACTGATTCACTTTTTATATCTTTTTAGTTGGTTAAAGGAACAAGAAAGCACAGAGGATGAACTAGAGCCAGAAAGGAAGGAACACTTGTTAATATCCACACAGAAACAAACCCAGATGACTATCAGCAGATGGAGGTCTAGTGGAGGCCCACTAACTACCGGTGCTAACTCTCTGTGCAGCCTCACAGTAGGCACTTAAACTTTATACAGTGATGTGTCTGGTTTCCAAGATCCTGAAGATCCTTTCCAAGTGTTTTTGTTTTGTCTTGCTTTCAAGATTTTCTGATGAACAGACCAAGATTCCGATTCTGCATAATCAACTCCGTTTTTAAATATTTAAGGATTCTACTCATGTAGAGCAAAACACACCCTTTTTAAGGCTAACATAAACAGAATTAATCAATACGTGCTATACTGAGTTTAATTTCCACGATGAATGTAGATGTGACATTCCAGTAATAACCAACTCTGAATTTGTACACACACAGATACAGTTATCTTCAAGTGTACCACAGTATTCTCAAACCCAAGTTTATTCAAATTCATTACATGGCTCAACATTTTCAGGGAAGATAAGAAGAAAACAACTATGGCAAAGACAGACTGCCACCAACTCAGAAGAATTATGGACAGCATGACTGGCAGAAACCACGGAGACTTTGAAGTCAGAATGATGAAGGCTGGGCGCCACCACCCTTTTTGAGGCAGTACCTCATAGTGGTAAAAGCACAGATTCCTTTCTGAACCAGGCAGCCAGGGGTTCAAATCCCAGCTCCTTCAGTTACTAACAGTATGACCTTGGGCCAACTAACATGTCTGTGCTTCAATTTCCTCTACAAGTGGAGATACTACCACCTACGTCATAGGGTTGTTGAGAAGACAAAATGAGTAAAGTACCATAAAAAACTTTGGCTGTCTTAGGCAAGTAACTTCACTTAAACTTCCTCGTCAGTTAAATGAGTAAAATCTCCTTCACCTGGTTATTTAAAAATTAATGACTGAGCCTTTAAGACACCTACCTCAGTGCCCGGTAAAGAGCCATAATGGACACTCATTTTATGCTTGGCATTGTACTGCAAGCTTTACACAGGCTATCTCATTTAATTCTCACAGCAACTCCATGAAGTAGGTGGTATTTATTCACTCAGGTGAAACTGGCTTTAGATCATAAAGTGAGCAGATGGCTAAGACTTGAGCCTTAAGTATAAGCTAAAAATGCATTTCATGTAGGGTGCTTGATTGGACACTGGCTGAAAGACACAGCTAGGAAAGATATTTTTCAGACAATTGAGACTGAGTGTTAATGACATCGGGGATTATTCATTTCGTAAAATGTGATAATGATATTGCAGTTTCACAGAAGTGTATTCTTTTCTTTTGAGAGGCAAGCTTAAGTATTTAGGTGTAAGAGTCTTGATATTTGTAATTTATTTGAAATGGCTCGGCAAAAACATTCAAGCTTTTTTTTTTTTTGAGAAATAGGAAACCTTTCATTGTTAGGAAAAATATGACTGAGGACAAAGCTGCAAATCCATTCCCAGCAAGAAGTGTGGCAGAGGAGAGTCACCGTAGGAACAAAGTAGAAAGCTGAATGGCGTCCTAATGCTTTCTGAGTTGTCTGCTAATTTCCAAGCCATTCATCTTCACGATCAAATGCTTTCAAGGTACAAAGTATGATTTAAAAAAAAAAAATTCCACTCCTCTGTACAAAAAAAAAATAAACGGAAACTCTGGTGGCGTAGTGGTTAAGAGCTACATCTGCTAACCAAAAGACGGGCAGTTCGAATCCACCAGGCGCTTGCTGGAAACTCTATGGGGCAGTTCTACTACATCCTGTAGGGTCACTATGAGTCTGAATTGACCCGACGGCAATGGGTTTGGATTTTTTTTGGTACAAAAAACACTTCCAATGGTTTGTTGCTGCTCTTTACTTATCAAATTAATTTTAAAATTCTGTAGAATTGTAAATCTTAACATGCATGTCTATCTGGAGTGGGATCAAAGGAGAATGATCAGTGTATTTTCTAGAGGATAGGTGTCTTTTACAACCATCAACGAGAATAGTAGATATGCTTTCTTGAATTGTTGTATATTTATCAGAGGAGTTTTAAAGTGAGATTGGAAAGAAATTAGAAGACAAAGTGTTTTTTTTACTTAAGCATGATTTTACCAGTTGCAAGATTCTGTTTTATGGCATTCTGATGCTAAATCTAACAAATAATTAAATCTCTGTAGCTTTTAATAAGAATCATTTAAGTATATGTAGACTACCAAGAAAATTTGCTTTAGCTAAGGCACAAATATATTTCCTCTAGGTCTCCAGTTTGATGTCACTAATTCTCTTTTATAAGTAACACACCCTGACTACTTCCAAAAGGGTATTTGCGGGGTTCCAAACAAAATCACTAGAAGAGCAAACAGAAGACTAATATTCATGTAGAGGAAACGGTAAATCAATCTAGCAAAAAT
This sequence comes from Trichechus manatus latirostris, assembly GCF_000243295.1. Taxonomy (NCBI): domain Eukaryota; kingdom Metazoa; phylum Chordata; class Mammalia; order Sirenia; family Trichechidae; genus Trichechus; species Trichechus manatus. The sequence continues at coordinate 17,718,492 of NW_004443940.1, read as the reverse complement.
CCAGGCTAATATGGCTACTGTAGTCAAGCAATCATTTTAGCTCTGAGCTTGCAGACAGTATGGGGAAAAATAAATAAATAAATAAACCCAACAACAACAAAAAAGCAATCACAGCAAGCTCTGTAACTCATAGAGGAAAACCTTCCTGGCACTAACATTAAAAAGGAATTTTTCAGATGGATCATTACATAAGATCCTTGAACAACATAATGGACAGCGTCTCCAATGGCAGTTTACAGCCCGCTTTCTTCCTCGGCATCTCATGTCTCATGCCAAGGTCATTATATTAAAAGTAACTCAGAGAAAGCCATTTCTGCAGTAGGCTAAGGCGCCAAGGCTTTCTGATTCTAACTGAAATCAGAACCTGTCCTCAAATATCCATTGTCTCAACTGGCTTCTGACAGCCAGTTCCATGTTGAACTAGCTGTGAGAGCCTGGAATAGAGATATTTATTTATCCACTGATGATCCAACCAGGAATCTTTTTGCTTCAGATACCAGATGGGGCAGGATGCAAGAATAACATGCTGCCGTGAAAAGGAAGAGGCCTGGTATGTACTCACAAGGGATGGAGCAAAGGAACCCGGATGCAGTACCCTCTAAGAAGACTGCTACTGTGTCCCTCACTGCTCCTTCTCTATGTGAATACAAACGAGGAGTGATAAAATACCTGTTTACTAGCCAAGTCTGAAACAGGGCAAGGCCCAGCAACGCATTCCTTCTCCTCCATATTTCAGCTGGAAAAGCATAACCTTCTTCATATTACCATTTCAAGATTCTGTATATGAAAGTACGGCAAATAATCTAAAATGAAAAGACCAGCAGATGTGGTGGGACAACCGTGACATGCACACCAAGCAGGATCCTCTCCAGCGACGGGTGTCTGGGGCCAGTAGTGACTGCAGTCAAAGCTCCCTGGGGACCCACAGGAAGGAAATTCCCTTTCCCAAACACCAACCCTCTAGCCTGGCAACAGCAAACGCCAAAGGCTAAAGGGGCATTAAACAAAAAATGAGTAGGTTTTGGAGTAGAGTGTAACATTCTGTCACCTGCTGCAAGAGGAGACCTCCCCTTCATGCCTCCCTGTAGCCCAGCACTGAGTCACTTCCCCTCCGGGCACTCCTCCTGAGTTTCAACGCTTGCCTGGGGCAAAAGAACCCAGGCCTCGGAAGCTTGCTGCCCGCAGCCCTACACCCCCGCACCAACACGCGCGGGGCCTCCCTCCAGGCGCGCGTCGCGGCGGCTGAGGGCCGGCTATCTGCGCGGAAGCGGGTGCTGCCGCTACCTTGGCTAAGGGCAGCTCTGAATGAAAGAAGCCGAGGCAAGCTCCGGATTTATGAATGTGCAGGGGAGGAGGGGAGGAATATCATGTGACAATAAAGAAGAGTGTCTTATTCACAAAAAAAAAAGTGGCTGATGGCAGGCACAGGCACTGAGCGGCGTGGTGACCACGATGCGGTGACCGCTGGGACCCGAGGCCGAAGATCTGAGGCGCCGGGCCCAGCAGTCCTGCCCGCAGTTTACCCGGGATTGCAAACGCCTCGGGCCGGGGAGGGAAAAAGCCAACAGGACCCAGCGCCCGAGAGGCAGATGGGAGCTGCACCTCGACCGCAGACTGGCAAAAGGCACTGGTCCCACGCAGGGGTATGGGTCTGCCCAGGAGCCCCCGGGCGGAGCGCCCCGAGCTTTGTTCCTCTCGGGCTCGCGGGCCGGGCACGCTCGCCCCGTGCGCGCGCACACACATGCACACACACAAACAACACACACGCGCGCACACACACGCACACACACACACACACTCTAACAGCGCGCTGACCCACACGCTCCCGCCCCCGCCGCACACCCTTCCGATCCGCCCCCCGAGCTGCCCCGACCCTGCGGGGCGCGTGTCCCGGCCCACAAGCGCGTACACACGCGCCGCGGGACCCCTCGGGCGGTTCCAGCAAGCCAGCCCGCGCGGGGACTCGCCGCCCGCAGACCCCCGCGCAGCCCGCTCCCAATCCTCCCCTCGCTCGGCTGTGTTTTTATGAATGAAAATGTGGTATGCAAATGAGAGCGATTCAAGAAAACGAAATGGCGGAGCCTGGGCCCCAGAGGGCTCCCGAAGGGACCGCCGGGCGACCGGCGGGGCGGAAGAGTCACAAAGTCACCCTGTAAAAACCCACCGACCACGGGAGCCGGAGCGGGGTTGTCAGGTCTTACGCTCCGGCCGCAGATGATTTCTGGGGAGGGGAGGCTTATGAGTCCCGGGAGAGGGCGCGGGGACCGCCCCGAGGTCACCCGCGCGCCCTTGCCCCTGCAGCCACCCCCAGACCGCCGACCCTGCGTGCGCCGCCGGCGGCGTGTGGCAGCTTTTGCCCCCCTCTCTTCTTCACCAAGGGGGGAAATCTCGCGTCTCAGCCCGACAGGCCAGCGAGTCGCTGCACCCCACGCCAAGTACATCCCACGAGCGTCCCCGTCCCCGTCCGCGTCCTCAGCCCCAGAACCTCATTTTGCCCCCGCGGAGCACCCTCGTCCCACTCCGGGGCCAAACTTACTCGTCCGGGTGTGTTTCTTCGGTCATTTTCTTGTTCACCTAGACGCCTGTCCCGCAGCGGGCAGCTTTGCTCCCTTCATCTTCCTGTCCGCTCACCCCCCTTCTTCACATCTCCGGAGATCTCCTGATTGGGGGGGGGGTTGCGGCTAGAGGTGAAGGGGCGCCGCAAGCAGAAGGGGAAGAAGGGCGACCGGAGCGCGGGGTGGAGGTTTGGGGGAAGGGGTGCAGAGGCAAACTGCGGGGAGAGTGAGCGCCGCAGCGAGGAGGGGCGCCGCGGAGGGGCTAGGCGGGTGGAGGCTCCGGGGGGCTCGGAGCGGGAGGAGGGAGAGAGATTTGGGCAGGGGACGGCGATGGGGGAGAAAAGAAAAACAAGCGCGCCTTGGAGCCGCGGGGACTCTGAGAGGAGCAGGAGGGGAGGGGCCGGCCGCAGGCGGGGGCTCGGTCCGGGGTCACCCCCAGGGGGCCGGGCCAATCACGGTTCCGGGGAGCGGTCGGCAGCCCGGGGAGGTGCGCCTGGGAGGCGGTGCAGGGCGCCCCGTCCGAGCCCCATCTCTCGACTCCACCGATTTACTCCATATTGGATTCTCACCGCCGCCAACAGGAGGAGGAAGTAGGGCGGAAGCGATGACGTCTTCCCAGCGGCCAGAGGTGGTGGAGTGCAAAAAGCTTCCTACTTGCGACCGAAAAAAAAAAAAAGAAGAAAAAAAAAAAAAAACTTTGTCCCGCCTACTGAGCATGCCCGGCTTCCTTTCCCCCCTCCCTCCTGGCTTCCACTCCCGGAGGAACCGCGGAGCGGAGTTGTTTGCGTCGCGTCTGTCTGGCTCCGGATCCTCCCTAATCAGTGCTCCGGGTTTTAGGAAGCTCGGAGGAGGGAGGAGGCAGGAGCGAGGGAGGACTCGCACACATCTTGCTCCCGTTTGGTCTCCTCCCTCCTTCCAAACCCTAGGATTAAAACGGGGGAGGGGGGCTGGGAAAGGGAAGGCAAAGGTGTGGGGTTAAACAACAGGAGGGGTGCTCGTGATCTGAGGACCAACTACCCCATTGTGGGAGGGAAGGTGGGGGCGGCGCAGATGTCCGGGGCACCCCACTAGAAAGGGAGGGAAGGGGGTGAGGGGAGCCTTTGCCAAGATTCTGAATGGCAGTGGCTTTTCTGGTTCACGTAAATCTTGTGGTCCTGTTTTGTCCCGGCAGGGGAACAGGCATTTTTAAGAAATCATTATTTGTGCATTAAAAAAAAGAAGGATAAATCCAACACAGCCCGAAAACGTTTGCATTTCAGTAGAAATAATGTAGTTTATCTAATTAAAAGATAACCCGATTTAATTATCCAGTAAATTGCCCTCATGTCGGTGGAGGATGGCCCTTGTCCCATCCCCTTGAAGGCTATCTTTACTGGGGGCAAGATGTCAGCACTGTGGGCTTTGGAAAGGATGAGATGGAGAGCTCCTCGCCCTACCTCATCCCCTCCTGGTGCTGTCACTGGCTGTGTCTTCCCTCTTCTGCCTGCCCTTCTGTCCTTCACCACCCCACCCCCACTCTGGCCTTTTGTCTTTAAATTATTTTTCCTGCTTTGGCCTGGTACCTGTCCAAGATTCTCCTGGTGGGCCAATGCTCTCCAAAGCAGCACTGTCTGGGCGACCAGCAGAGCTGGCTTCATGGACAAGTAACCTGTACAGTCTCACAGGGCCCTGAGCTTGGTTTAATGCTCTGCTGTGGTAGTTTGAAATTCTTAATTTTTGAACAAGAGGTCCTGCATTTTCATTTTGCGTGGGGTCCCACAAATTATGTAGCTGTTCCTGGCAATGGATTTTTCATTTCGGGGCCCTGCTAGGGAGCAAGGGACACAGCCCCTGCTCCGTCCCGCTCTCCAACCAGAGTAGACTTTTCCAGCCTCCTGAATGTGCCGAGAGTCAACCACCGTGATTTTAATTAAAAAGCAACTTTTGAACAAATTAAGAGAAGATTAAATATCTGCCTCAAATATAGTGTACCCAAAGGGTATATGGAGCTCTGGTGGCACAGTGGTTAAGAGGTTGGCTGCAAACCAAAAGGTCAGCAGTTCGAATCCACCAGTGGCTCCTTGGAAATCCTTTGGGACAGTTCTACTCTCTCATAGGGTCACCTTATGAGTCAGAATCGACTCCACAGCAATGGGTTTGGGTTTGTTTTTTTGGTTAAAGGGTATATGGAGCCCTGGCGATGCAGTGGTTGAGAGCTTGGCTTCTAACCAAAAGCTAGGCAGTTTGAATCTATCAGTCGCTCTTGGAAACATTATGGGGCAGTTCTACGCTGTCCTATAGGGTGACTATGAGTCGGAATCGACTCAACAGCAAAGGGTTTGGTTTTTGTTTAAGAGATACATGGAGTCCCTGGGCGGCACAAACAGTTAAGCGGTGACTACTAGCCAAAAGTTTGGCAGTTTGAACCCACCCAGAGATGCCTCGGAAGACAAGCCTGACTATCTGCTTCTGAAAGGTCACAACCTTGGAAACCCTACAGAGCAGTTCTGCCCGGCAATTGTGGGGTCGCCATGAGTCAGAATAGACTCAATGGCAACTCACAACAACAACAACAAAGGGTGTATGCATTTACAGAGCCACAAGTGCTCCAAAGGTGGTACAAGTTTCACCTTGAGTCAGGGAGAAACTGGTGGTTTACCATAGAGTTAGTGCTTGTCACAACCATGACCTTTGTGGACGTGGATTGGGGTTTACCCACTTTTGACTCCTGGTGCTGGTGATGTGGGGTGGTAAGAAGGGCACTGCGCAGGGAGTGGAACGCCTGGGTTCTAGTTTTCTCCTACCAAACCAGAGACCCAAAACTGAGGCTTTTAGCAATTCTTTTTTCTTTATAAAACAGATAACAAGGCCTAGCTTGTCTTTCTCATAGTTTTTGAGGCCATTGAGAGTTTATGAGAAAGCATTAAAGACATGCAAGATCTCATGGTTCTCTAAATCCCCATAAGGCTAAAGCATCCACCTGGTTCTCACCTTTGGCCGTTGTTGCTTTTCTCCTGGGGTGCTGGAAGAGATCCCACTCCTAGTTGTGCTTGAACTTCTTGGACATAAGCATTCAGTCCAACTATCCATGCACTGGGCATCTCTTTGGCTCTACCTTCCAGTTTCAGAGTGCCCTCATGGCAAGGTGTCAGGTGGGGTGATTATTCATTTCTGCACACAGGCAAGCTCTATGATCAGTCTGAATTTACGCCATTACCACTGAATCATCCGGCTCTGGAAAGGTTCATCTCCCCTCTCTCTCCCCCTTTCAAAACTCTGATTCTCTGCTAAAGCAGTGAATGGCTGTCCCAGCCCATGAAGGGGGGAGGGGAGGGGATCTAATGCATTCTAAGGCCCAGGAGTCAAAAGGTCCCGCTAGGATATCCCAGTGCCAGACTCTAGCTTGGTTATCTTGGATAGGTCCTTAGGTTCTCTGAGCCTCGGGTTCAGCTTCTGTAGTGTGCGGATAATAGCATCATAGGGTTGCTGGGAAGATTAAATGAGCTAATACAGTGAAGCTAACAGAGAGAAATATTAGATTCCTGGCAGCCCTTTCTCTAGCCGTTGGGTTATCAAATGTTCCCTCTATTTTCCTTGTGTTCCTCTAAATAAAGAAGCCTTTTGATGGAAACGTTCATAGCCCTGCCCATCCATTACTGTGATTTAAGGCAATTCTGCCTCCTGCGTCTGCTAGAACCAGAGAAGAACCTCGCAGAGATACTGGGAGAATAACACATAGGTTTACTGATGTGAATAGCAGGGTGTTATCAAAACCCACGGAATTGTTACCAGAATTGGTAGTATCACGGATACAGGGCTTTAATTTAATGATACTGCTAAAAGAGCTGAGGATCCACATCCTTGTCTCCCCACAACTAGCAAAAATAGGGAGCAGCCTGCTTTAGATACGTTCAAACCAAGGGTGTCGACTCAGGGAGATCGTACGGCTTCAAAAGTATAGAGTTCGCCAATATGGAGCTGCTCGTAACTTTAAGCAAAACCAGCGGAGCACCCAGCAGGACCCCCACCTACCGGCCTCTAAATTCTGAGTCCCGGGCGGGGGAGAATCCGCACCCGGGGCGACTCGCGGGCCGCCGGGAAAGCCCGGAGCGCGGAGCCGGAACGACCCTCGGCGGCCCGGGGCGGGCATGCTCAGTAGACCCGCAGGTCCTATTTCACTTGGAAGCCGGCCGCGGCCCCCGCCTCCTCCCGCCCCGCACTGGCGCGCGGAGAAGCGGACATTTTAGCTTGCTCTGCAATCCACTCTTTCGTGTCCTTCGCCCTCTCTGGGTCCTTCCACCTCTCGCCGGCCCCGGGCTGGTGGGGCTGGGAGTGTGTAGATCTCTCGTGGGAGAGAGGGGAGGCGAGTCCGAGAAATAACTCATCCTTCCCCCAGGGGCTGGGGGTGGGTGGGGAGGGCTCCCACCGGGTCTGGCCCTCGGAAGACCCCACAGACGCGGCGTTTCTGCCCCGCGAGGCGCGCGCAGCTGCGCCCAGGCCTGTCCTCACCTCACCCCCATTCTGCCCCTTCGGTATTTCTCAATGACCGGCGCTCCGAGGACACTTCCGAGCGGGGAGGGAGGGGGCATCATTAGCGCTCGGCTTATCAGTTCCTTCCGGTCTGCCCCGAGCCGGGCCCTGGCGCTGCTTAGCCGCACCTCGGGCGCTCTGCTGCCTTTATTATGGTGTTTAAATAAGCAGTCGTGTGTGGCAGCTTGTGCCAAGTGAGTTTGTGGCCCAGCTGTCTCCCCCAAGACCCGCTGGCAGGGATGGAAACCCAAGCTCTCTCGTAATGAACGGCATGATGCAAACTTAGAAACAGCCGGCGCCCGGGAACTGTGCGCCCCGAGTCCCCCACCGCCGGCGCCCGCCGACCTAGTCCCGGCATGAATGGCTGCAGCCGGATTGCATAATCTGCGCTGTATAAATAGCCGGCGGGCGGGCCGCTGACGCGCTCGGTTGTACCGTTATCGTGCAGTACTTCATGCGATGTCGTTCACTCCCAGGTCATTTTCCTTTTCCGCAGCAATGCCAGGCTTTTAAATAGCAGAGATGAAAGACTCTTGCCCCCGCCTCCCTCCTCCCTCCTCCCTCCTCCCCTGAGTTCATGTATTGTGAATGAAACGTCGACCTCGCTGCATCCTGAGGAGCTCCACTTCAGGTAGGAGAGAGGCTCAATGTCAGGGCAGCGGTCACAAAAAGTTGTGTGTGTGCGCGGGTCGGAGAAGGAGAGAAAGCAGGAAATGATTGACAGAGCTGGGAAGATTCTTTACGAGAAAAGTAACGGCTCAGGGTTGGCCTGTGAAGTTTCAGTTTACAACCGTGCAAGCCTCAGTTTAAGAGTGAATATGCAAAGGTCTTTCTTTCGACTGTGGCTCCTCGCTCTCGCTTCCAGGCCACTGTCTCTGTGGAAAGTGCTGTTTCATTCAGAGGAGACTGGTTTCCTTTCTTTCGTGAGGCGGTAGTCACTCCCGCCTTTAAAGAGCCCCGGGGGCCTTTGAAGTTCCGGAGAAAAGCTAGTGCGGTTTAGCCATTCTCTAGTTCTAGAACTAGTTCTAGAGCTAGTGCAGTTTAGCCATTCTCTAGTTCTAGAACTTCTTAGAAGACTGAGCTATCTCCAAAGCTGAGTAAAGTTTTAAAACTTACTCTTTCTAACTGCACGTCCCAAAGAGGTGCAGAGGGACTTTTTTTCTCTCTTAAGCACCAAGTATCAACTTTACCTTAAAATAAAATTTCCAGTTCTTTACAAATCGGTTTCTGGCACGTGATAGGCAATGGTCAAGCTCTTGATTTTTCAAGTTGGATACCTGTTTCTTCAACCTGCCTCTGAAGTGTGAGTGGAACCCAAGCGCTTGCCTCTAGGGGCTCAGTCAATTGGGGCGGCAGGCATGTAAAGAAAACATTCAGGGCAGTGGGGTAACTGCTAAAAATGATGTAAGCGGAAGAGAAAGCAAGTCAGCCTGAGAGGTCGGGGAAAGGAAGGCTGCCCAGAGGAAGGAATGTTTGAGCTGAATCTTGAAGGATGCATAGGAGTAGTGATAGAGAGCTAGAAGGAGAGGGGCTTCCGAGGTAGAGAGCCCAGTGAACAGAAAGGCCCACCCTGAAGTGTGAAACAGCCTTGGGGGTGTGGAGAGGGACTTAACAGAAAGGCAAGGGGGAGGGTAGGAGTCAGGTCAGGGAGGTCCGCACAGGCCTCCATGAAGGAGGTTAGACTTTATCTTGAAGTCACGGAAACTTTTGTAGCAGGTTCACATGATCTTTGTCCGGCCCCAGATCATTGCAGTGGCCCTCACAGTTATGCAAATGTAGGGCAAGTGGGCATCCATTGTTCTGTAATTAGGGCATACAGCTGAATTCACAAACTGACAGCCCCCAGGCTGGATGAGGCCCCAAACTCCTTTAGTTTTGCCTGCTTTTTTTTTTTTTTTATATCAAGCTAACAGTTTAAAATCAGAATGTTTCACATCAAATCAAGATTTGGGGCTCTACCTGAAAAAATCTGGAGATCTGATGACTGTGAGTGCCACGTTCCTGCTTGGTTACAATTGATTGTGGCTCCTGCAGGCACTTGAGTTTCTGACCGCTGGTGTAAAAGACTCCTTTGGGATGGATCAAGGACCCACTCTGAGATTCCAGGTAGGTGGAGGTAGAGCTTGTCACTGGGGAGAAGATGAAGCAATTTGCATGAGGAGCCCTGGGCCTCTTGGGAGGAAACACATCAATCCCCATTCCCTTTCCCCAAGACTATTAAAGTTAGGCAGCCCAGGTTGGGTGAATTAGAGTTGCAGGAGGATCCAAAACAAAAACAAACCCATTGCCGTGGAATCGGTTGCTACCCACAGTGACCCTATAGAACAGAGTAGAACTGCTCCATAGGGTTTCCAAGGACTGGCTGGTGGATTTGAACTGCCGAGCTTTTGGTTAGCAGCCATAGCTCACTGTAACTGTTAACCACTGTACCACCAGGGCTCCAGGAGGGTCCTAAAATAACAACTAACGTTTATCCCCCCTCCCCACCACACGCTCTGCTTCTAGGGAACCCAACTTAAGAAAACTAGGCCCCTTGCCAACACGGCAGCTGGGGTTCAAGTGGTCAACTGGAAAATTTACCAAATAGGATCATGTTTGTACCCCAAGTTTGTGGAACAGATAATACAAACTCCAATCAAAGATTTTAAACAAGGAATGCTAGATTCAGATTTACATTTTTAGTAGATCACTCCCAGCATAAAGGATGGTTTGTAGGGTGCAAAGCAGAAATGGTTAGGAAGAAAATGTCTTCTTCCGTGACAGGAATAACAATGTATGACAAAGCCCAGTAGAGAGGGATGACCAATTTCAAGGACACGAAAGAGGTAGAAACAACTTAGCTTTATGACCTATTACATTTGAAGATTAATGGAGAGAGGTTAACTAGGATAACTTTTAAGTTTTTGACTTGAGAAATAGGGTGGATCCTGTTGTTTTAATATAGTAAGGGTAACAAGTGGGGAGGAGGAGGGCTTGGAGCCCTCAAGATGGAGAAGCACAATAGGCAGTTGACACCATGCAAGTCTGGGCCCCACAAAATAAGTCAGGGACAGAGAGAGAGATCAGGGAGGGAAAGGCAGAGGAAGAATCTAGATATGGAGAACATCATTTGATGAACCCTGAGGACATCATTTGAGCAACAGGATTCAACTCAGCCTAAAGCCTGAGGAAGATCTGGACTTTCCAGATGTGAAAGTTAGTACATTTGTTACTTACCTGGGCTAGTTTGAGTTGGGCTTCTGTCACTTACAGCAAAGATATAAATAAATAGGCAAACAAACAAACAAAAAATTCTGACTACCAAAATAGAAAACCCTACTTTGGATAGTGAAAAAGTCTGAGAGGAACTAAGATGGGGGATGTAAGGGAATTTTAGAATGTGTGTTTGCAGTTTAACAAAGGGACATCTGGGGTCAGTGCCAGGGAGTTTCATAGAGATTCTGATTGACTAGAACAAACATCTCCTGGGAAGTTAGTCGTTAGTCAACACTTTATGACTTGTACTGCCCTCTCTTTAGCCTCAGCATCCCACCATTACTACTTTTATTCTTCAACCCCTCTCCTCTGTAAAGACCATAGCTGAGAAAAAGAAACAATATAAGAGAATCAGAGCTTTTAGAATTTTAAGAAAATGAAAGATCATATGTTTGTGGCCCTGTGGCTCCAGTAAACCAAGCTTCTTACCCAAGCTTTTGGAATGAGTAGAGAGAAAAGAGGAAAACAAAACACAGTAAGATATGGTCCCTGTATCAGTTAGCTTTTGCTGCATAATAAGCTACCACAAAACTTAGTTGCTGAAAACAACAAACATTTTATTATTTCTCATGCGTCTGTGGTTGGCTAGATGACTCTTCTGGTCTGAGTCAGTCCAGCTGGGGCTGGATAGCCTGGAATGGTCTCTCTCACACGCCTGATAAGCACCAGGTAGGCTAAGAGTTAGTAGGGCCTCAGCTAGGATGGCTCATCTCTGTTTCGGTCTATTGTCCTCTCACAGGCTAGCCCAGATGGGATCACACGGTGGTGGTGATAGTGTTCCCAAGATGAGCAAGAGAAGGCAAACCCCAACGTGTAAAACTATTTTTCAAGCCTCTGCTTGCATCACATTTGTTTATATCCCATTAGACCAAGAAATCACATGGCCAACCCACAGTCAAGGAGTAGAGAAATAGACTTTCTTTCTTTATGAGAAGAATGGCAAGATCACATCACAAAGGGTTTACATACAGGAATGGGAGAAATTTGTGGCCATTTTTGCTATCTACTTCAATCCTTAACCTGAATTTCACAGCCTAGAGAAGGCTATTTGTAATAGCAATATGTATTTATCACATATATATGATAAGTATTATGTATTTATATGTAAATATATTTCTAAATATGTATTTAAAAATATATAAATGTGTGTAAGTGTCATATGTTTCTATATAGGTGTACTGTTTATAGATAGGAGTACTATTGATTGAACTAACTTCTACCTTTTCATTGGCTGTTTTATGGCCAAATAACTAAAACTGCTTAATGTTTAGTAGATATGTGCATGTTATAAAACTCTTCTTAATTAATTTAGTGAATAAGGAAAGAGACCTTATGAACTTCTTTTCCTTGCCCTTCTTTCTCAGCATGAAAATCCTGTCTTTGATATGCCTAACTTCTTAAAATAGATACATTCCTGAACAGATATGGGCAGTTAAAATACTTGTAAAGTAAAGCACATTTAAAAAGCACTAGAGAAACTTAGTGTTGAAGGTTGCTGTAGGTTGAATGATTTGGAAAAACAAATAATCATTCTTAATTTGTTCATTATATTAACTCAGATTTTTATACATAGATTTGGGGTTAGTTAAAGCAAGGCTCACTCGCATGCTGTTTTCGTGGTGGCAGAGGTGGTGCTCATGGTGGTGGTTCTGGTGATGATGGAGGTGGTGATGATGGATGTGGTGATGGTGGAGGTGGTGATGGTGGAGGTGGTGATGGTGGAGGTGGTAGTGGTGATAGTGGCAGAGGAGGTGATGGTGGTGGTATTGTTGATGGAGGTGATAGAGGTGATAATGGTGATGGTAGTGGTAGTGGTGGTGGAAGTAATGGTGGTGGTGATAGTGGTGGAGGTAGTAATGGTAGTATGGAAATGATGGTGGTGAAGGTGGTGGTAGAAGAATCCAAAATAGAAACTCTCAGTTTGCTGCAGCATTTTCCCCTTGATCCTTCCACCAGATCCCAGGTTCTACAGGCAATTGGAGCAAATACATCGAAGAAGGGAATAGAAGAACAATAAATCAGAAGAGAGAAGAAAAGCAGAATGAGAGATATCCTGTACGCTAGGCCATCTCCCCCCTCCCCCACCCCCAGTGCCAGGAGAGGCAATCAACTTCAGGCCTCTCAGTTGGGTATCACTTCCTCCAGGAAAGCTTTTCTCACCTCCCCTCAGATTGGGCTGGGTGCTGCTCTCATGTACAACATCTCGTTTGTGTATCATAGTCCTTTCCACGTCTTTTTGTAATTGCCTTTTTACTTACCTGTATTCCCTTGGAAACCCTGGTGGCGTAGTGGTTAAGAGCTATGGCTGCTAACCAAAAGGTCGGCAGTTTGAATCCACCAGGCGCTCCTTGGAAACCCTATGGGGCAGTTCTACTCTGTTCTATAGGGTTGCTATGAGTCAGAATTGACTCGATGGCAATGGGCTACGGGTATTACCTTACCACTAGATCATAAGATCACTGAAGGCAGGTGCCACATCTTGTTCTCCCTTATTCAATCTAGAACCACTATGGCACATAGTGGGTGTCCTGTAATACTTCTTCAGTAAGTGAATGACAAGCCATCACAGCTTGAGAAAGTGCCCTTCCTTCCCTCTTCTTTCTTTCCTGTGCCATCAGAGGAAGTGCCCTTCTGAATGACTTCTCATGTGTCAGCTGCCTCAAGCTCTCTGGGCTTGCTGGTTTCAGATAAGCAGCTGGAAAGGTCCCCCAGTTCAACAGTAATATAAAATCATAGAGTGCTAGAGTTCAAAGGGACATTAAGCAATGACCTGTTTTAAAAGATGAGGAAACTGGGGCATAGATAAGCAAAGTGATTCATCTGAGACTCCACAGATAGTCAGGGTTACATCCGGAACCATAGCTCAGGAACTCAAAGTTCAAATTCTATAATACTGTATGCACCCTTGACACTTCTAATTATGCTGCAAGGAGGCAATGTTGCTTATCAGTGTTGTAGATCACTCAAGAAAGAGAAAATGAAGGCTTGCCTTTAGCTTTCCAAAGCCTGGCTTATGGAGAGATATATATATATATATATATATATATATATATACACACATACATGGCTTCTACTAGACATTTCTAGTTTTAGGGATGGCCTTGTTTTTTTTTCTTTCCACCAAGTGCAGTTCCCCCTCCCCCCACCCCATTATTCTTTATATTGAACTTCACAGTGTGGCCAATGAAATGTAGGGAGATGTAAGTTTCTGACAAAAAACAGAGAGATAAGGCCTTGAGAAGTTCTTGTGTGAGGAAGTGATGTTCAGAGCTACCATAAAGGGAAAACGAAGAAAGTCAAGGAAAAGATGACCCAGAATCCTGACTTTTTTGAGCTACTGACTTAACCATCTTTGGAACCCACCTACTTTCTGAACTTCATGTTATGAAGCAAATCTTTATTATTTAAGCCATTTGTAGTCCCGTGTCTTGGTACTTGCAGCCAAACTAAGGGATCCCACACCATATTCATTGACTGGGTGCTCAGCACTCCCTGTGCTGCATTGTTTTAAGTCCCAGTGTTCCAACAGGAGATGCCTGGTCTGGCTTTGTCCGCCTTGTAGAAGAAGACTAACCAGCAGGACTGACTTCTAGACGCAGCCTTTTGAGTAAAGATAGTCGGTCATCTGCTAGTATTTGTAGGCTGAGGAATTTTTGGTGCTATTCATATAACAAGTAAACATTGGATAATCACACAAAAAAAAAACACTTCTAGCCTCTATGTGCTTACAAGTACACATGTTGTATGCTTGTAACATGTGATTAAAACTCAGTGTTTTTTTTCCCATTATTTGTGATTATAAAAGTAAACCTTGTTCATTGTAAAAACATTTAAAGTGTAAAAAGTATAGAGAAGAAAATATCCAGTAGCCCACCACCCGCATATAATCCCTGTTAATATGTTCAGTGTGCATCTTTATAGATTTTTTCTCTATATATGTACATATATATTATATACCTTAATAAAATGTATTACCCATTTCCTGTTGCCATCAAGTGGATTCTGACTCATAACGATCCTATTAGTCTATTTTTAATAAAAATAGGATCAGATTGAACGTACTGTTTTGTAGCCCCTTTAAAAAAAAAAAAAAATCTTAGTGATAATATCATGTGTTCAGGGTTCTAAATGTTTTCTGCATATCTTCCAAAATGTAACTATGAGCTGATATCATTCTCTTTAGTCTGAATGTCACATATCTATAGCGCTCTTGACAGTAATCCCCCCACTATAACCCATGTAAAGTTCTACCTTAGCATCTATAACAAATATTGAACCATTTGCTTAATGAGCTTTCCCTACTTATTAAATAGTAAATTGTTGAGGGAAGTGGAGCAATGAGCAAATTAACTAAATTCTGTATCTACATATCTGTATCTATCAGAACGCCTAATGTGTTCCAGGTACTCAGTGAATGCCTATAGAATGAACAACACAAAATATGCTTGTATTGTTTTTGTTTAGTAATTACAATAAGTATTCTGTAAGCATAGGCCAGGCAGCGTTTTGTTCTATTATACATAAGGTCACCATGAGTCAGAGCCGACTTGATGGCAACTAATAACCACAAAGCAAATTTACACTGCTGTCTGCATTGAAATTCTCATTTCAAGCTGGTTAAGATCACAGAATGATTAAGATCACAAAAGAAACAAGAAAATGTTGTTTATCATAAACTTCGTCATCTGCTTCACCATGATAAATTTTTTTTTTCTGTGTCTAGGTATTTATTTGATGGCAGCAAGAACTGATTACACACATTGAAAAAAAATTTTTTATTGTTGTAAAAATATAGATAACACTACATTTGCCAGTGAAATATTTTTTCACATGTGCAATTCAGTGAGATCAGTTACATTAGTTATGCTGTGCTACCATCACTGATATCCTTTGCTAAAATTTCAGAAATCTTTTGATCATTCCGGACTTGAAGTTTCTACCTGTGAGTTCTGGATTTGAATTTTAACCGCTAAAGTTTTACGCAACACCAAACAGCTCAAAGATAAGTGGGAAATACATCAGATACCCTAATATTTCAATACATCTGATATTTTTGGTGAGAAGATTTAAAACACCCAGGTAGCAGACCAAATGTGTTCATTTTTATCTCAATACTTGTTGTCACATAGCTGTATAATATCAACTTTCCTGTCTCTTCTTCCTCATTTCCATTCCTTCCTAACCTCACCATACTCTAGCTTCTGTCCTTACTACTTCGTGCAAGCTGCTCCTTGGTCAGGTCACTTCACCTGATTGCCAAATCTGAGTCTTTCTTCAGTCCTTGGTTTGTCAATTATCATTGCTGACAACTTACATCTTCTTGAAACTTCCTTTCATGACCTCCATGACCCCAATTTCTGGCTCCTCTTTATCTCTGTTCATTCATTTAGTCAGCAAAAATTTTACTGAGTACTTTTGTCACTATGCCAGGAATGACAAATTGAAGAGGAACGGCATCATGTTCATTGTTAAAAAGAACATTTCAAGATCTATCCTGAAGTATAACAGTCTGTAAGAAGATAATATCCATATACTTACAAGGAAGACCAGTTAATATAACTATTATTTAAATTTATGCACCAACCACTAAGGCCAAAGATGAAGAAATTGAAGATTTTTACCAACTTTTGCTGTCTGAAATTGATCAAACATGCAATCAGGATGCACTGATAATTGCTGGTGATTGGAATGCAAAAGTTGGAAACAAAGAAGAAGGATCAGTAGTTGGAAAACGTCCTTAGTGATAGAAACGGCGTCAGAGATCGCATGATAGAATTTTGCAAGACCAAGGAATTATTCACTGGAAATATCTTTTTTCCAACAACATAAACGATGACTGTACACGTAGAGCTCACGGGATGGAATACACAGGAATCAAATTGGCTACATCTGTGGAAAGAGATGATGGAGAAGTTCAGTATCATCAGTCAGAACAAGGCCAGGGGCTAACTGTGGAACAGACCATCACATTGCTCATATGCAAGTTCAAGTTGAAGCTGAAGAAAATTAAAACAAGTTCATGAGAGTCAAAGTATGACCTTGAGTATATCCCACCTGAATTTAGAGACCATCTCAAGAATAGATTCGACACACTGAATACTAATGACCAGACGAGTTATGGGATGATGTTAAGGACATCATTCATGAAGAAAGCAAAATCTCATTAAAAAGACAGGAAAGAAAGAAAATATCCATATAGATGTCAGAAGAGACTCTGAAACTTGTTCTTGAGTGTAGGGTAGCTAAAGTGAAGGGAAGAAATGATGAAGTAAAAGAGCTGAACAGAAAATTTCAAAGAGCAGCTTGTGAAGACAAAGTAAAGTATTATAATGAAACGTGCAAAGACCAGGAGTTAGAAAACCAAAAGGGATGAATACACTTGGCATTTCTCAAACTGAAAGAACTGAAGAAAAAATTCAAACCTTGAGTTGAAATATTCAAGGAGTCTACAGGGAAAATACTAAACAATGCAGGAGACATCAAAAGAAGATGGAAGGAATACACAGAGTCACTGTACCAAAAAGAATTGGTGAATGTTCACCCGTTTCAGGAGGCAGCATAGGATCAAGAACCAATGGTACTGAAGGAAGACGTCCAAGCTGCACTGAAGACATTGGTGAAAAACAAGGCTCCAGGAATTGATGGAATACCCATTGAGATATTTCAACAAACGGATGCAATGCTGGAGTGCTCACTTGTCTATGCCAAGAAATTTAGAAGACGGCTACATGCCCAACTGACTGGAAGAGATCTGCATATGTCTCCCTTCCAAAGAAAGGTGATCCAATGGAATGCAGAAATTATTGAGCAATATCACTAATATCATATGCAAGTAAAATTTTGCTGAAAATATTTCAAAAACTGTTGCAGCAGTACATTGACAAGGAACTGCCTGAAATTCAAGCTGAATTCAGAAGAGGATGTGGAACTAGGGAATATCATTGCTGATATCAGATGGATCTTGGCTGACAGCAGAGAATATCAGGAAGATGTTTACCTGTGTTTTATTGATTATGCAAAGGCATTTAACTGTGTGGATCATAAAAAAATTATGGTAGCATTTCAAAGAATGGGAATTCCAGAACACTTAATTGTGCTCATGAGGAACCTGTATACAGACCAAGAGGCAGTTATTCAAACAGAACAAGGGGATACTGCGTAGTTTAAAATCAGAAAAGGTGTGCATCGGGGTTGTATCCTTTCACCATACTTATTCAATCTGTATGCTGAACAAATGATCTGAGAAGCTGGAGTATATGAAGAAGAACAGGCCATCAGGATTGGAGGAAGAGTCCTTAACAACCTGCAATATGCAGATGACACAGCCTTGCTTGCGGAAAGTGAAGAGGACTTGAAGTACTTACCAATGAAGATCAAAGACTACATTTTTTTCAGGACGGATTACGCCTCCACATAAAGAAAACAAAAATCCTCACAACTGGACCAATAAACAACATCATGATAAATGGAGAAAATATTGAAGTTGTGAAGGATTTCATTTTACTTGAATCCACAGTCAACACCCATGGAAGCAGCAGTCAAGAAATCAAATGACTCATTGCACTGGGCAAATCTGCTGCAAAAGACCTCTTTAAAGTGTTAAAAACCAAAGATGTCACTTTGAGGACTAAGGTGCACCTGACTCAAGCCATGGTATTTTCTTTCTTTTTTTTTTTTTATTGTGCTTTAGGTGAAAGTTTCAAGTTAATTTCTTATACAAAAATTTATACACATATTGTTATGACACTAGTTGCAATCCCTATAATGTGACAGTACACTCCCCATCTCCACCCCGGGTTTCCTGTGTCCATCCAACCAGCTCCTGTCCCTTTTTGCCTTCTCACCCTACCTCTGAACAGGAGCTGCCCATCTGGTCTCGTGTATCTGCTTGAACTGAGAAGCATGCTCTTCATGAGTATTATTTTATGTTTTATAGTCCAGTCTAATCTTTGTCTGAAGAGTGGGTGTCTTAGTCATCTAGTGCTGCTATAACAGAAATACCACAAGTGGATAGCTTCAACAAAGAGAAATTTATTATCTCACAGTCTAGTAGGTTACGAGTACAAATTCAGGGCATCAGCTCTCTGTCGGCTGTGGAGGAAGGTCCTTGTGATACATCAGTCTTCCCTTGGTCTGGGAGCATCTCAGCACAGGAACCTCAGGTCCAAAGGACGCACTCTGCTCCCAGCACTGCTTTCTTGGTGGTGTGATGTCCCCATGTGTCTCTGCTCACTTCTCTGTTTTATATCTCAAAAGAAATTGGCTTAAGACACTAATTTTGTAGACCTCATCAGTATAACTGCCTCTAATCCATCTTATTACATCATAGTAATAGAGTTTACAATACATAAGGAAATCACATCAGATTACAAAATGGCATACAATCATACAATACTGGGAATCATGACTCAGCCAAGTTGACAGATATTTTTGGGGGACACAATTCAATCCATGACAGTGGGCTTCGGGAATGGTTTTAGTTCTGGGTTAACAGAGCATCCGGGGACCATGGCTCCAAGGGTTCCTTCAGTCTCAGTCAGATAGCCATGGTATTTGCAATCATCTCATATGCTTGTGAAAGTTGTACAATGAATAAGGAAGACCAAAGAATTGATGCCTTTGAATTACAGTATTGGCGAAGAATATTGAATATACCATGGACTACCAGAAGAATGAACAAATCTGTCTTGGAATAAGTACAGCCAGAATGCTCCTTAGATGCGAGGATGACGAGACTTCCTCTCACATACTTTGGACATGTTACTGGAGGGGCCAGTCCCTGGAGAAGGACATTATGCTTGGTATAGGGTCAGTGACAAAGAGGAAGACCCTCAGTGAGATGAATTGACAGGGTAGCTGCAACAACGGGCTCAAACATAGTAACAATTGTGAGGATGGTGCAAGACTGGGCTGCCTTTTGTTCTGTTGTGCTGACTTGATGGCACCTAACAATACCTGTGTCAAGTATTATAGTAAAGGTATGCAATAATATTAATTATAACTGGCATCTATTGAGTGCTTACCAAGTGCCAAGCAATGGTTTAAACACCTTACATGTATGAGCTCACTTAATGTCACTGCATCAGGGGTCAGCAAACTTTTTATTAAAGGGACAGATAGTAAATATTCTCCGCTCTGTGGCCCGTATGGTCTAGATTGCAACTACTCATCTCAACCATTGTAGCATGAAAGTAGCTATACCAGAAACCCAAACCCATTGCTGTCGAGTTGGTTTCAACTCATAGTGACCGTGTAAGACAGAGTAGAACTGCCTAATAGGGTTTCCAAGGAGCGGCTGGTGGATTCAGACTACCAACCTTTTGGTTAGCAGCCCAATTCTTAACCAGTGTGCCACCAGGGCTCCAAAAAGTAGCTATAGGCAATACAAAAATGAGTGGCTGTGTACCAATAAAACTCTATTTACAAAGCAGACCAGATTTGGCCCAGGCCTTAGTTTGCCAACCTCTGGAATATCAATTCCATGAAGGCAGGAATTTCTGTCTATTTTAATACGAAGTAGAAACAGTAAATATTTGATACATAGTTGAAACATAGTAAATAAATACTTCCCTTCTAAGGTAGAAAGTGGAGTTTCTGGGTGGCGCAAATACTTAATGCCCTTAGCTGCAAGGCAAAAAATTGGAGGTTCAAGTTCACCCAGAGGCATGTTGGAAGAAAGTCCTGGTGACCTATTTCTGAAAAATCAGCCATTAAAAGCCCCATTGAGTAGTTAACTATTGTCATAAAAGAATATGTGTACTAACTGTTTAATGAGAAACTGTTATGTAAACCTTTGTCTAAAGTACAATAAAATAAATAAAATAGAAAAAAAAGAAAAATCCTATCGAGCACAGTTCTGTCAGCCACATGTGGAGTCACCAGGAGTCCGAGTGGACTCGACTCAACTCAACATCAAGTGGTACTAGTGAGGTAGAAACTATTCAAACTCCTATTTTACAAATAAGGAAACTGAAACACAGAAGTCAAGTAACTTCCTAAGGTCACCAACTAGGAAGTGACAAATCCAGGATCCAAACACACACAGGCTGGTGTCAGAGCCTAGGCTCTTAATCACCACATTCTATAGTGATGGCACAGAGGAGAAGGTGGTTGGCTATTCTCTCTGGAGAATAAAGAGGTTACTTTAACTGGATCTTGAAAATTGAAGAGTTCACCAGGAAGAAAAGAAGAGGTGAGAGGCTTTGTATTGTAGGAAGTGACAGTGCAGCTATAAAAAACAGAGGCTTGATACAAAATGGCATTATGAACAAACAGGCAGCAAAGGAAGAAAGTTCCTTAGGGACTGCATCCACTTTTCAGTAATTCCCATGTCTGGACACAGGGCTTAAAGTGGAAAGTGGCAGAGATTAGGCTAAAGAATATGCCACGGGTCTTAGGTGACATCTGAGCCAATTCGAACCAATTTGGGTTTTAACTTGGTCGATGAGCAAGAGAAAGAATGATCATGTTTGCATTTTAGATCAATTTTTAAAATTAAAGTTTATTTTAAAATCAGATGATATGTGCATCATTGTACAGCATTCAAAAACTGAAAAGGTCTTCCTCCTGTCTGCCTCCATCCACCCAGTTCCCTGTCCAGTTAGAAAGATGATTTGCACTATCAGTGTGAAGAACGCGTGGGTTTGGGCGCGCTGGATGTCTTTCAGTCAGCCGCTTGCCATCCCTGGACACAGCTCTCTGTTTCCAACTTCTGGTAACCACTCCCTCCCATTGCCTGCTCAGGCCTTGAGATGATAGTATCTCCTCAGTTACTAGCCCTGGAGTATTGCTGTATTCGTGGTTTCTCTGCACCATGCATTCCCAGTGGGGGTGATATCACCTTCAAGGGAGTGGAAAAAAAATTTTAATTTTATTGTTGTACTTTAAGTGAAGTTTACAATTCAAGTTAGTCTCTCATACAGAAATTTATACATACATTGTTATGTGACTCTAAGTGCTCTCCCTGTACTGTGACAGCACACTCCTTTCTACCTTTGGTTTCCTGTGTCCATTCAACCAGCTCCTGACCCTCTCTGCCTTCTCATCTCACCTCTGGACAGGAGCTGCCATAGTCTCATGTATTTACTTGAGCTAAGAAGCACACTCTTCACGAGTATCATTTTATGTCCTATAGTCCAGTCTAATCTTTGTCCGAAGAGTTGGCTTCGGGAATGGTTTTAGTGTTGGGTTCACAGAGAGTCTGGGGGCCCCGGAAGTAAAAAATTTTTGAAAATTAGTTCTTGAGGGATGAAAGAAATTTTAGATATGACAGTGGTTTGTGGGCCTCCAAAGCTCAATTTTATTTTTTAGGGAAATTTTTTACTTAATTTTTCTGCTTGTTGTTAGATGCCCTTGAGTCAGCTCAGATTCATGGCAACCTATATAACAGAACGAAACACTGCCCAGTCCTGCACCATCCTCTCAATCTTTGGTATGTTTGAGCCCATTGTTGCAGCCACTGTGTCAATCCATCTCATGGAATGTTTCCCTAATCTTCCACTTTACCAAATAAGATGTACTTTTCTGACGATTGGTCACCTTAGTCATCAAAGTGACATCTTTGTTTTTAACACTTTAAAGAGGTCTTTTGCAGCAGATTTACCCAATGCAATACATTGTTTGGTTTCTACACTGCTGCTTCCGTGGGCATGGACTGTCTCTCCAAGTATACTAAAATCCTTGATAACTTTAATTTCTTTGCCATTTATCATGATATTATGATTCCTCTACTAAATACTCTTCAAATGACCCAGGTTGAGTGTGCCACCTCTTTCTGCCCTGGAGCCTCACTGATAATAGGAGGTATTGAAATTCAAAGACTAAGATGTAGAATGGTTATCCACCTGATACATGGCCATAGAGAAAAGACAGTATACCATTGAGCTTAGACTCTGCTGGTAGAGTGCTGGGATTAAAATCCTGGCTCTTCTGTGCTGTTTACTAGCTGTGTGACCTTAACCTTGCTGTGTCTCAATCTCCTCATCTGCAAAATGGGAATGATCGTATCTGTCTCCTAGTGGTTGTGAGGATTCAATGTGACAGCACCTGGTACATATTACTTAATGTGTGTTAGCTACTGTTATTCACTGAGTAGGCTTATAAGAGCCTCAGAGGGGGAGGAGTTTTGCAGAAGGTGGAAAGAGTATGGGTTTAGAAACAGGACTGAGGAAAGCGGAGAATGCTAACACCAATTCCCATGCCCATAGGCTGTAGGGCATGGGAAAATGAGTAGCATCCTTTTTAGAAGGCAAGGAAGGAAGTTCCTTAGGGAATACACTCACATTTTATTTAAGGTTAGGAAGGAGCTAGGAAGTTAAAATGGAAAAGGGTTTATTTGCAAGTGAATGGAGGCTCCAGGGTAGAGAAAAGAGCTGGGAAGGAAGGCGGCAAACTGTTGAGAGGAAACCGAGAGCAGGATGGCAGATTGGAGATTAGGGTAAGAGAGAAGAACCTGGCTGGAAGCAGGGCCACTGTATATGGCTACTCAGCCTGAGCAGGACAGGGGGCAGTAAACCATGGCGCTGGGGCTATATCTGGCCAGAAGCCTATTTTTGTATGGCCATAAGTTAAGAATGGTTAAATAAGAATGCTATGTCATGACACATGAAAATTATATGAAATTCAAATTTCAGTGTCTATAAATAAAGTTTTATTGGAACACAACTATGTCCATTCATTTACATGTCCATTGTCTATGAATGCTTTCACATTATAATGGCAGAGCTGAGTAATTGCAGCAGAGACTGTGTGGCCCACAAAGCCGAAAATATTTAATATTTAGTCCTTTACAGAATAAGTTTGCCAACCTGTGCTCTAGGAGATGTCATTTGTAGGCTGTAATATGAATGGCACCCCGTCGAGTTGTGCCACACAGATGACACCTGAGATCACTCATTGTGGATAGTGACCAAAGATTACAGGGAGGAGAGGCATGGATGGAATTAAATGGCCTCAAGGTTCTTGTTGGAATGTGTCTTGGTTTTCTAGTGCTGCTGTAACAGAAATACAAGTGGATGGCTTTAAAGATTAGAAATTTATTTTTCCCGGTTCCGGAGGTTAGAGGTCTTAATTCAGGGCATCTGCTATAGTGGGAGTTTCCAGGGGAAGATCCTTGTCTCTTTCAGCTTCTGTGCTTTGGTTCCTTGGTGATTTTTGTGTGGCCTTGATCTTCCCCCATTTATACTTGCTCCTATGTCTAATTTGCTTTTCTTTTTTTTTTTTTAATCACTCAGAGATGATTGGGTTTAGAACACATCTTACACTGATATGGCCTCATTAACATAACAAAGAAGCCCAAATGGGATTACATCCACGGGTATAAAACCCATTGCCTTCAAGTCAATTCTGACTCATAACAACCTTATAGGTCAGAGTAGAACAGCCCCATAGGGTTTCCAAGGCTGTAATCTTTATGCAAGCAGACTGCCACATCTTTCTCTCATGAAGCAGCTAGTGGGTTTGAACTGCCAACCTTTCAGTTAGCAGCCAAGCGCTTAACCACTGTGCCACCAAGGCTCCTTATCCACAGGTATAGGGGTTAGGATTTCAATTCATATTTTCCGGGGGTTGGGGTGGGGACACAATTCAATCCATAGCATAACGTAAGCACAAAGTTGTTTTGTGAGAACAAAACAAGGCTGTCAGCCTGTAATCAAGCCACCACCTCTTGGCTGGTGAGGAGCTAGGTGTGGTAGGCACTGTTGGTGCCCACCCACTCTCCATTTCTTCTCTTGATCCTTACTAACAGAAACCTGACTTTATCAAGGTGACAATGTGCCCTATTAAAAATACTCATCTCAAATAAGAAAGCGCTCAAAAGATGATGGGACTATGTCAAAAGGACATAGGAGTCAGCTTGAAGTGGCTCCTACTGGCCAATCCGAGATGATTTGAGCATGAGAATGAATGATAGTACTGTAATGGATTGTAAACCATTGAATAAGCTAGGAACCTGTAAGTCTATACTGAAATAAGTAAATAAATGGGAGAGAAGGGAAAAATTTTGCACATGGCAAAAGGCAAACTAATAAATAAGAATGAATGACAGAATTAGAAAATCACTAATTTGCAATCACCACGTTATTAATTGTTTCAGGCAACAATCATCAATGCATGCTAAAACTAGTGGGTGAAAGCTTGATGAGAAATAAGATATTTATATAGTCTCAAAGCATCTCCTCACGGATTTTTATTAATTTCATAGAGTGAAACAGTAACTTTATAGCAAAGAAATCTGACAGACACAACCTTACCACCTTAACCAAGTGATAATAGTTAACATCACTAGTAATGGGACAAATTTAAATCACGTACCTCCTGATATGATGTACTGAGAAGGACACAGCATTACTTCATGATATTCTAGCTGAAAATACATAACCGGAATCATGAGGAAACATCAGACAAAGCCAGATAAGGGAAGATCTTAAAGTAACTGGCCTAGACCCTTCAAAAATGTCAGTGCTATGAAAGACAAAGACAGATTGAGAAATTGTTCCAGATTAAAGGAGCCTCAATGGTACAGAGGTTAAATCTGAACCCACCCAGTGGCTCCATGGGAGAAAGACCAGGTGATCTGCTTCTGTAAAGATTATAGATAAGAAAACCCTATGGGGTAGTTCTATTCTGTCACATGGGTCACTATGAGTTGAAAACAGCAACAGTAACAAACGACACTAAAACAGCACAACGACAAAATGCAATGTGTGATCCTGGATTAGATCCTAAACCAGAAAAATTTTTTTTTTTTTTTTTTGCTATAAAGGATACTAGTGGAACAATTGGCAAAATTTGAATAAGGTATATAGATTAAATAATAGTATTGTATCAGTGTCGATTTTCTGATATTGATCATTATACTGTGGTTATGTAAGAGAAAGTCCTTAATTTTAAGAAGCTCATGCAGAAGTGTTTAGGAGTAAATGGCCATCATATGTGCCTGTGAGAGAGAGTAAACACAACAAAATAAATGTGTAAATGTTAATATTTGAAGATTTTGGGTGAAGGGTATACAGGAATTCTTTGTATTACTTTTGCAAATTTTCTGTAAATTTGAGATTATTTCAAAACAAAAAGTTTAAAAAAATCATCTCCCTTAGATACCCATGCAGAGAGATACTCATAACCCCAATCCTGGCCAATGATTTGTAATTGTCAGTCTACTGGATGGAACTTCTCAGAAAACTGTTCTTTTTCTGATAAAAAAAGAGACTTAACCCCCTTCCTTCCCTTTTTCTGGCTTGGAATGATGGCTTAATTCCTATATGTGGAGCAGCTATCTTATGGCAAAAGGAGGTGGGAGGAGCATGGGTCTTGATGTCATCATGGAGCATCACCCCTGGACTACCTCCCTCTGGATAAGAAGTTGATTAATCCACTGTAGTCAGGTTTCTGTTATATGCAGACAAGTACAACTCCAATTGAGCTAGAACATCTTAGTCTCTCCGGTCATGTTTAGAGTTTGGAGTTTATGTGGCTTGATTCCTCGGTCTTCTTCATGGGAAACTGCTTTCAACTTCCCCTTAAATGTTGGTGTTGCCCAAGTTTGGGTCCTCAGCCTTCTCCTCTTTCTACATGGTCTCATTGGACTACCTCATCCACTCCTACCTACCATTTGAATTCTGATGACTCTCAAATTACTATCTCCAGCTGGAATTTTTCTCTTTATTTGCAGACCATATATTGAGCTGCCTGCTACTGGACAGCTATGCCTATAGTCTACAGTCACTTCATCAGTTACAAAGCTGAACTCTCTTTTCCAGCTACACACACACACACACACACACACATTTTCTCTCTCTCTTCTTCTTCTTCCAGCCACCATTCAACCACTTTCCCAAGCCAGAAACTCAAGAGTCATCCTCTCCTCTTCCCACTTTCTCACCCCCTACATGCAATTAGTCATCCAAGTCTTGATGACTCTACCTTCTGAATAGTTTCTGAATCCATCTCCTCCTCTTCATTCCCATTACCCTAATGGATGCCTCATTATCTCTCACTGGTATTTTTTCATTGACCTTCTAAACAATTTCTTTGTCTCCATCCTCTATTCCTCTAATATATACTACTATCCATAATCTTTCTAAACTATAAATATGATCACCATACTCTCCTTCTTAAAAATTTCCTGTCATCCCAACTGCTTATAGTAATCTTTTTTTTTTTCTTTCGTAGTTCCTACTACAGTATAACAATGCTTTCAGGATAACCTTCATCTCTTGGATGCCCTTCAGCACCATATTTCTATGAGAGAAGGACTATTGACTGCCCTGGTTGGCTTTGTTGTATTCCTAGCAGGCGTGTTCTCCCAGGTTCCAGTAAACCAGTAATCTTTCCTTGCCTTCAACTCTCCCTTACTTACAGCAAGTTGTACCTTAATTTATTCCATGCCAGATGACCTGCAGTGTCCCTTCACTTGTGGCAAAAATAGACTTTATGCATTGATCAAAATGAAGTGTCAGAGCTGCTGTGTGCAACAGTGAGGATTGAGCATTGCCCGAACCCAAGGAGCACCATTCCTACAGACATTTCACTCTGTATGTGGTGGCCCACGTAGGTGAGCTCCAGGGATGTTTACAGTGCAACTTGACATTACACCGTTGTCTCTTCGCATTGATCACTTTTGAGTTAAGCAAGCCTGGACCCCCACAACTGATTCCTCCATTCCCTTGAGGCAGGCTGCTGGTGCTTGGGTGGGCTGGATGATTGAGAGTCCACAGCAATGGAGCAGGAAACGAAGTTACCCAGCTTTGGAGGTGCCAGCCATCAGCCTTCCCGCTTCTGTTCGAGCAACATACATTTTTTGTTAAAGACTCAGATCAAATGGGACCCATTTAAGCTTCCCTCACCAAGGCAGAGTTAGACATTCCTCCTAGGAGCTCCCATGGTACTTATCACACTGTCGGTGTAATTATGTATTTGCACGTCCATTTCTCTGCATTTGGTTACCAGCATCTGAATGCAAATGTTACTTTTTTTCTTTTTTTGAGTTTAAATGCATTTTATTTTTAGACAACCTACAAGACATGTTTTTTTTTTTTTTTTCCTTTAAGGGGAAAAAAAAAAAAATGCCTCCGCTCCAAGTAAATCAAGGTCAAAATAAATGAAGAGCTCAAGATGACATCAGTCCCATTTGTCTAAGTCCTGGTGTTGTGTGGATGAAGAGCAGCAGCCAGTTAGGATGACAGATGATAGATCCAAATAATTACCAAATCTGTTAACATTTCTCCATTTCTAAACCATCCTTAAAGAATATTATATATGGGGTCACACCATCCTCACGGTAGTCTAGCAGAGCAACCATGCCATCTGGATTCATGTTTTCACCAATAAAGAACTGGTAGTTTTTGAAATTAGCAAGGATGTGCTTGATTTATTCTGCAGCCCCTGTCATAAAAGGTTTTACTCTTTCCGGTCTCTGTTCTTCAAGTTTGCCTTTGATTGATTTCGTGTAATCTTTGATGTACTCCTTGTAGGCTTCCTTTGTGAAGCTGGTTTCCTGCAAGTGATGGTTGATGACAATATCAACACCAGTGATTACTGTGCTTTCGGTTCCTTCACCATCGGGGCCTTCAGCTGAGGCATTGCCACCAATGAGCGAGTCATCAATGTTACCCTCTGTCCTACTGACCATCTTCCGCTCCACCTCCAGGCACAGCCCGTCCGCGATCTCCCGGATCTTGTAAACGTCGGAGAACATCTCATCATGGCTGATGAGGTCCTGGTAGATAATCATGATGGCGGCTGAGGGGAGACGACTGCGGTGCTAGGTTAGCGGGAGCCCGGAGCCCTGAACGAGCACGGAGCAGCTGGAGCGGCGCTCGCGGGGAGTGGGGAGCGGGCGGAAAAGCAAATCTTTCTTTTTTTTTTGTATGTCTGTTACTCAGCATGTAAGTAGAACCTGACATGTGGGGAATAATCAATAAGTGTCTGTTGACTAATTAAAAGGATGGATGCTTCTTCTAGGTTCTAGGTGGAGCATAGTGAAAACAGCCTAGACCTGGGTCCTGTTTCCAGTTAGTTCCTCCACTAACTGGCTTTGTGATCACAATCTCTCAACAGCTTCTTTCCCTCATCAGTGAAGTGGAGATAATACCATCTACCTTGGATGAATTGTTCTGAAGATTGAAAAAGTTAGTCGTCATTTATTCATTCAATTGTAGATATGTACTAAATGCCTTTCATGAACCAGGCACTGTCTTAGGTACCAGGGGTATAACATTGTCCATTCCTCATACAACTTGTCAATCTAGCAAGAAAAACAGATAATTAAAGAAGTATTTACAATAAAATATAGTGACAGTTACAATAGGGGAAGAACAAGGTGCTGTGGGAATATAGAACAGGAGATCTAACCTAGTCTAGAAGTCAGGGAAGACCTCCCCAAATGGTGTGAAATAGTTGTAAAGTAGTATACTTAGGTCACGTATGATATTACTATAGACAAGACTGCCCTTGAGATCATGGGAGGGAGTTATTACTGTAGGATGTAAGACTTCCTGGAAACAGTGGAATGTTCAACTGGACCGAACTTCATTTGATGTTGCTCACATCATCAGTAGGGCATGCCCTTTGAATGGTGTTTCCAGGGTCAAGGATGGATGTACTTTCATGGAGTCTCTGGGTTGCACAAACCGTTAAGAACTAGACTACTAATGGAAAGGGTGGTGGTTTGAACCCACCCAGAGACACCACAGAAGAAACGCCTGACAATCTGCTTCTGAAAGTTCACAGCCTTGAAAACACTGTGGAGTGCAGTTCTACTCTGCAACACATGGGGTCGCCATGAGTCAAAATCGACTCGATGTTAATGGGTTTGTTTTTTTGCTTTTTGTTTATACTCCACCTTGCTTGTTGTTCTAAGAAACTCAGCATTCCAGTTAAAGAGGAATATAAACTACAGAGATAGGGAATGTGAAAGGAACTCTGGAAGGTGAGTGATGTTCCTAGACAAAGCTGCAGTGTAACACTATTGACTTCTATCTTCAAATGCAACCAAATCCAACTACTTCTCACCACCTCCTCTGTAATACCCTCTTCAAGCCATCATTATCCATCACTGGGACAACTGTCTTGTTATTAGGTGCTGTCGAGTTAGTTCCAACTCATAGTGACCCTATTTACAATAGAATGAAACACTGTCCAGTCCTGCCCCATCCTCACAATCATTGCCTTGTTTGAGCCCATTGTTGCAGCCACTGTATCAATCCATCTTGCTGAGGGTCTTCCTCTTTTTCATTGACCCTGTACTTACCAAGCATGATGTCCTCCTCCAGGAACCAGTCCCTCCTAGTAACATGTCCAGAGTACGTGAGACCAAGTCTTGCCATCCTTGCTTCTAATGAGCATTCTGGCTGTACTTCTTCCAAGACAGATTTGTTCGTTCTTCTGGCAGTCCATAGTGTATTCAATATTCTTCACCAACACCATAGTTCAAAGGCATCGATTCTTCAGTCTTCCTTATTGTCCAGCTTTCACATGCACATGAGGAGATTGAAAGTACCGTGGCTTGGGTCAGGTGCACCTTAGTCCTTAAAGTGACATCTTTGCTTTTTAACACTTTAAAGAGGTCTTTTGCAGCAGATTTGCCCAGTGCAATGAGTCATTTGATTTCTTGACTGCTGCTTCCATGAATGTTGATTGTGGATTCAAGTAAAATGAAATCCTTCACAACTTCAATATTTTCTCCATTTATCATGATGTTGTTTATTGGTCCAGTTGTGAGGATTTTTGTTTTCTTTATGTGGAGGCATAATCCATCCTGAAGGCTGTAGTCTTTGATCTTCATTGATAAGTACTTCAAGTCCTCTTCACTTTCCTCAAGCAAGGTTGTGTCATCTGCATACTGCAGATTGTTGATGAGTCTTCCTCCAATCCTGATGCCATGTTCTTCTTCATATATACAGTCCAGCTTCTTGGATTATTTGCTCAGCATACAGATTGAATAAGTATGGTGAAAGGATACAACCCTGATGTACACCTTTCCTGATTTTAAACAACAGGACAACTGTAAAAGCCTCCAAACTGTGTTCCTGTTTTTACTCTTTGTCTTGCTATGTGTCTCCAAAGATATTCCAACTCCAAAATACTTTATTCCTACTTTGGCACATTCAGTTGAAGAAGACCACTGGTTTTCAAGGACAGGAGGGCTTGGATGAAAGAGTATGGAAGGAAACTTGTGCTCACTTGCAAGATGAGGAAATGCAGATAAGCACTGCCTGCCTGCTTCACGGTATGAATGTGTGTTAGGTAAATAAAAAACACCAAATAAGTTTCCCCCTGTTGTTTTGGTGTTAGAGGATTTTTACATAAGCCCCTGCTTCTCTTCACCCTTTCCCAGACTCCCCTCCGCCACATTTCCCAGACGTTCCCTGGGTTGTCTCCTGACTGCAAACATACCTCTCTTTGTCCCCTCACTCCTTCCCAGTCTGCCCGGACTCACCCTTCACAGTCCCTCCCAGCCATGCACAGAAGCCTCTTGTCTATCAAAGCCAGTTTCTAAACAATCATCCCAATGCCCAGACTGGGGAAACAAGGAGGGGAGCCAGTGCCTCTTTTGGTCAGCTCCTGCGTGTGACCCGGGCAGAGGCTGGACACTCAGTGTGGGTGTGCTATAAGAACAGGTAACCCGACCCATGCTTGGGGCAGGACTTCTTCCTCCATGCGATGATCTGTTTTAAATCTTAGCATTTTTCAAATACCAACCAAGGAAGGGATGGAGACACCATTATTCCAACATCTTTATTTTCCTTCCCCAACTTTTTATTCTGAAAATGTTTCCAACCTACACTAAAGTTGAAAGGAAAAAAAAAAGCACCACTCCAGAGATCATTGTAATGATTAAATGTAGCTTTAAATAAACAAAACAATTTCCATGAGTTGATTCCAACTCATAGTGACCCTACAGAACAGAGTAGAACTGCCTTGTAGGGTTTCCAAGGAGCAGCTGGTGAATTGAACTGCTAACGTTTTGGTTAGTATCTAAGTTCTTAGCCACTGTGCCACTGGGGCTCCAATGTAGCTTTAATACTTATCAAATAGTATGCACTCAGGACAAGTAACTCCTTTCAAAAGGGAAGTAGAGAAGGAAATTAAGTTGTCATATGAATGGCTAAAAGCCTGTGTTGTAGTAGCTAAACATATGTAGTGAGTTGGCTACACCACGGTTAAGACATTCTTAAACCATTTCTCTGCTCATGTAGGCCTGTAGCAAATGCCTGTCACTACTAGAATATAAACTCCATGGGACAGGAATTTCCATCTGTTTTATTCACTGTTTTGTCCCTACTGCCCGAAACATATTAGTGCCTGAAACAGATTAATACCTCTTGAATGAATGAATACATGAAAGAGTGAATGAATACAGCTTACCAGATAAAATAGAGAAAGCCACTGCTTATGAAACTCAAATGTGTCAGCGTCTACTACCTTTTCTAGAGTTGGCCTCCTCTGACATTAAGTGGCATATCAGTCTGCTACTGCCACAATTATGCTGGCTAACAAATTATTCTGAAGCACAGTTTCTTAAAACAATAATCCTTTACTCTCATGCTTATGGGTCTGCAGTTGACTGCAACTTGGACTGAGCTAGGCTGACTCTTGTCTCTGGGCTCCAGGCTACAAAGTTGGATTCAATTCTGCTTCACCGGTCTCTCATCCTCCTTAGACTAGTGGCTACCTGGGGCATGTGATCTGTTACCCATATCTCATTCTGGGGCCTAAAATGAAGGGGAGTGGTTCCCTAGGGCATTCTCTTCTCATGGTGGATAACCAGAGCTTAAGCGGGTACACTCAAACATGGAACCACAATTGAAGCCTCTACCCAGCACTGTATCTGCTAACATCCCATTGGCTGAAACAAGTCATGTTGCTAAGCTCAAAGTCAAAGAAGTAGATGTATAATATTGTTAAAGAGGAGAGAAGAACTGGGATCAATAATTCAATCTACTACAAGTGGGAATATGGAGGTTTTGGTCTTAAGGCCTTCCTGTGGGGTCTGTTGCAGTTTCCACCTCTGAGAAGTGAGCTCCTTCCCAATGTCCCCAGCTCCCCTGGTTCCACCCTACTCTCTGATGCTTGTAACTCCTGAGCACAGCCTACTGGAAAGAACACTGTTTCTCCTCCAGGGGAGCAATGGAGAGAAAGAGAGGAGATGGGACATCTTCCTCTTCAATGACCAACATCTCCACATAAGATCCTGTGGCTGTATACAACCTTTTTTACTAAAAGGTCAGGAGTAATTAGAGTCAGACAGTGTAGGAGGGGAACATTGAAACTGAGCACAAAATTATTCAGAGTCTAAGGAAAAATCACACAAGCAGTTCAATCCTTCACTTGGTGGTCCCTTCATAGGTGCTACCTCCTGTTCTCTTTGTTCCTCTTTCCCAAAGGATCTCCTTTTTCTAACTTTCCCTGAGTAATCTCCACCTATCTTTTGGAAAGCAC
>NW_004443940.1:17645389-17683638 GCF_000243295.1 Trichechus manatus latirostris | reverse complement strand
ATGATGCTGGCTAACAACAACAGGAAAATACAAGACTTCTGTGGAAAAACTTTCAAAATTCTAAAGAAGGTCCTTCCTTTTCCCTTCTCTTCTCCTGTCCTCCTGTACAACTCTTAGCCATTAGGCTGGACAGAGCAACGTGGGGTTCTGTGGTTGAGGGGTGAGCGCTGTGGTGGCCCAGTGTCAGGTGTCAGAGCTGGAATAAGGTGAGGAGGGCTGTGTGTGTGTGTGTGTGTGCTGGCGGCAGGGGAGTGACCCAGCACAGAACTCAGAGTCCAGGTGGGGTGAGGAAGGTGTCTATGCAGAGAGGTGTCCTGGCTCATTCCATTTTCCAGAAATCAAGGAAGTGCTCAAAGAATGATGGGGTCACATCAAAAGGGCTCCACCAAAGGGGTTCTCACTGTTCACATTGGGGACAGTTTGAGAATCAAAATAATAATGATGATGATGGGTTACAAACCATTGAATAAACTAGGAAACCATGAGTCAATACAGATATAAATAAATAAGTTAATAAATTGAACATTTGATGAGGAATGGGATATTTATATAATTTCAAACTACAAAAAAAAAAAAATCCTTATTAATCACAAAGAGGAAAGTAGTAACTTCACAGTGGAGTAGCCTGGCATGCCCCACCTTCAACAATTGGTCAAAGGGACCACCATTAGTAACGGGGCAATTTGATACCTGCACCTCCTGATAGGATGCAGTGAGAAAGACACAGTATCACTTCTATGATACATCTATGATACTGTGCCTAACCTGATGTGTAACCTGAATCTAATCCTCAGGAAACACCAGACAAAGTCAAGTTGAGGAACAGTCCACAAAATAACTGGCTTGTGTCAAGGTCGTGAAAAGCAAGGAAAGACAGGGACTGTTGAGACTAAAGGAGACAAAAGAGACATGGCAAGTAAATGCAATGTGTGATTCTGGATTAGATTCTTTTGCTATAAAACATATTATTAGTCCAACTGGTGAAACATAAGTGAGATACCAGAATTAGATAGTGGCAAAGTATCAGTGCAGATTTCCTGATTTTAACAGTTGTATGGTAATTACGCAGGAGAATGCCCTTGTTTCTAAAGACTACATGCTAAAGTATGAAGGCATGATGAAGCATCAGTTAGTAGAGGCAAAAAAATACTAGAATGTTTTTGTGACCCGGGTTTGAGAAAAAGCTTTTTAAACAAAACTTAAAAGGCACAACTCCTCAGACCAAAAAAAAAAAAAAAAAAGTGACGATTTTTGTTCAGTGAAGGATACCACAGATAAAATAGACAGCTGACAAAATGGAAGAAGATATCATTTGTAATGGCTAAAACAAACTAGGAATTAATATCTAGAATGTTCAATAAACTGCAAATCAGCAAGGAAAAGACAATTACCCCAACAGGAAAACAGTGAAATCAGAGTTTTTATTTTGTATGTGGTAGAACTGGGCCTCCAAAAGATTGGAGCGTGAATCTGCCTTCTGCCACCTTGCTCCTCAACTTAGCAGGCAGGCGTGCAATGACGATGAGGGTGGCATTGAAAAGGTAGTGGTGGAGGTGACAAGAAATGTTCAGATTCCAGATATATTTTGAAGACAGAGCCATCAGGATTTACTGATGCATTGGATGTGGAGTATGAGAGGGATAAAATAATTAGGGATGGCTCCAAGGTCGTTTTTTTTTTTAATAATTTATTTTATTTTTGTTGTTGTTGAGAATATACGCAGCAGAACATAACACCAATTCAACAATTTCTACATGTACAATTGAGTGACATTGATTACATTCTTTGAGTTGTGTAACCATTTTTATCCTCCTTTTCTGAGTTGTTCCTCCCCCATTAACTAAACTCACTGCCCCCTAAGTTTCCTATCTAATATTTTGAGTTGCTGTTATCAGTATGATCCCATATAGATAGATCTTAAAAGAGTACAATGCTCAAGGCAGATATTCTTTAGTAGTTAAGCTAAACTATTGTTTGGTTTTAAGAAGACTTTAGGGGATTTTTTTATTTAAAGTTTAAAGATTATCTTGGGGCAATAGTTTCAGGGGTTCATCCAGCCTCCATGGCTCCAGAAAGTTTGGAGTTCGTTAGAATTGAAATTCTGTTCTACATTTTTCCCCTTTTGATCAGGGTTCTTTTATAGAATCTTTGATCAAAACATTCAGTAATAGTAGCCGGGCACCATCCAGTTCTTCTT
This sequence comes from Trichechus manatus latirostris, assembly GCF_000243295.1. Classification (NCBI taxonomy): domain Eukaryota; kingdom Metazoa; phylum Chordata; class Mammalia; order Sirenia; family Trichechidae; genus Trichechus; species Trichechus manatus. The sequence continues at coordinate 17,681,441 of NW_004443940.1, read as the reverse complement.
CATGGCAAAGGAAGCAGTTGTTCTTTCAGGCAATTAGCCACACATTCCATTTCCTCCTCCTATTCCTGACTGTCCTTCTTCTGTTGCTCCAGGTGAAGAGAGATTAACTGTTGTAACTTGAATAGCTGCTTACAAGCTTATATGACCCCTCGCATTATGCAATAAACTAGGAGGTAGAACAGAAGCACTGAACATGTTATTAGGCCAATTAACTGGGATGTCCCATGAAACCATGACCCTAAACCTCCAAACCAAGAAGCCAAATCCCATGAGATATTTGGTTGTGCATAAGCAGCCTCAGCAAAAAGAGTGACACTACTCTTTTTTTGTCATTGTTGTAACTGTATCTATCATACAACTTCTGCCAATTCAACTTTTTATAGGTGTTCAATTTATTGACAGCAATTACATTAATTGGCTGACTCCAAAGTTTTTGAGCTTAGCAACTGGAAGGATGGAGTTGCATGAGATTGGGAGGTGGAAGGCTGCAGCTGGTATAGGTCTGAGGTGGGAGAAGATCAGGTATTCAGTCTTGGGCAGTGAAGTTTGCCATGTGTAGTTCAGCTCTGTCATTTAACCCTGTGCAAGTCACGTAATTGCTCTCTGCCTGTCATGGGTTGAATTGTGTCCCTCAAAAAAGATATGTCGAAGTCCTACCCCCAAGTACCGGTGATTATTTGGAAATAGAGTGGGCCATAATCCAGTATGACTGGTTCTGTTATCAAAAGAGAAGAGACACAGAGAGATCCAGAGGAAGAAGGACGCATGAAGATGCAGGCAGAGGTTGGAGTTATGCCACCACAAACGAAGGAATGCCTAAGGCTACTGGAAGCTGGAAGACACAGGAAGAAAGTTCCCCTAGAACCTTCAGAGAGAGCATGGCCCTACTGACAACTTGATTTTGGACTTCTTAACCTCTAGAACTGTGAAAGAATATGTTTCCATTGTTCTAAGTCACCCAGTTTGTGGTACTTTGTTATGGCATCCCTTAGAAACTACTACAGTGCCTTCATTTCCCAGCCTCTCACCACCTTTTAGCCATCTTTCCTCTATGTCAGATTGCTTTCCCTCTGCTTGAACCAAATGAAAAGCAGTAAAGGATGCTCTGGTGCAGCGGGTTGCTTTATACGGCCCGTCTGGCCCTGGGTTTGTAATTCTCCCAAAACGATTGGTCAGGCCACAATCTGCCAAAGGACTGCTCGTTTGTTTGTTTATTTTTGGTGGCAGTATACACAGCCAAACATACACCCGTTCACCATTTCTACACGTGCAGTTTGATGACATTGGTTACATACTTCACATTGTGTCACTATTCTCACCCTCTCTACCCATATTGTTATGACACCATTCATTTGGGCTCTCTGCCCCTTACAGCTGTCATCCATACTTTAGGAACAGATATTATGAACCCACCTGGTCACTGAAAGACAGGCCCCCGTAGGAGCAGGATGAGAGCAGAAGCAGGCTCAGCAGTGGAGTTACAATTTGTCTGTCTCTTCCTGCAGAAGGTATTCTCTCTGAGGGAGGCCTCAAACTGTGGATCCTCACCCAGGCATTGCAAAGGCAGCATACAGCCCTCCACCCAAAATAATTCTCAACAGGATATGGCTTGTTATATTCTGTAATTTTATTTTCCAAATGATGCTTGTCTTTGAACCTTGGCTATGGGAACTGTAGGTAAGTGGGCTTCAATGTTTTGTAACAATAACAAAAGAAAAAAAACAAAAACCCCAAACTGTTGCCATGGAGTTGATTCCAACTCATGGTGACCCCATGTGTTACACAGTAGAACTGCTCCATAGCCTTTTCTTGGCTGTAATCTTTATGGAAGCCGATTGCCAGGCCTTTCTTCTGTGGCACCACTGGGTGGGTTTGAACCACCAACCTTTAGGTTAGTAGTCGAGTGCAAACCATTTGCACCACCTGGGGATCTTATAACAATACTTCCTTAGCTTTATGCATGATTAAAAAAAATGTATATATATATATATTTGATCTCTTAAAGCCTGTAATATGAGATATTGCATCATCTTCTATCCTGTAATTCATTTCCCACATTTGATGTAAGTACTGAGAGCTTCCACTGGGAGCTAGGGGAGACACAGCAGTGAGCAGAAACCAACTGGCCTCTGATCTCAAGGAATTCATAGCCCAGTGGGGAGGTAGGCATTAACTCGAAAATCTCACCAATAAAGGCACAATGCAGGTATGAGATGAGCTGAGAAGGTAAGGGTCTGGTGCTCCGAGAGTGTGCATTGGAGCAATTTGATGCAGTCTAGGAGGTCAGGGAAGGCTTCCCTGGGAAGGAATGCTTAAGCCAAGAGGGGGAACAGTGTGTGCAAAGGCCCTGGAACAAAAGGGGCTTGCTCGGTATTAAGGACTCGACCTTTGAGGTGGAGCAGAGTGACAGATGGGAGGGTGGCTGCAAATGATACTGGAGAGGCAGGAAGTATGGGCTTCTCACCCTGGCTACCTACTAGAATCACCTCAGCGGCTTTTACAAAATACGGTTCCTAGGCCCATGCACAAAGATTCTCATTTAATTAGGAGGGGGCCAGGGACTAGATACAGGTATTTTTGAAAGTTCCCCAGGTAAAATACAGCCAGGGTTGAGAATCACTTGTCTAGGCTAACTTGGTCCTCATTCTAAGGGTAATGGAAAGGAAATTACTGGATTGTTTATAGCAGGGGATGACATGGTTTAGATTCTTGTGTCCCTGGCACACACCCAGTGAAGACAGAAGGAAGCCTTTTTAAAAAACATTAAAATAACTTTCAATTTTGTAAGGAAGATTTTTTTAAAGTTGGGAAAATAGAGGCAACAGTACCCATAAACCATTGCGGTCAAGTTGATCCCGACTCATAGCGACCCTAGAGGACAGAGTAGAACTGCCCCATAGGGTTTCCAAGGAGCTGCTGTTAGATTTGAACTGCTGACCTCTTGGTTAGCAGCTGAGCTCTTAATCACTGTGCTACCAGGGTTCCAGAACAACAATAGGTGTGTGTGTGTTTTTTTCCTAATACCACATAGGCATTTATTGGAATCTCTGGCATCAGGAATTCAAATTCAATTATAGTGGTCCGAATTTAAAATCCATGTCTTCAAAGAATTTTTCATTTGTCCTCAGAAATCTCTCACTCTAAAGCATGAGCACTTCTTCCTTTAAAATGAAAACTTCATACTCACCTAAGCTCTTTATTTATTTATTTTTTTTGAAAATGCTTCCATAAAAGAGCCACAGAGAACTGAAATTGTTCTCATTTGAACGCTTTTGTTGCAGTAGGGAATTAGTGATGTTAAGATTCCTGTGATACCTTTCAAAATAAGTTGCCTTCCAAATGAATTAGTTGGAGATACAAGAAGTGCAGATTAGGCACAGGGACAAGAGCAGATTAGGCTCAGGGACAAGCAAGCACAAATGGGGGAAAGACAGATGCCACGTGGAACACTGGGGTTAGAGAAGCTGAGACAAGGATTTCCCCCCAGAGAGGACAGAGAGCCCTCTCCTAGAGCCCATGCCCTGAATTCAGACTTCTAGCCTACTCAACTTTGGAGCCCTGGTGGCATAGTGGTTAAGAGCTTGGCTGCTAACCAAAAGGTTAGCAGTTCAAATCTACCATCCACTCCTTGGAAACCCTATGGGGCAGTTCTACTTTGCCCTATAGTCGCTATGACTCTGAATTGACTCGATGGCAACAGGTGTAAACTGTGAGAAAATAAATTTCTGTTTCTTAAAGCCACCCACTTGCGGTACTTCTGTTACAGCAGCATTAGCACACTAAGACACCTACTGAATCCAAAATCCTGGAGGTGGGCCCAGAGATCCGTGTTTTATCAAGCTGTCCAGGTGACCCTGATGCATGAGAAAGTCCAAGAATCACTGTCAGACTGCGCATTGTTGAGCAAACAGGAGGTGAAGAAATAAAACCTAAAAGCAGACTGCTAAGACTATTGAACATCAGTCCTTCTTTAGCTTTAACTTTCTTTGGCTGCGTTAAATCCTCCAATTCTGGCTAAGCCCCTCCAGTTGAAATAGTAGTCATGGGTGGTGCCTCTTAAAAATCCCATGCCTTCAAAACTCGGAAGACTGGGTTTATAATAAGGTAGCTTCCAAGTAACACTGCTTTCAACAGCAACATCACTTAATATTTACTGTGCACATGGGCAGAGTAAAAGAAAAAACATTATTTCAATATATGCGTGAGCACAAATATGCCATGGATAGCTCATGAACAAGCCACAGGGTAATGGGAGTCCTTAGGTGGTGCAAACAGGTTGAGCGCTCAGCTACTAACCAAAAGGTTGGTGGTTTGAATCCACCCAGAGGTACCTCGGAAGAAAGACCTGGAAGTCTGCTCCTGAAAGGGCACAGCCATGAAAAGCCCACTATGCAATGTGTGTCTGCTGTGAATCAGACTCGATGGCAATTGGCTTTTTTTTTTGGTAAGCCCATAAACAAGAAAAATGCTTTCTAGAACGGATGTGTTCAGACTTTTCTCTCTTGTTTAAACTGCCAGATTCCTAGAGATATGAAATACAGGGCCAGATCTACTGCCTGCCCTTCACATCATCCAGTTATTCCAATTCCTGAAACATCAATGAATCCAACTTGAATTAACCAGGCATTTTACTAGTCTGTAACATTAGATGCTTTAGATAGGATTCTTTATATCTTCCAAGCAGTAGTTACACAGATACCATACACTTCCGGGGGTGGGGGGGGGGTAAGTTAGAACAAAGGGCACCGGGATGTTTTCTCCTTTTTGCAGATAAGGAAACTGAGTGGATGAGTGACTTCCTCAGACTGATTTTTAGAAGGAGTGTCAAAGCCAAGAAGGGAAGTCAGGGGCTCCGGGCTTCCGCACAGAGCTCGGGCCATTAAGGCTGATACGCATTCATCTTCAAAGACCTAAAGACGGTGAACTGCCTTGAATGACTTATGTGACAGATGGAGTGATGGCTTCCAGCCATGGAACTCACTTACTCTGAATGGCTGCCAAGGTTAAAAGTTCCATTTGCAGGTCTCCCCTATCAGGGTTTTTTTTCCTAACATGGCTCCTAACTGGTTTGGTTGGCTTGGATAATGGCATTCATTTACTGCTCTCTGGGGTACTAGACCACGTAGGGGTAAAAGTGTCGGCACTATGCCAGGACATAAACTTGTGAATGGTGCCAGCCAAGACCAATTTCTGTTGAGCAACCAAGAAATGATGCCCTTGGATCCCTTCAGATAACAGTGTATTTTCCTAGGGTAATGAACTGACTAAATGACCTTCCGAACCTCCCTCCTGCCCTTCTCCATTTTCTTGCCATAGTCTCACTCTATCAGCTAGGGATAAATAAAAATATCCACTCAGTCAATCTCCAAATTTAAATAAGCAAGAGATAATAATAGAAACACAGTTCTTACTCTGTGCCTTACATATGTTATTAACTCATTTAATCCTTACAATTGCCCTCTGAGTTAGGTATTATTATCGTCCCCATTTTACAGGTAAGGAAATGGAGGCATAGAGAAGTTAAATTATTTGCCCGGGACCACACAGCTTAGTGATACAACCGGAATTCGGATGCAGTCAGTTTGATTCCAGACTTTGTGCTCTCAATTGTTTTCCCCCAATTACCCCCTTTTTAAGTATAAATTAAACTGAGATTCCAAACTTAACTTTTCCCACTACAAATATATCTACAACATGTTATTACACTGACCACAGCAAAAATTTCATTTGGATTCCATCAGACAAACATAGGTGATGGTAACCAGTTGCCGTCGAGTTGATTCCGACTCATGGCGACCCCACGAGTGTCAGAGTAGAACTGTACTCTATAGGGTTTTCAATGGCTAATTTTTTGGAAGTAAATTGCCAGGCCTTTCTTTTTAGGCACCTCTGAGTAGACTTGAACCACCAACTTTTCAGTTAGCAGCTGAGCACGTTAGCTTTTTGCACCACCCAGGGGCTTCACAGGGGATGTTACCTACTGATAACTAGAATATGAGCTGCTTAAAGGTAGAGGTCTTTCTAGAAATTCTCCTTGTAGACCTAGCATCTCACACATGGTAAAAGCTCACTAAGTGTTTCTTGAATGTTATCCTCCTGCTTCATTTCTCTGCTTTACCACCGAATGGCCTTTCCACGTTACCAGCCTGGCTTAGTCAGCGCTTGAAAAACATAATTTAAATCTACGAAAGGCTTTTTAGTGATTACAAAGCAGTGGTCAGTTAAGAACACCACTGTCATTATTGCATGAAGTCAGCAATAATTTCAAACATAATGAACACAAAGCTCTCATAGCATCAAGAAAATGATTTTCATTACCATGATTTATCTTCAAAGTTATAGTTCAAAGGGAATTCAGGTATCTTCAAACTTGCAGTCCAAATGGAATTCAAGTACCTGTGAAGTTACTTTTATTGTTAAGACCCAAATCTAGCCGTTATTGTCTACAATTTGCAAATGGACCACTCCACTTGGGAATGGGCCAGATCTGTGCAAGTGTCCAGCCTGTTACTAAATGGAAAACTAACAGGGGTATAACTAGCCTCGTGTTTGTATTTCTATTGTCCGGGATAAGCATTTTAATCAGCCATCTTTCAGGTAAATATCAGCTCCCTGATTGAAAACTCGGTTCTTAGGTCTGGTCCCAGAATGTAGAAGAAACGAACCTCAAACTCGTGAAGTTGTGGGAGCCAGGAAGGTACCTCTGAGGAGGATGGTGGGTGGGCTCCAGTATCAGGTCAGTTTGGTCTGCTCTGGGCTGCCTGCCCTCAAGCCCCCAGAGATAATGCGCCTGACCCGAGACACCTGGAGGGCTGTGGGACAAATGGGATGTAGTAACATGGGGGAAACAGAGCAGGATACCAGGTGGGCCTGGGCCTTTAAGAATTAGAAGCTCAGACTTGGGGGCCGCCACTGCACACAGGGACTCCACTCGCTCGCGCCTCGCTCGCTTCCTCCGCAACCGTGTCTGACAAATTCGGTAAATCGAAACTGACGAAGACAGACACGCAAGAAAAAAATCCACTGGCTTCAAAAGAAACAATCGAACGGGAGAAGCAAGCCGGCGAATCATAATGAGGCAGCAATGTCAATATGCACTGCACCTTCACAAGCATTGCCATATTCACCTTGTAGCTGTTTAACTTTGTAAGATTCAAAGGGGTTGGATCAAGTTAAAATCACTGCGCGTCCCCTCTCACATCGAAGAATCGAGAGTACTGACAAGGAAGGCCGCATCTGCCTCTCCCACCGCCCTGTCTGGCTGCCAGGGACTGAAAAGAACTTGCGTGTTGAAGGAAAAGAAGCTGGGTGGGACGACAGTGGATATCTCGAGTAAACGCAAAGCTGCAGGCTATAAAATGCATTTTAATCAGAGTGTCACTTTTTTTGTTGTTCAAATGATTTTAATTATTGGACTGCACGATTTTTAAAATATGCAAATGAAAGGTTATAAAACCGGGCGGGGGTTGGGGAGGGGAAGACTTAGAAGCTCAGCCGGTAGAAACCAGTCTTCTCTCAAGAGCTAAAGGGCTGAACCTGTTGCCAGACAGCGCGGAGCCTTCCCAGGTGTGACTTGAAGACCTCGTCCCAGCTGTGTCTGTCCCACCCAGACCCTGCCTTTAACTTCCCTCCGCCCATCAACCACACACGGCCAGGGCTACCCGCTGCCTTTGCGGGTTCCGCCTGCCTGCTTAGCGGACAGTCCTGTGTTCGGATCAGTCCTGAAGCTTCCACCCAGTTATCCGGCCCTCTGACTGTACTCCAGTGTGTACACAGTCACAGTTTTGTTTTTACATTTGCTAATGTATGATGGCAGCTAACACATAGCATTTCTATGTGTCAGGCACTTTTGTAAGCAGTGCCTCGGTCTTCAAAGGCGTGTAAAACAGATTCCAGGGCCCCAACTCCAGAATTTCTGATTCCATGGGTCTGGAGTGGGGCTCAAGAATTTGCATTTCTAACAAGTGCTGATGTTGCTGGTCCACACGCCATACTTTCAAAGCCACTGTTGTAACTCTTAGGCAGGCTTGTTAGAAAATGCTCCGGTACAGCACTGAAAGGGCAAGCAGTAATCTTTTGTGTTTTCCTTTGCAAGGTGGATAAGGGGGGCAGTGGTAGTTCAGTGGTAGAATTCTCACTTTCTGTGCAGAAGTCCTGGGTTCGATTCCTGGCCAGTGCACCTCCAGTGCAGCCACCATCCATCCGTCAGTGGAGACTTCTGTGTTGCTATGATAATGCGGAACAGGTTTCAATGGAGCTTTCAGACTAAGACTAGGAAGAAAGGCCTGGCGATCTACTTCCAAAAATCAACCAATAAAAACCCTGTAGATCACAATTGGAACTGCCTGGGGTTGCCATGAATCAGGGGCTGACTCAACCACAGCTAACAATAACACAAGTTGGATAATTTTTCTTTTTTATTGTTGTAATTAAATGCAGTTTACATTTCAAGTTAGTCTCCCATACAATTTTTTTTTTTTACATACATTGTTGTGAGACCCGAATTGCTCACCCCATGCTGCGACAGCACACTCCTCTTTTCTGCCCCTGATTCCCCATGACCATTCAACCAGCTCCTAACTCTCTCTGCCTTCCCATCTCACCTCTGGACAGAAGCTGCCCCTTTGGTCTGTTGTGTCTACTTGACTAAGAGGCACACTCTTCACGAGTATCACTTTATGTCCCACAGTCCAGTCCAATCCCTGTCTGAAGAGTTGGCCTTGGAAATTGTTTTAGTTCTGGGCTGATAGAGAGTCCAGGGGCCATGCTTTCTGGGGTGGATAATTTTTCTTAACAGAGGAAAGACTGAAAGGAACTCTTTATCATAGTTCTCTATCAAGGGTTAGACATCAATAGATCATACCACTCTAGAGCTGGAATATCAGGTGGCTCTTATGGGCCTCAGCAGTGGCGGGTGTGGAGGCCAGGAAAAAGCACCAGCACTCCCCCACCTGCTGTGTGCCAGGCACTGTAGTGGGCACTTCACCTCCATTATTATCTCATGGAGTAAACCATGGAGCCAACCCAGTGAGGATGATGTGATTCTCCCATTTTGCAGATGAGGAAACCATGGCTTAGAGAGCAGAGTCTGCAGCAAAGCTTCCCAACTGGTGTGCCAGAATGGATTATGCACACTGAATTATTGATTCTCTTAGCACCAGAGGAGCCAGGATGGGACCTGAGATGCCTGGAACACCCTGGCAGTCACCTCCTGAGGAGAACCCCAGTCAGGTTACCCTAGGGTGCACTGCCACAGGACAGACCTCATTGAGCTCAGATCCCGGGGCAGACACTGCTCTTCTGTCCTCTGGTACTCACAGCTCTGGAGGGCAGGGGCAGGGCTCCCGGTGGAGTCTTCAGGAGCCTGCTCATGGCCGAAGGGAGAGAGAACCTGGAGGTGAAAAATACTCAGGATGAAGTACTAGACTTCCTGGGAGGTGTTCACTTCTAAGGTCCCTTTGGGGAAAACATGCTCCCTTTCTGAGAAGAGAACAAAAGATCCCTGATGATATGTATAGTACCCCACAATCTTAGCATACAGCTAAGAGAAGGAGAAGGAGAAAATAGAATCCTCAGCCACCCCAATTCCATGGAGTCGATGCTTAGCAAGGAAGGAAGTCTACCAGATGTTGTCCTTGGTGAACTGTGGCAGAGCCGGAGATTTATGACCTATATTTTAAAAGTCATTTGATTGCCTGATTGTAGCTCCCTATTTGTTCGTCTGCTGGCTAAGTAGTTCGGTGTCTGTCTGTACAAGGTCCAATTGCTGTAGCCAGACTCCCAGAGAGTTAATGGCCGTATATGTTGGGAGAGAGCTTAAGTAGCTCGATTGACTTTCGGTTGTTGACAGCATTGTTTTTTTTTTTTTAATTGCACTTATGTTTTATAAGACCCCAAATAGCCTTGGACAATAGCAGACAGTTGCATTATTAGTTCTTTAGGCAACTCTTGACATATTCTTTCCGCTAAAAGGACCAGTTAACATAGCAGTTAATATATTAGGGGCTTCGAGTTCAAGCCAAAGTTTATTTGGCTAGAGGACAATTGATACTTCCATTCATTCTCATGGGAAGTTAACTTTAGGAGATTCTCACGTCTCCACAAAGGCTCTGGGAGATATTCTGCCTAAATAAGGTACAGCTGGGGAATTCCCTAGCCCCTTTTTTGTTCTGAATTCGATCTGCTGGCATCTTTTCTCTTTCTCTAGGGACCCTGAGAAGGAGCCCTGGTGGTGCAGTGGTTAAGCGCTTGGCTGTTAACCGAAAGGTCAGTGGTTTGAACCCATCAGCTGCCCTGTGGGAGAAAGAAAGATGTGGCAGTCTGCTTCTGTAAAGATTACAGCCTTGGAAACCTTATGGAGCAGTTCTACTCCATCCTATAGGATCGCTATGAGTCAGAATCAACTCGATGGCAGTGGGTTTGGTTTGGTGGAGGGAACTTGCCTCTTAGAACCAGCCACCATCTCCTGCCAGGGGTGGGGAGGGGGAAGAGGAAGGCATTTTCCAGGAAGACTAATCATTCCTCATGTGTGTACAAGGCTTTCCCAGTCATCAGTGTTACAGAGAGCATTAAAACTACTCCATGCTGCTCTAGCTTTTATAAATGAAGAATTGAGGCCTCGGGAGGTTAAGTGATTTATCCAAAATGTCACAGCCAACAAGAGGCAAGGCCCATGATTATAAATCCATGGTCCTTGCCAGGACACCAGACTAATCTATTTATGGGTAGGGGATCTAGGCTCCACTAGGTCCGTGGAGAGACGCTCTTATTAAGTTTATGCAGGTATGTTACTTCTCTGCTATCTCCATGTGTGGGATTGGGCTGGGGAGACAAGGACACACTCAAATGAGAGTGTGGGGTCTCATCCACAGCTCCTAAATCCTCTCCTTAGGCAGTGCTGAGAAGACTAGGAAAGTTGCCCCCTTTACCAGGTTTCCCTCAATTTGGAAACTAGGTCAAGAAACAGATGCTAATGGAATCAACATAAGAGAGATTAGCTCTTTCACTGGCCTCCATTTTTAAGTGGTCCAGCTTAAGAAATGTTTGGGAAAGATGATACCAGGGAAACCAAGGCGCTTATGCAATTAAAATATAAATAATAATAAAATGGCCTGACTCTTTGAGGTGACACTTAGTGAAGGACAGCCATACATACATACTAGGTCTGGGAAAAGGAGGATTTAAAGGCTGGAAGGTACTTGTTTAGACCCATGTATACAGGCCACAGGACCAGAAATTGTTACATAGATATGCCTAGAGAGGAGAGGAGAGAATTATACAGCTTCCCATGAATTAATTCTGAAGAGGTTTGCAGAGCATGTACTGGGTGCCAAGGCTGGGAGTTCAGGTATGAAGCCTGCACGTCCTCCTTTCTCAGTCCAGTGAAGAGATGAGAATGTGGGAGGTGGAGGGTGAGAGCAGGCTGAGGGTGATTAGAACCACCTCCCAGGGCAGGGCAGCTGTGACCTCATTATATCTGCAGCCAGCAAAGCTCAGTTCTGACATGGTCTCAGAGCGATCACCCAATGGTAGCTAACAGATCTTACATTTACAGTTTTATTCTTCTCTGCAAATGGCTTTCAGGTTCATAAAGAAACCTCTCAGTTTGGTTGCAGGAGTCAGTAGGCTTTACCCCACCCCCTTTCATGCTCAGAGTCCAAGGCAGTGCTTCAGGGATGCCATTTTCAGAGCCAACTATTAGCACACATGGTCTGATATCTGAAGACAAATTGGAAATCAATGGTGACATTTTACCCAACCTTGGAAGTGTAGTTTTAGGCATTGTTATCCAAATAATCTTTAATTTAAAAAAAGCAGCTGACATTTATTATCATGTACTATATATGCATTACCAAAAAAATAATAAAAACCAAACCCATCACAGTTCAGTTGATTCTGACTCATAGTGCCCTGATAGGACAGGGTAGATAGAACTGCCCCATAGGGTTTCCAAGGAGCAGCTGGTGGATTCAAACTGCTGATCTTTTGTCTTTTTCTTTTTCTTTTTTTTAATTGATACGTAGATAATCTTAAGTAACTCAAATTGTTTACATCAGAAAATATAGAGGCTCTGTTTGAAAAGTATAAAAACCTAGTAACTTTATCCATGAGGGTGACAAATTAATAAATTTTAAAGTATTTACCCAACTTCTCAGTTCCAAGCATGGTTTCGACCAGCTAGAATACCAAATTGGAAAATTTTGATGAAAAATGTTCACTTTTTTTTTTATTGTACTTTAGATGAAGGTTTACAGAGCAAACTAGTTTCTCATGAAATAGTACATATATTGTTTTATGACATTGGTTAACAACCCCATGACATGTGAACACCCTCCCTTCTTGACCTTGGGTTCCCTATTAACAGCTTTCCTGCCCCCTCCTGCCTTCTAGTCCTTGTCCCTGGGCTGTTGTGCCCCTTTAGTCTCATTTCATTTTATGGGCCTGTCTAATCTTTGGCTGAAGGGTGAACCTTGGGAGTGACTTCATTACTGAGCTAAAAGGGTGCCTGGGGGCCATACTCTCGGGGTTTCTCCAGTCTGTTAGGCCAGTAAGTCTGATCTTTTTTTGTGAGTTAGAATTTTGTTCTCCATTTTTCTCCAGCTCTGTCTGGGACCCTCTATTGTGATCCCTGTCAGAACAGTCAGTCGTGGTAGCCAGGCACCATCTAGTTGTACTGGACTCAGCCTGGTGGAGGCCGTGGTAGATGTGAACCATTAGTCTTTTGGAGTAATCTTTCCCTTGTGTCTTTAGTTTTCTTCATTCTCCCTTGCTCCCAGTGGAATGAGACCAGTGGAGTATCTTAGATGGCCCCTCACAGGCTTTTAAGACCCCAGACACTACTCACTAAAGTAGAATGCAGAACATTGTCTTTATAAACTATGTTGTGCCAGTTGAAGACTACCTATCTTTTGGTTAGCAGCCTGAGCTCTTAAGCACTGCTCCACCAGTGCTCCATATATGCATTAGCTCATTTAATTCTCCCAACAACACTATGGGGTAGGTCCTATTATTATCCCCATTTTACAGGTGAGTAAAACTGAGGTTGAGAGAGTAACTGATTCATCCAAGATCACACAGGTAGGAAGTGGCCAAGCGAGGATTTGTAACATCTGAACCTCAAAGCTACTTTGAGCTCAAGCAGTTTAATTATCACAGTAAACTATGTCTTTGCCTGAAAGTCAGCAATCCAAAACCAAACCAAACCTGTTGCCACTGAGTCGACTCTGGCTCATAGTGACCTTATAAGACAGAGTAAAACTGCCCCCTAGGGTTTCCAAGGCTGTAATCTTTATGGAAGCAGACTGCCACATCTCTCTCCCGCAGTGCGAGGCTGGTAGGTTCAAACCCCCAACCTTTCAGTTAGCAGCTGAACGCTTAACCACCAGGGCTTCTCAAAGTCAGCAACACCCAAGGTAAATTTCTGTTTCAGGAATTCTCAGAGGGGTAGCAGAGGCTTCTAAGTCTTAGAAAAGTGTGTAGTTTGAGGAAATCATGTTTGCCCCTTTTGTTGTTGTTGTTAGCTGCCATAGAGTTGCCCCTGAGTCGTGGCAACCCAATGCACAACAGAACAGAATGCTGCCGGGTCCTGCGCCATCCCCATGATCCGATGGGGATTGGACTACTGTGCTCTGTAGGGTTTTCATTGGCTGATTTTTGGAAGTAGATCCTCAGAGCCTGGAAGTTCCACTGATACCTGTTCAACGTCATAGCAACACGCAAGCCTCCACTGACAGATGGGCGGTAGCTATGCATGAGGTGCATTGGAATCGAACCCAATTCTCTTGCGTGGAAGGCAAAAACTCTACCACTGAACCACCAATGCTTGCCCCATAGAGTTTCCAAGGAGCAGCTGGTGGATTTGAATTGCCGACCTTTTCGTGAGCAGCCAAGCTTTTAACCACTGCCCCACCAGGGCTCCAATATGTTTACCATAATATCTATTATATAGTTTATATTTAAAAAATGACAATAACATGGACTCTATTTCATATGACTTTAATTAAGGGAGGGTACTCAGCCGTCCTGCCCAGGGAGGGAGAAGCCACAGGCTAAACACAGTGCATCTCTCTGGGTGTTGGTGAAGAAGTGCAGTGAAGTGCGAAAAAGTCTCCCGTCTATAAAATGGGCGGGATAATAGCACCTAACCATTAGGGTTATTGTGAGGGTTAAATGAGATAATGCCTGTAAAGCTCTTAGCACCCTGCTCAGTAAATAACTGTTATTGATTACTCAAATATTTAGAAGAAAAGATAAGCAATTTGACTAAGTAAGTAAAAGTATTTTTAAATCAAAACCAATGGCTATGGGTCTCATTAGAATGCAGACTTTGTATATATTTAAGTATACAGATGAAACTTCAAAGAAATTTGATACCTGTTATGAGTCCTCTTCAGGGTCAGCCTCAGACAACCCTTTGTCTTTTGTAGTTGGGGATATTTCGATGACAATGTTTAAGTTGCCGGGCCCTAAAGAGCTCCTTCTGGTTTCATGCATCGAGCATAGGAAAAAGGGGCCTGAATGACTTCCCTTGAAGCTTTTGAGACCCAGGTCCCTAAACTGGCCCACCATTTCAAGTCTATTATCTCCCTGGGCTCCTTTGTGGTCTACTGAGGGGGTAGGGAGCCAGACAATGGGGAAGGCTGATGGGAGAGTGTCTGTCTTCCAGATACCATCTAGAAAAGGTGCCTGGCTGGAGGCCAGGGATGCTTTCTGAGAAGGTTGTCAAAGCTGAAGAATCTTGGTCACTTCCTTTCTGTTTCCCTTTAGAGATTAGCAGTAAAAACCATCCAACCACTCTTGTGAAGGAGGCCTACCTGATACTGTTGTTTCCTTTTTTCAAATCTGAGGCCCAGAGAGGTTGTGCTATATTCTTTATAGTCATACAGCAAGTTAGGAGGTGACCTGCAGGTGCAAGCCCACGTCTTCCACTTCCTAGTCTTGTACACTTTCCCCAGCAGGCCACTTGCATCTCAACAAGGGCCCTTCTGGAAATCATGGTTAGGAGTTCTGGATGTGGAGCTAGACAGACCTGGGTTCGAATCCCAGCTCCACTTCTAACTGCTTGTATGAAGGTAGAACATTATATGATGCGGTCAAAGCCTTAGTTCCCAACCCTGTAAATATGAGGGTTAAATGAGGTAATCTATTCTAAGACTTAGCATGGTGCTTGGTCCAGAGTAAGCCCTCAAGAGATGCTAGCTGGTCATATTATTTCTTGTAATTAATTCAAATAATTGAATGTTTGGATTTAAGGAAGTGGACCTGATGGTTTTTCAGGCCCACATCCAGGGGTGACTGCCTCCTTACCTCACCGGGAAGCTGCACCTAACTGTCCTTATTCAGAACTATCCCCATGTAAAGGCTGAAATCTTTCTGCAGCATATGAGGTCTCGGTAAATATTTAGCAATAACACCTGGGCTGAGGGATCTGGGGTCCTTGATATGCTGTTACAACCAGCCAGGGTGGCACATTATCCAGGAAAAGGAAAATCAGCCAGGTGGTAGCTTTGTTCCCTGCGAGTGAGAATTCTGCATTGAAGGGCTAACATACTGGAGCCAGTGATGTAATTGGGCTTCCACACACAGGTCATCGGGCCTGGGGAGAACTCGTTTGCGGTGGAAAAGGTTTTACTCAGAGGGTAAAAAGGCCAGAAGCTCCCACTCTGCTTTCGCTGGTACCAAGAATGCCCAGCCCAGAGCCCTTGGGAAGAGGCTGGGGCTCCGACACCCGATCCGATGGGGCCAGCTTGCCGGCTTCCTGGCCCGCCTCTAACCTTTGTTTGGGAAGGAAGTTATTCCTCCGGCAAGAACTTCCGACAGGTTTACAAACATCCAGGTTGGGTGGGGGAGGAGAAGCATCCCGGCGCAACAAGGAGTCGTTGTCTTACACCGTGAGTTTGCAGGCTAGGGGTAAGGGAGCCCCAGGGAAGAGAAACGTCCCTGCCATAGGGAGCAGCTCCCTTCTGGCCACAAGAAGACTTGCACGTCACTTGGGTTTCCTCAAGGAGGCTAAAAGCTCCTCCCTTCCATTATCTCCTTTGCTATGAAACCACACAGGGGAAATTGGGAGGTTTTTCGCCAGCCACTACACCCTTTGCAGAGAAGGACTCGGTGCCCAGGCCCAGGTGCACGTGAGGTTACAGGCTGCGGTGAGGTGGTTTGCACCCGGGTGCCGCCCAGGCTTTTTCCTGAACAGTGAGGCAGAAGAGACCCCCACCTGGTTCCTACCAATCGCGTTTACTATAAAAGAGATGAGTGACGAGTTCTAGTTATAAAAAGTTGAGTTGGGAGAGAGCCTGGCGTGGAGGCCCCCGTTTAACTCTTTTCCGACCAGCACACCGTTAACAGGACTGATGTAAGGATATAAGCCCTCCCCCAGTCGCCCGCCTTTCCGGTCCGGAGGATTCCGAGGAAGAAGTCCACAAAGCCTGATTATTTTTAGCCTTTGATGCGAAGCTGATTCACCCCTCCCCTTGCCCCTTCCTTTGAAATGCAGCGTCCTTTTCGTTCCCCAGCAGGGCCGGGACGCCCGAGTTCTCTCGGGAGCTGTCCTTGCGCAAAGCTTGCTCAGTGAGACTCCACGAGCAGGACGTCCGGCCCCTGGCCGCCCAGGGGTGTGGAGGCGGAGCTGGAATTTAAGTATCGCTGCTTCTCACTGTCATGATTTAACCCATCCTTCCATCTGTTCATCGAAGCCGTCTGCATTGAGTATCACTACAGGCACGATCCCATAGAACATTTGGGGGGAGGAGGAGCAAGAAGAGGCGAGGGGTGGGGAGGGGGAGGGGGATCAGTCATCGGTTGAAACTGGTCCCTCAGGGTGTTGTTTCCAAGAAGGGACCGATTACTTAGGAAAACACGGAAATACCCTTTCTATGATTAAAAGAGTCCCTGGGTGGTACAAATGGTTAATGCAGTCAATGAACTTGGCTGCTAACCAAGGCTGGAGGCTAAGTCCACCCAGAGGTGCCTCAGAAGAAAGGCCTGGCAATCTATGGCCAAAAAATCAGCCATTAAAAACTGTATGGAGCACAGTTGTACTCAGACATAAATGGGGGTCGCCATGAGTTGGAGTTGACTAAATGGCAACTGGTTTTGTGTTGTAAAAAAAAAAAAAAAAACAACGTTTTCCAATTAAACATTTTTCGTGTACCAAGTCAATGGGACAAATTACATCAATCATGCCGTACAACTATCCTCAATATCCGTTAGCAATTTTTTTTTGAGGATTAAAGATGTCTAACCCTACAATTTTAGTTACTTAAAAAGGAAGGAGTGTGTCTTTAAAAAAATTATCAAGAAATGTTTCAAAGGTATGAAAAAGTACAATATATTATAACTCACAACTATGAACTCGTAACACCCTGATTAACAGATGTTGACATTTAGCCCTATTGAATTCCTTTTTTTTTAATTTTAAGAGGTAAAACATTACAGATACCAGTTGAAGCCCCCTTGTGGCTCTCTCACTCTTCTTTCTACACCCATTGAGGGGCTGAGTATCTTTCCAGCCCATCATAAGTTGTCTTAAAGTAGCAAGAGAAAGAGAAACTTTCTATAAATTAGCTGTTTCCATTGACAGCATTTCTTTAACTTCTTCCTTTTCTTCAAGTAAGCAACGTCATTATCTCCATCACTACTACTACAACCACCGTCATCATCACGCTCCAATAAAACAAGTCCACGATCCACCACAGATTGCAATACAGTTTCTAAGTCATAGGACATTGATCCTGGAATGGACCTAACAATCACAGCTGAGGAAACAGAAAGCCCAAGAGGCCTGCAAGATCCCAAGGTCCAAGACCCTAATAGGCAAGTTGACAACATTTGGAACCTGGGAACAAGCTTGTTATTCTCCCTAGTGCTCCAGCTATAAGGCACAGACCCTGGGATGGTGGAGGTCCTTGCACGGTTGCCTCTGTTAATGAAAGAGTGAGTGGTCAAATCTGCTCCACAGTGCACATATGGTTGAGCACCTTGAACTTCATCCTAATCAATGAAAACCTTATCACCAGTTGCCTTTGAGTTGATTTTGACTCATGGCAACTCCATGTGTGTCAGAGTACAACTGCGCTCCACAGCGTTTTCAATGACTGGTTTTTTGGAAGTAGATTGCCAGGTCTTTCTTTCAAGGCACCTGTGGGTAGACTCAGACTACCTACCTTTCAGTTAGTAGACGAGCGTGCATTAGCAGTTTACAACACCCCGGGACCCTGAAAACCTATTTAAAACAAAACAAAAAACCAAACCATTTGCCATTCAATCATTTATGACTCATGGAGACCCTGCATGTTAGAGAGTAGAACTGCTCCACAGGTTTTCTTGACTGTAATCTTTATGGAAGGATCACCAGGCTTTTCTTCCATGGTGCTGCTGGGTGGGTTTGAACCATCAACCTTTAGGTTTGTAGTGCAAACCATTTGTGTCACCCAGGGACTGAGAACATTTTGGGGGGAAATTCATCTTGTTACTTAAAATAATGTATGAAATATTTCAAAAAATAGTTTACAACTCTAGCAAAGAATGCTTGGGATCTTTAAAATAGTTTAGTTGGACAGTAGGTTTTCATTAATATGTAAGAGAAAATGTTAGCTAGGAGAATGACATGACCAAAAAAAAAAAAAAAAAAAAAAAAAACCACCAACCAAAAAAAAACTAAAATCCACATTCAACAAAACAAAGCCACAAAAACAACGAAAAAAAGTTACTGGAACCTGTAACCAATTTTTTTTTTTTTAAATTTCAGCTAGAGCTTTATCCTTATTATTTATTTATTTCTTTTTAATAACATTTTATTGTGTTTTCAGTGGGGTTTACACAGCAGTTTAGGCTCCCATTCAACAATTTCTACATGAATTGTTCCCTGACATTGGTTACATTCTTCACAATGTGTGATCATTCTCAATATTTCCATTGTGGTTGTTCTGTTTCCATTAATCTAGTTTCCCTGCCCCTTACATTCTTATTGTTATTTTAAAGTAATTGTTGACCATTTTGGTCTCAGATAGATGATTTTTTTAAGAAGCACAGTACTCATGGGTGATAGTCAATTTTTTTTTTTTAAACACAATCCAATAAAAATGCCAAGAAGCTAGTTGCCCTGGGAAGTTACAGCCCATTTATTTATTGAACGTCTACTACGTACCAGGAAATGAGGCACAGGATAAAAATCACAGTCCCACAGGAGCCAGAGAAAGTGAGGACACGGTCCAGGGGACAGGATTACTGACCCTTTTTTGGAATGCCCTAGTTGAGCTGCTGTTCACAAACTGTAATAGGCCTAATCTGAACAGGCAGCAGCCTTTTGCCTCGTGTGGTTTCTGCACGCGTATTGGCTGGGCTGAGGGGCACAGCTGGTGGCTATGGAAGAGATTTTAAAAATTCCAGAAACACAGTCTTATTAGCTGGGACTCAAAGCCAGGTTTCAGTAACATCAAACTTTAACCCAGCCCAGACTGCTTCCCAGAGTCCTCAGGGGTTGGCATCAGTTTCTCCCCAGGAATCCATGCTGGGCAGAGGGTGGAGGGAGGCCTGCGTGGTAAAGGGCAAGGCAGACAGATACCAAGACCACCCGCAGGGGTACTTCACGCCTTGACTCTTGGCCAGATGGTCACAATGATATCTTATGCTGAGTGGTCAAAATCTACCTCGCATGCATTCACCCACTGTATCCTTCTAACACACTCATGAAGTTGTTGTTCATTGTCACTGAATTGGCTGTGACTTATGGCAACTTTATGTAGAACGTCTGTACGGATAGGGTAATAATAGTGCCTACTTCATGGTTTCTGAAAACCTTATGGATAATAACAGAACCCATGAAGTAGGCCCCATTATTACCCCTATGTAAAGATGAAGAGGAGCCCTGGTGGCACAGTGGTTAAGAGCTCGGCTGCTAACCAAAACTCAGCAGTTCTAATCCATCAGCCACTCCTTGAAAACCATATGGGGCAGTTCTACTCTGTTCTATAGGGTCACTATGAATCAGAATCAACTTGTTGGCAACAGGCTTGGTTTTGGTTTTACAGATAAAGCAAAGCCCAGAAAGCTTAAGTAGCTTCTCCAAGATCACACAACTAAGGAAGTGGTAGAGCTGAGCTTCTTTCTAGTCCCCTGACTCTACAGCCCATGCCTATTTTTTTCTAAAATTAAGGTATATTTACATACCATAAAATTCACCCTTCTCAGTAGTATACAATTTCTACGAGCATTGACAAATATATACAGAGTTGTGTAATTACCACTGCAATCAAGATATAAAACAGTTCCACCCCCCCCCCAAATCCCCTGGTGCCCCTCTGTGGTCACTCCCCTCTTTCCACTCCCAGCCCCCGGCAACCAGTAATTGGTTTTCTGTCCGTTTGGCCTTTTCCAGAATATCATAAATGGAGTCATACAGCTTTTTGAGACGGACTTCTTTCACTTAGCAAAATGCTTTTGAGATTTATTCTTCTGTTGTTGCATGCATCAGTCCTTTGTTCCTTTTTATTGCTGATTAATACTGCATTGTATGGATGTATCACAGTTTATCCACTTGCCCATTGAAGGACATTTGGGTTGTGTCCAGTTTTGGGTGATATGAATAAAGATGTATTTGTGTGTAAGTAAACATTTGTGTACATCTGGTGGCACAGTGATTAACAGCTCGGCTGCTAACCAGAATGCCAGCAATTCAAATCCACCAGCCACTCCTTGGAAACCCTATGGGGCAGTTCTACTCTGTCCTGTAGGGTCACTGTGAGTCTCGATCAGCTCTATGGCAATGGGTTTGGTTTTTTTGGTGTACAAGTTACTGTGTGATCCTAAGTTTTCATTTCTCTTGGGTAAATACCTAGGAGTGGGATTGCAGAGCCCATGCTTCTAACCAGTCTCCAAGATGCTGTGAATTGGGTACTCAAACCTGAAACCAAACCCATTGCTGTTGAGCCGATTCCGACTCATATCGACCCTATAGGACAGAGTAGAACTGCCCCATAGGGTTTCCAAGGCTGTAAATCTTTACGGAAGGAGACTGACACACCTTTCTCCAGAGGAGCAAGGAGGGGCTGGTGGGTTCCAACTTCGATCTTTAGATTAGCAGCCGAGCACCTTAACCACTGCACCAGCAGGGCTCCTATTAGATAGTCAGGACCCTGGAAATGTAAGTCTCCACCTGATCAGAGAGGGCATGGAAAGAAGGAGAATTTTTTTTTTTGTTGCACACACTTACAAAAAACTCAAATAATTATATTTTTTGCTCTCATTTTCACATATTTAGTGCATCAAAAATGATAATTTTAGTGAGAATGGTTGTGCAATTCGAAGAATGATAATTTTATAATCATAACAGTTAAAGGCTTAAGCTTAAAATGTGGTTTTATGTCTGTAGAGTGCTAAAAGCTAAATACTACTTTTAAAAAAAAAAACTATTTGTAATCTTAATTTTCATACCCCAAACAAACAAAACTCAACCTCCCCTACCCCCATCCTCTGATGGCACATACATTTCTGGGTGTTTTATGCCACTTTGAAAGCTACGCTGGTTAGACCCAGGTGCTCAAACAGAAGGTGCAGATGAAGTTTTGTTTCCTTCTCCTCTTTAGAATTTTGCTCTTTCCTTGTAGGTTTTTTTGAACTTAATCCCATCCTCCCCCACCTCCCAAACCCTTCCCTTAGTCTCACCTATCATCTGCCTTGGGAGAGGGAGCAGTCTCCTGGCTACGTTCGGTTAAACTCTTTATACCGAGTTGAGTCGAGGACACTGAAACATCAGCCAGTCCAAGTCACCCTACTCTGTGTCCTGATGTCAGTATGCAAGAAGTGTGTGAAACACGTCCCACTCCTAATGAAACTGTTCTTCCCATTTTTGCATGGTGAGTCAGCGGCCCTCCCACAAATAGGTTCTAGTGAATCAACAAAATGATACAGGATTTGGTAAAAAGAATCCACCTGCCATGCTGACCCCACTGTAGGTAGAGGGGATCGCTTCCTCTCCTTTTTTGGGCTAGAGGTATTGAGAAACTCTCTGATAATTAATGCCTGAGTAACTTTCAGTTACTCAAATTGTTAATGTTTGGCTGCTAACTGAAAGATCGGTAGTTTGAGTCCACTCAGAGGCGCCTCAGAAGAAAGGCCTGGTGATCTACCTCTGAAACATAAGACAATGAAAACCCTGTGGGTCACAATTCTACTCTGATGCATATGGGATTGCCGTAGCTGGAATTGACTGGAGGGCAACTGGTACTGGCAATCACTATAGAAAGGTTCACATTTAGCACAGACATAAGCAAGGATAAGAGGAAGCCTTCATCTTTGTGTCCTACGGGGTCACTTTTAGATGCCACGTGATATCTTTTGAGGTTCCTGAGCATCTTAGCCTGGGTTCTCCTGAAAACAGAGCCTAATATGAAGGCATACATGTGAGTAGTAAGTCGTTCCTGGGTGGTGCAAAGAGGTTAAGTGCTCAACTACTAGCCAAAAGGTTGGTGGCTTGAATCCACCCAGAGGTGCCTCAGAAGACAGGCCTGGAGATTTGCTTTTGGAAGGTCACAGCCTTGAAAACCCTATGGAGCACAGTTTTGCTTTGACACACTCAGGGTTGCCATGAGTCAATGGCTCGACAGCAGCTAACAACAACAACAACAGCAACGTGTGAGTAGTGTATTTGAGAGTGAAGAAAAGGAAGGAGGGAGAACCGATAAAAAGAGTTACTGAGTCGGTCTCCACTATGTGCCACTGATTGCTTGGTCTTTGAGACCTCCTGAGAAGCTTTACGAAATGTATCTCGGGAACACCCTGAGTGGGGAGGCAGAGGAAACAGGAAGACATTTGTCCTTCTACTCCCAACTTCAGTGGTCAAGGGCTGCCCCCTGCACTCACCTGGTCTATGGCAGAGTGGGGGGAAAGCCAGGGACAAGATCCCCAGGTAGGCCTGTGGGTTACACGACGTCACTTAAACAACTCCTGGAGCTAGTTGGGCATTTGACTGTCTTGATGAGTTGTTGTTGGATGCTGTTGAGTCAATTCCGACTCATAGTGACCGCATGTGTTAGAGAGTAGAACTGCCCCACTGGGTTTTCTAGTATGTAATCTATATGAAAACAGATTGCCGGTCTTGCTTCTTCGGAGTCGCTGGGTGGATTCCAACTGCCAACCTTTTAGTTAGCAGCTGAGTGCTTAGTCATTGCGCCACCAGGGCTCCTCTCTTGCTGAGTAAGTGGCAAAACTATTTGATACACTTGGAATCTCCTGGTTCTTGGAGCCAGCCCTTGTCTTCCTGTAGCCCTGACTATAAAATTTTGGGTGCCTTACATGAGCTGGCAGGAATTTCTACAAAGGAGGGGCCTAGGGGCAGCCATCTGGTTGGACTTTGGGTAGGTCTTGAAGCTGTTTGCATAGCAGATGTTGTTTTTACTTACAATGTTTATTTGGTGGTGGCTGAGCATACAGAAGGGAGTTGAAGGGGGGCGGTGCAAACTCTTGACAAAGCCACCAAGGGTGAGGTCCTTCACGAACAAGTTCTGTTCGTGGTAGCCCAGAGTCTTCAAGGCTTTCCATGCTTGCTCTCTCTTTACAACATTATGCAGAGTATTTGCTTGGACTCTTTCCCATTCTCGTTTTGTGTGCCAATCTGGCCTGCCCACTGTCTCAGCCTGGGGAGCAGGTGAAGGTGAGTAGAGGAGAAATAATCTCCCAGCACAGCAGGTTTGGGTGCCAAGCTTTCAGGGAAATGTCTTCAACCCCCAAAGTTCATGACTCCCAGGTTGCAGGCTATGCCATCCAAGCACAACAGTGAGAGCTAGAGGTTATGCGCTGTACTCTGGCGCCAAGTTTTCACTGTGGCGATCACATGCATCACCTTGCCTAATCAGCCCTCCTACACCTGAAGAAGAGGTAACCTGTTCAGTGTGTTGTTTGTGTTCCTTGTGCATGTCTTTGCTTGAAAAGCAGTCATGAATTACCATGTATCTATAATCCTTGGCAATTGTCTCTTAAACTTGAGTTCACTCCTGGTAAACATCTTCTTTTCAATGGCCGCCTTCTATGCCCCAGTTGTTTAGACCCGAGGAGGAAGTGGGGAAGCCAGGTGAAGAGACTTGCCTGGAATTCCTTTGCTTTGTGGCTTTGCTCACATGCGTCTCCCCTTTCATTCTCTCTTCCTGTCCCTGCTTCCAGCCATCAAATTCTCCCCATCCTTTAAGCCCCACTTCCTCCAGGGCATCTGTGTACTCCAGTTCTCAGGGAGTCACCTTCTCTTCTGAAACCAGAACACCTCTCTGCTCAACTCACTTGGCCATGAATCAGTACTGCCTGATGACAGCTGTGGTCTTGTAATTTATCTTTTCAGGTACTTCTGCCTTTCTTTATCCCTCCTCCAGTAGATTGTAAGTTCTTTGATTTAAATTTCTTTGTAACCACCACAGGAGCTAATCCAGTGTCATTTCTCTCCCTTTTTGAAAATAGTATAAATGCTAGTTGTTGTTTCTATCAATTGTGATAAAATTATATATAACAAAATATTTGCCATTTCAACATTTTTGTGCGTAGAATTCAGTGATACCACTTATACTCACCATGTTGTACAACCATCACCACTATCTATTTCCAATTTTTTTTTGTTATTCTTAACAGATACTCAGAGCCCCCTAAGCATTAACTCCTCCAATAAATGCTTCTTGAATCAATGGATGAATTAAAAAAAAAAAAAGACACGTGAGGATTTGGGAAAGGAGGCTCTGACGAGCAATACTTCTACTGGGTCTTAAATGAGTTTGAGAAACTACCTGGTCTTGGGCTCTATCTCCAGCGTCCAAATAACGAACACTTTGTAGAATGCTTGTCAGGTTTGCTTGCTAGCATCTCCTTTCCTTCCTTCTTTCCTCCTTCCGTCCCTCCTTCTCTCCCTCTCTCCTTCCTCCCTCCCTCCCTTCTTCCATCCATCCTCTAACTTCCACAAACATTTATTGAATGCCATTCCTAAAGTGTCATCATTAACAGTGTAGGCTTCAGAAAGGGATCACCCCGATTCAAATCCTGTCTCTACTAGTCTGTGTGAACTTGGGCAAGTGACTCCAGCTCTCTGAGCTTCATTTTCCTCATTTGTAAATGGCACAATAGTTGTGGCCTGTTAGGGTTGTTGTGCAGGTAAGAAGAGGTAATGCATATAAAGCATTTGGCAGATGAACACGATTTGATGCCTGTCCTTGGGGAGCTCACTATCCAACGGGGAGAAGTGCACTACCACAGCTGTATGTTTTAAGTTGGCTTCCCAGAAGCAGACTTGAGAGGTGATCCCAAGAAGCGCTGGTAAGGGAGTGGGGACACGGGAGAGAGACAATGCAGGATACACTAACGAGCAGGCTACCACTGTGGACATTTGGGGCTCAGTTCTGCTGGGGACCTCTGGAAGAGTGCAGAGAACACACCTCAGAGTTGTCTTGCTTACTTCCATGGACAAGGAAGTTGTATTTTTCACCATCTCCTGTTAGTCATTGCTTGAGGGCTGCCCCCAAAGGCTTACTTCCCGTGTACTTTCAGCTTGCCTTCCACAGGTAGCCAGACAAGCCCTCAGGCCAGGAGTCCAAAGTGCTTGCAGAAGAAAGAAGAAAGCCTGAGGTCGGGTGTGCACTGGCCGATGTGCTGGCTGCTATTCGTAGGGCATTGACTACGGAAACACTTGTTAGGAGTTACTTCTGTCATCTGCAAGAGCAAGGAGTCCAGAATGGTTGTGAATGCTGATGGAGAAATCTATTGGAATGTTTTAAGTATGGGGAAAATGCCTCCGACGAGAATCCCACTGCCTCTGTAAAGAAGAATTTGTTGTAATGTGGCAACTCTCAAATCTCAGCATCCACCAGGCCCTTCCAGCACTCATGGGGAGAAGGGCTAGGCCCTAATTGCCTCACTGGGGGTTTGCACCCAGTTGACAGCTCGACTGCTAACTAAACGGTCTGCAGTTTGAATCCACCAGCCGCTCCTTGGAAACCCTATGGGGCAGTTCTACTCTATCTTAGAGGGTCGCTATGTGTCGGAATCGACTTGATGACAATGGATTTGGTTTCCCGTTATGTCAGCAGAGTGCACAGCTGCAGCAGGAAAGAGCAAACTCATGGATTCGCAAAGGATAGTGCTGTTTCCCGCACCCTGCTTCTTAAAACTTGAGATAGCAGAGGAAAAGGGAAAAATGTGCAAAAAGCACAGCAAATTAGGGGAAGAGCTGTTGCAGTTTTGCTTTATATGTTCCTCATTAAGTCAAGAGTTTCTGCCTTTTTCCTGCCATGATTGTTTCCGGAACTCACAGTTGAAAGGAAATGGGGTTGTGAGTACAGCAGGAGAGAATTCAAGCTGGGGCTCCGGTATTGCTCTGGAGTTGTTCCTTACTCCACAGAGAGCTTTAGTGAGTCCATTGGAGCTTCAGGGCAAGTCTGGCTTGTAGGCATAGCAGACTAGGAGGTGTGGAGACAAGGTGATTTAAAGGTGCTTGTAGGACACGCTCAGATTCACAGTTCCTCACCCCATTCTCACTCCTGTGGTTTTGACTTTTTATATTCGTCTTTGTCTGTATCAGAGAGTAAGCAACCTGAGGGCAAGGATGATGCCTTACTCACATTGTGCTTACCTGCAGTGTTCAAAACCATGTGGGCTGACTCGAGATGTTTAAGGGAGCTGCTGCTTCTTTTTTTATTTGTTGCATAGGTTAACCCATTTATTAGAGGTTAGAGATGTTTCAGGAGCATCTACTGGTCTTTCAATTCCTTCGGTCTTCTGTCGGTGGCCTTTCCTATGACTGTGGAGGCGGTGTGGTAGGTCCAGGCACCATCAACTACTCTTTTCATGCAGGAACCCCAATGGCAGATCCCCACAGCTCATCTTTTCATTTTGCTTTTGTTGCAGAAGGAGCAAGTGTACTTGGTGTGTTGGCCGATATCAATTTTCTTCACCATTTTCCTGAGGGGGACCCATTATGGGGCCTCCTATTTACCAATGATTCTGACCTTCTTGGTGCATTTGGCCATGTCACCACAAACTATTCGGAGCCCAGAGAGTAAAGGAGCTTCTCGGAAAGTAAACGTTACTGGAAGGTATGGCCCTTTATAGCCTGACTGTCTGTCACCACTGGTCAGATACTGAGAGCAGGGCCCAGGGGTCTGGGGCACTGGGTAGTTGCCTCTTGGGAGGACTGCACAGTGCTGGGGAAGGGAAAAACTCAAGAGGGAGTTGAAGTTGAACCAAAACTTCCTCCATTTGCTTCCCAATTTTGGCTAGAGCTGGCCTTGTTTCTGGCTCCTCACGTCTAATTATACGGATTCAAAAAAGGCTCCTTCTGGAAGTTGAGGCAAGTTCTCTAGGAGCCAAGGTCCTGACTGTGGATTCCTCCAGCTGGGCTCTGGAGGGCTAGGTATCACCAGGGTGGAAGAATGGGTGGTGGTTTGGGATTGAAGTCATCTTTGTCGAATAGCCCATTGTTCTCCTTCACCCTCTGGGAGAGAGGATCAGAAGTTCACTGCATGGCCCTCAGGAAGTTCCTAGCAGCTCTATTTATAATAGCAAGATTTTGAAATGACCCAAATATCTGACAATAGATGATTGGTTAGATAAAGCATGCTTCAGACAGCCATTGGAATTCTATTCAGCCATTAAAAATGATGTCATGAATGATTGTTTATTGATATGATACAAGGATATTATATATAAGAAAAGAAAAAAGCAGCAGAATGTCATTTCAATTTGTAAATACACATACACATATACACATACAAGATATATGTATATACCTACAAGAACACATGTAATATTTGTAAGTGCATTATATATGATACACAGACACACACACACACACACGCACACAAGAATATATTTATGTATATGGGAGTCCCAGCGTGGTACAAATGGTTAATGTGCTCAACTGCTCACCAAAAGGCTGGAGGTTTGAGTCCACCCAGAGGCACTTCAGAAGAAAGGCCTGGGGCTCTACTTCTAAAAAAATCAGCCATTGAAAACTCAGTGGAGCACAGTTCTACTCTGACACACACGAGGTTGCCATGAGTTGGAGTGAATCTGACAGGAACTGGTTTATATATACATACATACATATATATGTATGTATGTGTCTACATAGGCCCTGGGTGGTGCAAACAGTTACTGCTCGACTACTAACCTAATGGTTGGTGGTTTGAACTCATCCAATGGCACTGTGGAAGAAAGACCTGGCCATCTGCTTCCATAAAGATTATAGCCAAGAAAACCCTATGGAGGACAGTTCTACCTTGTAACACACTGGGTTGCCATGAGCTGGAGCCAACTTGGCAGCAGTGGGTTTATATATCTTTCTTACATATACCATCTATTTAAGATATTTCATATGATGAAGGTTTACAGAGCAAACTAGTTTCTCATTAAACAATCAGTACACATATTGTTTTGTGACATTGGTTACCAACCTCACGACATGTCAACACTCTCCCCTTCTCGACCCTGGGTTCCCCATTACCAGCTTTCCTGTCCCCTCCTGACTTCTTGTCGTTGTCCCTGGACTGGTGTGCCCATTTAGTCTCATTTTGTTTTTGGGTCTGTCTAGTCTTTGATTGAAGGGTGAACTTCAGGAGTGACTTCATTACTGAGCTGAAAGGGTGTCCAGGGGCCATACTCTCAGGGTTTCTCCAGCCTCTGTCAGACCAGTAAGTTTGTTTTTTGTGAGTTAGAATTTTGTTCTACATTTTTCTCCAGCTATGTCCAGGACTCTCTACTGTGATCCCTGTCAGAGCAGTTGGTGGTGGTAGCCGGGCACCGTCTAGTTGTACTAGACTCAGTCTGGTAGAGGCTGTGGTAGTTGTGGTCCATTAGTCCTTTGGGCTAATCTTTCCCTTGTATCTTGGGTTTTCTTCATTCTCGCTTTGAGCCGGTGCACTTTCTGCTGGCTCCCTGAGATTCTCTCTATACTTCAGGTCCTTGCTTGCCTGGGGCTCTGTGCTGCCCACTGAACCACTTGGACTGATGACTCAGATGGACAAGACTTTTGGAATGTACTCTCTATCTCTCCTGGGACTGCTCTGCCTCCTGCATCCCCTCAGGTACTGTCTACAGGGAGGGGCCTGCCATCTGGTCACAAAAGAGGTCTGGAGAGACTGGAGAGAGGTGCAGAGTGGGGGAAACCTGGATGTCCAGGCCTAGGGCCAAGAGCACTGAGTCAGGGTAGGACTCTTTGGTTCTGCCCGAAGCCTGGAGTATGAATATTATGCAGAAGTGTGTTCTAGGTTTGCAACTCCTGTGATTTCGGACGATACTTTTGAACCACTAGTACTCACTGCCTCTCCTCGAGGTCCTGTGCACTGGATTTTATCCTGACAGCCACTGGGACTTATAAAAATGGCTTCAAGAGGAGAGTGAGTAGCTTGGGCAGGTTTGTGTTTGTAGAAGGTCACCCTGGAGGCCAGAAGACTGTTGGGAGACCCTTGTGATAGATAGCCTGGGGGAGAGGCACTGAGGTTTCCCTTGGGGCGCAGGGTGGGGTGGAGGGGACAGGGTGGGTGGGAATTCTCCCCTCCCGCCGTCTTATGTCTTTCATGCCTTTCACTGTGGGCTACGGTCTACATATGGCGGCAGGAAGGTTTTCTGCATTCTTCAAAGCAAGGACGTAGATCTTCTGGATGCTGTTTTCAAGGGTGTTTCAGGGAGCTGTCTGTAACAAGAGTTTCGTTCATGGCATTTTGCAATCCAGTTCTAGGGCTGGGTAGGGGCTGGGAGGACGGGACTTCTGTTCTTCCTGCTGCACTCAGCTCTGCATCCCCACTGGCAAGTGGTCCTCCTCCTCTCCTTCCCACTTGCCTCTTCCTCTTAGATCTGCCTTCCCAAACCGAGGTTGACAAGGGCTCTGGGAGGCTGCGTTTCAGTTCTCAGGAAACCTGAGACTCAGTTAAGGGGAGGCTAGGAAAAAGTAGGAGCCCTGGTGGCTCTGTGGTCAAGCATTTGACTGCTAACCAAGAGGTCGGCAGTTCAAATCCACCAGCTGCTCATTGGAAGCTCTATGGGGCAGCTCTACTCTGTCCTGAGTTGGAATCAACTGGACAGCAGTGGGTTTTTTGGTTTAAGGAAAAGTAACTTTTGCCTCAGATGCCCGACTGTTTTATTATGCATGCTTCCTTCTTTCTCACTGTTTTTTGGAAAGGCTGAAAATAAACACTTTTGTAATACTGACTTGTAATTCACACTTTCCTGACAAGTTACTCAAACTGCAGCCACAGCCACTAAAGAGGGTTTGACGCAAGCCTTGTTCAGCAGGCACTTTCTAATTCAGAATGTTCCAGTGCAGTTGACCTGGCTCCCTCTAACTAGTTGAGGGGATGCTTAATCTGGGAACTTCAGGTTGGAACTCACCACCAGGGTCTCAACCACAGATTCAGACTTCTGAACACAACTTACTTTTTCAAGTAATATCATAGAAACATTGAAAACCGAACTTGGAAGGGACCATGGAAATCTGTTAATTAAAGACTCTTATTCTTTATGCCAGAGAGGTGACATTTCTACTTAAAATTACGAGCCTGGTTGGTGGCAGAGTTAGGTATAAAATCCCAAACTCTGGACTCCTGATCCTGTGGGTTCCATTAATCCACATTTTATGAATTTCTTGGATTTTATTTCTTTCATTTAACTTTTTATGGTGGAAAATCTCAAACCTATAGGAAAGTAGAGAATATAGTTTAATGACTCCCATGTACCCATTGCTCAATTTCAATAGTCATCAACATTCT
This sequence comes from Trichechus manatus latirostris, assembly GCF_000243295.1. NCBI lineage: Eukaryota > Metazoa > Chordata > Mammalia > Sirenia > Trichechidae > Trichechus > Trichechus manatus. Next base: position 17,650,710 of record NW_004443940.1, on the reverse strand, counting down.
GATGTTCTTGTTTTATCTCCTCCCTTTCCCAAGCAACCAGATAGGCTTCATACCATTGTGTCCTTTAATGGGGCAATATGTTACTCTAACAGAGAAAGCTTAAAAAAATAAATAAATGTAAGCACAGTGTCATTATCACATCCACAACATTAACAATAATTCCTTTAAGTCATAATAACCCATCCATGCTCAATTTTTTTCTGGTTGTGTCAAAAATGTCTCTTTGCAGTTTTTTTTTTTTTTTAAATCATCATCTGAACAAGGTCCACACATTACATTTTGTTGATGTGTTTTTTTAAGCTGTAATAGTCCTTCCCCCCATCCTTCCCCACGCCATGTGTTTGTTGAAGAAACTGGGTCATCTGTCCTTTAGAATTTCCCACATTTCACATGTAGCTGATTGTATCCTTCTGGTGCCTTTCAATATATTTCTCCATCTCGTTTCCTCTAAGCTGGTACTTAGAGGTAGGGTAGTGGCTCTCAATCGAGGGTGATTTTGCCTTCCAGGGGGCATTTGACAATGTCTGGAGACATTTTTGGTTGTCACAAATGGGTGATACTATTGGCATCTAGTGGGTAGAGGCCAGGGCTGCTGCTGAACATCCTACAACCCACAGGAGAGGTCCCCACAGCAAAGAATTATCCAGCCCAAAATATCTGTAGTGCTGAGATTGAGAAACCCTGGCCTAGTGTCTTAGTCAAGGTTCTCTAGAGAAATGGAACCTGTGATATGTAACCATCTCATTGCAAATGGTTAAGCGCTAGACTATTAAACAAAAGGTTGGCAGTTCGAATCCACCCAGAGTCACCTCAGAAAACAGGCCTGGTGATCTGCTTCTGAAAGGTCACACACAGCCTTGAAAATCATATGGAGTGGTTCTACTCTCTGTAGCACATAGGGTTTACATTAGTTGAAATTGACTCAATGGAAACTAATAACAACAATATGTATGTGTATACATATATATATATATATAGAGAGAGAGAGAGAGACAGAGAGACAGAGAGACAGAGAGACAGAGAGATTTACTTCAAGGAATTGGTGCACACAACTGTGGGGGGCTAACAAATCCAGACTCCGTAAGTCAGGGACTGGAAAGAGTCAGTGAAAGTTCTGCTAAAATATTTATTTATATTTGGAGGCAGACCACACCCCAGGGAAAATCCCTTTTTGCTTTCAAGGTCTACAGCTGATTGATTCACTACACTACATTAGATTACATTACGGAAGGTAATCTGCTCTACCCAAAGGCAACTGATTTAATCATATGTGACTACTCCATAACAGCACATCTAACAACTCCATAACAGCAACCTGACTAGTGTCTGGCTGAACAACTGGAAACCATAGCCTAGCCAAGTTGACACACAAAATTAATCATTACACCTAGAAACGTGATTCGATTCCAGTTCTTTCTTCTTTTTTTGCAAGGATATTTTTGGTGATACTGCGTACTTCCTATTACAACACATGAGGAGGACACAGTGTCTGATGTTAAGATGATGTTTAGGTTAATCAGTAGGCTCGGGTGGGGTCAGTGTGACACCGCCATTATAAAGTTTCCCATCAATAGAATGATCTCATAACTTATCATCCAAACTTGGTAGTTTTGAGAGTGAAAGGAAGACCTTTAATAGGGAAAAACTAGAAATGTCTCTGGCAAACAGGAACATGTGACCATCTTACCCACTGACATTTCAACTGCTTTATTCATCTCCGTGGGAGAAAGATGTGGCAGTCTGCTTTTGTAAAGATTACAGTCTTGGAAACCCTGTGGGGCAATTCTACTCTGTCCTGTAGGGTTGCTGTGAGTTGGAATTGACTCCATGGCAGTGGGTTTGGTTTGAGTTTATTCATCTCGAATTCACTTTTGTTTATTTATTTTTGGTTTGTTTGTTTTTCACTCTTTATAAAATTTACATGGGCACATAATTTAGAGTCACATAATTCTCCTAGACTTGTTGCAACAGCAGTTCCTTCCTCCCTCTCCACTTTCCCTTTCCAAGAGGCAATCACTTTCAATTCTTTTAGGTGGTCCTTTTAATATTTACCGTGACAGAAAGGGCCACATAAACCAGAGACCGCATCAGCCTGAGACCAGAGGAACTAGATGGTGCCCGGCTACCACTGATGACTGTCTTGACAGAGAACACAACACAGAGTCCCTGATGGAGCAGGAGAAAAGTGGGGTGCCGAACTCAAATTCTAGTAAGAAGACCAGACTTAATGGTCTAACTGAGACTGGAGGAACCCCAGAAAGCGTGGGCCTCAGACTTTCTGTCAACTCGGAACTAAAACCATTCCCGTGGCCAACTCTTCAAAGATTAGACTGGACTATGGGACATAAAATGACACTCGTGGAGAGTGTGCTTCTTAGCTCAAGTAAATACATGAGACTAAATGGGCAGCTCCTGTACAGAGGTGAGGTGAGAAGGCGGAGAGGGTTAGGAGCTGGTTGAATGGACACGGGAAATCAAGGGTGGAAAGGAAGAATGTGCTGTCACTGTGTAGAGAGAGCAATTGGGGTCACATAACAATGTATGTATAAATTTTGTATGAGAGACTAACTTGAATTGTAAACTTTCACTTAAAGTACAACAGTATAATAAAATTAAAAAAAAATTACCATCACATATCCAAATAATGTGCTTAAGTTGCTCTTTCTTGATTTATATGTTTTGGCTATTTTCTAATGACTTCTCCCTGTAGAATGCGATTACTTCTCTCTTCAGATAATGTTCCCCATCCTCCTGTACTAGCACCTTTCCCATCCCTTCATGTACTCAGAATAGTTAAATTCTAATTTTGGTTGTCTGCTCATATTTAAGAATGGGGTATTAAAAACTAATAAGAGGGAGCGGAGCTAACATGGCACCCTAGACAGATGCATCATGCCATCCTTCTGCAGCAAAGACCTGAAAAACTAAGTAAAACAGATACACATGTCAATTCTGGAAACCTGAGCAGCCCTGGTAGCACAGTGGTTAAGAGTTTGGCTGCTAACCAAAACGTTGGCAGTTCAAATCCACCAGCCGCTCGTTGGAAACTCTGTGGGGCAGTTCTACTCTGTCCTATAGGGTTGCTGTGAGTCGGACTTGATGGCAACAGGTTTTGTTTTGGCTTAAGTAACAAATGAAGGGATAAAGAACTAGATCAAGCATTTAATAGAAGAAGAAACTGAAGGAAAACAGAGAACGAGAAGAATTACAGACTGGAGGACCTGCCAACTAACACAGCACAATGTGACCATCTTGGAGCATAGCCAGCAACGATCCCGGCAAATTCACAGAACTCCCAACAGCAGACACAGCACCCAGTAACCAGAGAAACACGTTTTCCCACCCCTCAACCTTCTGCCCTGTGTACCAGCTCCACCTCTTCCCAACAGACCATGCCTCACTGCCTTGGCTACAGATCCACCTGCCCACCACCACCCAGTGTCCCCCTGGCCCTCACTCTCCAGCTCCCACTGTGCCATTTTTCCCCCTTTCCTCCTCTTCCTTCTCCCTCTCACCAAGCCCTGTGTACCATCTCTACCCCTTCCCACTGGGACATGCCAAGCCACCATGGGTAGAGAGCAACTGGCCCATCACCATCCTGGGTCCACCCAACCCCAACCTGCTGGCTCCCACCGTGCCATTTTTTCTGTTTCTCCTTTCTTCCTTTTCTTTCTCCCTCCCACCTAGCCCTACATGCCACCTCTACCTCTTTCCACCAGGCCTCACCGCAATGCCACAGGTAGAAAGCTACTGACCTGCTGTCACCTGGGTCCCTTCTGCCCCAACCCACCCCCACTTGCCCCTACCTGTGAGCTGCCACCATGCCATTTCCCCCCTCCCTTCTTTTTCTTTCTTCTTTCTACCTAGCCCCATATGCCACCTCTACCCCTTACTTCTGGGCCAAGCCACACCATGGTGGCTGGAGAGACACCAGCCTGCTGCCATCCCACGCCCACCCTTGCCCCCACCTGATGCCCTTGCTACCCCATTTTCTCTCTCTCTTTTCCCTTCCTCCTTTTCTTTCTCCTTCCCACCTAGCCCCGTATGCTACCTCCTCCCCTTTCCACCAGGTAACACTACACTGATGCAGCTAGAGAGCCACCAGCCCTCCACTGCCCCAGGTCCACCCTGACCCCATCTACTGCCTCCTGTCATGTCATTTTCCCCTTTCTTCCTTTTCTTTCTCCTTCCCACCTAGCCCCATACATCACCTCCCCTTCCAAAATCAACCATAAAAGACAAGGAAGGACATTATATAATGATTAAAGGGACAATCCACTGAGAAGACATAACCTTAATAAATATCTATGCACCCAATGACAGGGCTCCAAAATACATAAAACAAACTCTAACAGCACTGAAAAGAGAAATAGATAGTTCCACAATAATAGTAAGAGACTTCAACACACCACTCTCAGTAAAGGACAGAACATCTAGAAGAAACAACAAAGATACAGAAGATCTAAAGGCCAAAATCAACCAACTTAACCTCATAGACATATATAGAAAACTCCACTCAACAGCAGAAAGTATACATCCTTTTCCAACACACATGGAACATTCTCCAGAATAGACCTCATTTTAGGCCACAAAGCAACTCTCAAAAAAACCTGAAACATTAACATAATACAAAGCATTCTCTCTGATCACAAGCCACAAAAGTAGAAATCAATAACAGGAAGAGCAAGGAAAAAAAATCAAATATATATAGAAACTGAATAAAACCTTGCTTAAAAACAACTCGGTAAGAGAAGAAACCAAAGAGGAAATAAAAAGAATTCCAAGAATTAAGAGAGAATGAAAACACATCATACCAAAACCTTTGGGACACAGCAAAGGCAGCGCTCAGAGGTCGATTTATAGCAATAAATGCAACATCAAAAAAGAAGAATGGGCCAAAATCAAAACGTTAGTCCTACAACTTGAACAAATAGAAAGAAAACAGCAAAAGAAGTCCACAGCCACCAGAAGAAAGGAAATAATAAAGATTAGAGCAGAAATAAATGAGATAGAGAACAGAAGAACAATAGAAAGAATCAACAAGACCAAAAGTTGGTTCTTTGAAAATATCAACAAAATCGATAAACCATTGGCCAAACTGGCAAAAGAAAAACAGGAAAGGAAGCAAATAACCCAAATAAGAAATGAGATGGGGAACATTACAACAGACCCAACTGAAATAAAAAAGATCATAACAGAATACTATGAAAAACTGTACGCCAACAAATTTGAAAACCTGAGAAATGGCAAATTTCTAAACACACACCACCTACCTAAACTAACACAAGCTGAGATAGAAAATCTGAACAGATCCATAACAA
>NW_004443940.1:17630967-17644724 GCF_000243295.1 Trichechus manatus latirostris | reverse complement strand
AATAATTTATAAAAATATAAAACCTAAAACTATAAAGATTGTGGAAGAAAAAATAGGGACAACACTAGGGGCCCTAATACATGGCTTAAATACAGTGCAAACCGTAACTAACAATGCACAAACATCAGAAGATAAACCAGATAACTGGGACTTCCTAAAAATTAAACACTTGTGCTCATCAAAAGGCTTCACCAAAAGGAGAAAAAAGAGAACGTACAGACTAGGAAAAGATTTTTGGCTACGACATATCTGACAAGGGTCTAATCTCTAAAATCTGTAGAATACTTCAACATCTCAATAACAAGAAGACAATGAAACTAACAAATAGGAAAAATATGAACAGACACTTCACCAAAGAAGACATTCAGGTGGCTAACAGACATATGAGGAAATCCTGGGGATCACTAGCCTTTGCTGTTGTTGTTAGGTGCCATCGAGTGGGTTCCGACTCATAGCGACCTTACGTACAACAGAACAAAATTCTGCCTGCTCCTGCGTCATCCTCACAATCATTATCATGCTTGTGCATAATATGTTGCAGCCACTGTGTCAATCCATCTTGTTAAGGGTCTTCCTCTTTTTTAACGACACTCTACTTTACCAAACATGATGTCCTTCTCCAGGGACTGATCCCTTCTGATGACATGTCCAAAGTATGAGATGAAGTCTCACCATCCTCGCTTCTAATGAGCATTCTGGCTGTTCTTCTTCCAAGACAGGTTTGTTTGTTCTTTTGGCAGTCCATGGAATATTCAATGTTCTTTGCCAACACCACAGTTCAAAGGTGTCAATTCTTTTTTAGTCTTCTTTATTTATCATCCAGCTTTTACATACATACGAGCTGACTGAAAACACGGTGGCTTGAGTCAGGCACATCTTATTCTTCAAGGTGACATCTTTGCTTTTCAACACTTTAAAGAGGTCTTTTGCAGCAGACTTGACCAGTGCAATGCGTCTTTTGATTTCTTGACTGCTGTTTCCATCGTGTTAATTGTGGATCCAAGTAAAATGAAATCTTTGACAACTTCAATCTTTTCTCCATTTATTATGATGTTGCTTATTGGTCCAGTTGTGGGGGTTTTTATTTTATGTTGAGGTGTAATCCATTCTGAAGGCTGTCGTCTTTAATCTTCATCAGTAAGTGCTTCAAGTTCTCTTCACTTCCAGCAAGCAAGGTTGTGTCATCTGCATAACACAGGTTGCTAATGAGTCTTCCTCCAATCCTGATGCCACGTTCTTCTTCATATAGTCCAGCATATATTTGCTCGGCATATAGATTGATTAAGTATGGTGAAAGGATACAACCCCGACACACCTTTCCTGACTTCAAACCACACAGTATCCCTTATTCTGTTTGAACGACTGCCTCTTGGTCTAAGTACAGGTTCTTTATGAGCACAATTAAGTGTTCTGGAATTCCCATTCTTTGCAATGATATCCATAATTTTTTATGATCCACGTAGTTGAATGCCTTTGCATAGTCAATAAAAGACAGATAAACATCTTTCTGGTATTCTCTGCTTTCAGCCAGGATCCATCTGACATCAGCAATGATATCCCTTGTTTCATGCCCTTTTCTGAATCTGGCTTGAATTTCTGGCAGTTTTCTGTCGGTATACTGCTGCAGCCACTTTTGAATGATCTTCAGCAAAATTTTACTTCTGTGTGATATTAATCATATTGTTCTATAATATCTGCATTCTGTTAGATCACCTTTCTTAGGAATGGGTACAAACATGGGTCTCTTTCAGTCAGTTGGCCAGGTAGCTGTCTTCCAAATTTCTTGGCATAGATGAGTGAGCGCTTCCAGCACTGCATCTGTTTGTTGAAACATCTCAATTGGTATTCCGTCAATTCCTGGAACCTTGTTTTTCACCAATGCCTTCAGTGCAGCTTGGACTGCTTCCTTCAGTACCATTGGTTCCTGCTCATATGCTACCTCCTGAAATGGTTAAACATCAACCAATTATTTTTGGTACAGTGACTCTGTGTTTCCTTCCATCTTCTTTTGATGCTTCCTGAGTTGTTTAATATTTTCCCTGTAGAATCCTTCAGTATTTCAACTTGAGGCTTGAATTTTTTCTTTAGTTTTTTCACCTTGAGAAATGCCAAGCATGTTTCTCACTTTTGGTTTTCTAACTCCAGGTCTTTGCACATGTCATTATGATACTTTACTTTGTCTTCTCCAGCTGCCCTTTGAAATCTTCTCTTCAGCTCTTTTACTTCACCATTTCTTCCTTTTGCTTTAACATTTTAACATTCAAGAGCAAGTTTCAGAGTCTCTTCTGACATCCATTTTGGTCTTTTTTTCTTCCTGTCTTTTTAATGACCTCTTGCTTTCTTTGTGTATGGTTTCCTAAATGTCATTCCACAGCTCCTCTGGTCTTTGGTCTTTAGTGTTCAATGCATCAAATCTATTCTTGAGATGATCTTTAATTTCAAGTGGGACGTACTCAAGGTCATACTTTGGTTCTCATAAACTTCTAATTTTCTTCAGTTTCGGCTTGAACTTGCATATGAGCAACTGATGGTCTGTTCCATAGTTGGCCCCTGGCCTTGTTCTGACTAACGATATTGAGCTTTTCCATTGTCTCTTTCCACTGATGTAGTCGATTTGATTCCTGTGTGTTCCGTTTGGCAAGGTCCACATGTATAGTCGCCGTTTATGTTGGTGAAGAAAGGTATTTGCCATGAAGAAGTTGTTGGTCTTGCAAGATTCTATCATGCGATCTCCAGCATCGTTTCTATCACCAAGGCCATATCTTCCAATTGCCAATCCTTCTTCTTTGTTTCCAACTTTTGCATTCCAATCTCCAGTAATTATCAATGCATCTTGATTGCATATTTGATCAATTTCAGACTGCAGAAATTGGTAAAAGTCTTCAATTTCTTCATCTTTGGCCTCAGCGGTTGGCGTGTATATTTGAATAATGGTCATATTTAACTGGTCTTCCTTGTAGGTGTATGGATGTTATGCTGTCACTGACAGCATTGTACTTCAGGATAGATCTTGAAATCGTCTGGAGGGCATTATAATGAGTGAAATAAGTCAATCACAAAAGGACAAATATTGAATGAGATCACTATTATAAAAACCCAGGAAAAGCTTTATACACAGGAAAAAACAATATTCAATCTTTACATGGAGGGGAGGAGTGGGAAGGGGAAACCACTAACTAGACAAGTGTTAACTTTGGTGAAAGGAAACACAACACACAATATAGGGGAAGTGAGCACAACTTGGCCAAAGCAAAGTCATAGAAGCTTCCCAGACACATCCAAATACCTTGAGGGACTGAGCTAATGGGGCTGAGGCCTGGGGACCATGGTCTTGGGAGACATCTAGGTCAATTAGCATAACATAGTTCATAAAGAAAATGTTCTACATCCTACTTTGGTGAGTAGCATCTGGGGTCTTAAAAGCTTTTGAGCTGCCATTTAAGATATACCTACTGGTCCTGTCATGTTCGCAGCAAAGGAGATTGAAGAAAACCAAAGAAATAAGGAAAATATTAGTCCAAAGGAATAATGGACCCATGATCCACAGCCTCCACCAGCCTGAGGCCCAAAGAACTAGATGGTGCTTGGCTACCACCACCAATGCCCCGACAGAGCTGGAGAAAAATGTAGAACAAAATTCAAATTCTCAAAAAAAAAGACCAGACCTATTGCTCTGACAGAGACTGGAGGAACTCCAGAGACTATGACCTCTGGACACCCTGCTAACTCAGAACGGAAGCCACTCCCAAAGTCCACCTTTCATTCAAAGATTAGATAGGCTTACAAAACAAACAGTAACACATATGAGGAACGTGCTTCTTAGTTCAATCAAATATAGGAGACCAAATGGGCAACACCTGCCCAACAGCAAAGATAAGAAGGCAGGAAGGGAAAGAAAAACTGAACAAATGGACATGGAGAACTCAAGGTGGAAAGGGAAAGGGGTATCGTGCTGACACATTGTGAAGATTGCAACCAATGTCACAAAACAATTTATGCATAAATTTTTGAATGAAAAACTAATTTTTGCCGTAAACTTTCACTTAAAACACACTAAAAATTTTTTAAAAAAGGTACTAATAAGCTCTGATCTCATGAGTTGAGCTTGTGGACTGTGGGCTTCGCTGTAGGGTTATCTGGCTGTGCTGTTTCTTTTGGAAACTCACAATATCAGAATGTTAAAATCTTTCTTCCAGGCCAATAAGATTGCTCAGAAAAGAGGCTTCCAGTTTTTTGCCTGCAGGATATAGGCCTGGTTGTCCAGGTTCTGGGAGCCATGTGGGACTAGAAGCCTGAGTCTCAGCATTCAGTATATAGTCTTTCACTTACTCACCTGTTTTTGTCATAATTCCTTTACCGTCAGCTGGGTTTGGTGTCCTCTAGTCCAGACACGCTCCAGAGAATAAGGCTTGCATCTAATGGCAGGATTGTAGAAGGGCAGTTGCCCAGTTACACAGAGTTGGGGAAGGAAGCTAAGTATTAAATTGTTTTTTATTTATTTTTAACACAGCTTTATTGAGGCATAACTGACATAAAATAAACAGCACGTCTTTAAAACGTACATATTGGCAACTTTTGACATATGTATACACTTATGAAATCATCATTACAATCAAGATAATGAACATATTAATGTCACTGTTGATTAGTTGGAGTACCTGGGTGGCACAAATGGTTACGCTCTGGACCAATAGCCAAAAGATTGGCAGCTCAAACTCACCCAGAGGCACCTTGGAAGACAGGCTGGTGATCAGCTTCTGAAAGATCACAGCTTTGAAAACCCTATGGAGCAGTTCTACTCTGCACACGTGGGTCTCCATTAGTCAGAATTGACTCGATGACGACTAAGAACAACGTCAAACAGATTAGTTTGCATTTTCTAAAATTTTATACAAATAGAATCATATAGCATGTGCTCTTTCTTTTGATCTGATTTTTTTCACTCAGCAAAATTAATTTGAGATTCATCCATATCGTTGAGTGCATCAATAGTTCATTCCTTTTTATTGCTAAGTAGTATCCCATTGTATAGCTATATCATGATTTGTTTATCTCTTCACCTGTTGATAGCCATTTAAATTTTTCTAGTTTTTGGTTATTACAAATAAAGCTGTTATGAACATTCATGTGCAAGTTGTGGTATGTTGTTGTCAGATGCCATCGAGTCCGTTCCGACTCATAGCGACCCTGTGTACAACAGAATGAAACACTGCCCGGTCCTGTGACATCCTCACAATCGTTGTTATGCTTAAGCCCATTGTTGCAGCCAGCGTGTTAATCCAGCTCATTGAGGGTCTTCCTCTTTTTCGCTGACCCTCCACTTTACCAAGCATGATGTTCTTCTGCAGGGACTGATCTCTCCTGACAACATGTCCAAAGAATGTGAGATGTAGTCTTGCCATCCTTGCTTCTAAGGGACATTCTTGGTTGTACTTCCTCCAAGACAGATTTGTTCGTTCTTTTGGCAGTCCATGGGTATATTTAATGTTCTTCTCCAACACCACAATTCAAAGGCATCAATTCTTTTTTGGTCTTCTTTATTCATCGTCCAGCTGTCACATGCATGGGAGTGACTGAAAACATCATGGCTTGGGTCAGGCGCACTTTAGTCTTCAAGGTGACATCTTTGCTTTTCAATACTTTAAAGAGGTCTTTTGCAGCAGACTTGACCAATACAACGCGTCAATGTGTCTTTTGATTTCTTTACTGCTGCTTCTGTGGGTGTTGACTGTGGATCCAAGTAAAATGAAATCCTTGACAACTTCAATCCTTTCCCTGTTTATCATGATGTTGCTTATTGGTCCAGTTGTGAGTGTTTTTGTTTTCTTTATGTTGAGGTGTAATCCATTCTGAAGGCTGTTGTCTTTAATCTTCACCAGTAAGTGCTTCAAGTTCTCTTCACTTTCAGCAAGCAAGGTTGTGTCATCTGCATAACACAGGTTGTTAATAAGTTTTCCTCCAATCCTGATGCCCTATTCTTCTTCATATAGCCCAGCTTCTCAGATTATTTGCTCAGCATACAGATTGAATAGGTACAGTGAAAGGATACAACCCTGACACACGCCTTTCCTGACTTTAAACCACGCACTATCCCCTTATTCTGTTCGAACGACTGCCTCTTGATCTATGTACAGGTTCCACATAAGCACAATTAAGTGTTCTGGAATTCCCATTCTTTGCAATGTTATCCATAATTTTTTATGATCCACACAGTCGACTGCCTTTGCATAGTCAATAACAGACAGGTAAACATCTTTCTGGTATTCTCTGCTTTCAGCCAGGATCCATCTGACGTCAGCAACGATATCCCTTGTTTCATGTCCTTTTCTGAATCTGGCTTGAATTTCTGGCAGTTCCCTGTCGATATACTGCTTCAGCCACTTTTGAAAGATCTTCAGCAAAATTTTACTTTCGTGTGATATTAATGACATTGTTCGATAATTTCCAAATTTAGTGGGATCACCTTTCTTGGGAATAGGCATAAATATAGATCTCTTCCAGTCAGTTGGCCAGATAGTTGTCTTCCAAATTTCTTGTAATAGACACGTGAGTACTTCCAGCGCCGCATCCATTTGTTGAAACATCTCAGTTGGTATTCCGTCATTTCCTGGAGCCTTGTTTTTCACCAATGCCTTTAGTGCAGCTTGGACCTCTTCCTTCAGTACCATTGTTTCCTGCTTATATGGTACCTCCTGAAATAGTGGAATGTCGACCAATTCTTTTTAGTATAATGACTCTGTCTATTCCTTCTGCCTTCTTTTGATGCTTCCTGAGTCATTTAATATTTTCCCCATAGAATCCTTCAATATTGCAACTGGAGGCTTGAGTTTTTTCTTCAGTTCTTTCAGCTTGAGAAATGCAGAACATGTTCTTCCCTTTTGGTTTTCCATGTCCAGGTCTTTGCACATGCCATTATAATACTTTACTTTGTCTTCCCGAGCTGCCCTTTGAAATCTTCTGTTCAAGTCTTTTACTTCATCATTTCTTCCTTTCACTTTAGCTACTAGATGTTCAAGAGGAAGTTTCAGAGTCTCTTCTGACATCTATTTTGTTTTTTTCTTTATTTCCTGTCTTTTTAATGACCTCTTGCTTTCTTCATGTGTGATGTCCTTGATGTCATTCCACAACTTGTCTGGTCTTTGGTCATTAGTATTCAACACGTCAAATCTATTCTTGAGACGGTCTCTAAATTCAGGTGGGATATACTCAAGGTCATACTTTGGCTCTCGTCAACTTGTTCTAATTTTCATCAGTTTCAGCTTGAACTTGCATATGAGCAACTGATGGTCTGTTCCACAGTTGGCCCCTGGCCTTGTTCTGACTAACGATATTGAGCTTTTCCATCGTCTCTTTCCACTGATGTAGTTGATTTGATTCCCGTGTATTCCATCCAGTGAGGTCCGTGTGTATAGTCACCATTTATGTTGGTGAAAAAATGCATTTGCAATGAAGAAGTTGTTGGTCTTGCAAAATTCTATCATGCAATCTCAGGCATCATTTCTATCACCAAGGCCATATTTTCCAACTACCGATCCCTCTTCTTTGTTTCTAACTTTCGCTTTCCAGTCTCCAGTACTTATCAATGTATCCTGATTGCATGTTTGATCAATTTCAGACTGCAGAAGTTGGTAAAAATATTCATTTTCTTCATCTTTGGCCTTAGTGGTTGGTGGGTAAAGTTAAATAATAGTCTTATTAACTGGTCTTTCTTGTATGTGTATTGGATATTATCCTATCACTGACAGCGTTGTACTTTAGCATAGATCTTGAAATGTTCTTTTTGACGATGAATGCAACGCCATTCCTCTTCAAGACGTAGTTCCCAGCATAGTAGACCATATGATTGTCTGATTCAAAATGGCCAATACCAGTCCATTTCACCTCACTAATGCCTGGGATAGCCATGTTTATGCATTCCATTTCATTTTTGATGACTTCCAATTTTTCTAGATTCATACTTTGTACATTCCATGCTCTGATTATTAATGGATCTTTGCAGCTGTTTTTTCTCATTTTGAGTCATGCCACATCAGCAAATGAAGGTCCCAACAGCTTGACTGCATCCACGTCATTAAAGTTGACTCTACTTTGAGGAGGTAGCTCTTCGCCAGTTGTCTTTTGAGCCCCTTCCAGCCCGAGGGACTCATCTTCCGGCACTATATCAAGCAATGTTCCGCTGGTATTCATAAGGTTTTCACTAGCTAGATCTTTTCAGAAGTAGACTGCCGGGTCCTTCTTCCTAGTCTGTCTCAGTCTGGAAGGTCATGTGAAACCTATCCGCCATGGGTGACCTTGCTGGTATTTGAATACCAGTGGCATAGCTTCCAGCATCACAGCAACACAGAAGCCCCCACAGTAAGACAAAGTGACAGACACATGAGGGAGTTGTGGTATAGACATACTTTTTCATCCCACATATGTGTAATGGCTGGGTCATATAGTAAATATATGTTTAACCTTTAAAGGAAGTACCAAGCTATCTTCCAAAGTGTTTGTATCATTTTACATTCCTACCAGCAAGTATGAAAATTCCAGTTGCTCAGCATCCTCACCAGTATGTGATTTGATCAGTCGTTTAAATTTTAGACTTCCTAATAATTGTGTAGTGGTATTTCATTGTAATTTTAATTTGCATTTCCTAATGACTAATGATGTTGAACATCTTTGCATGTGCTTACTTGCCATCTGTAGATGCTCTTTGGTGAAGTGTCTGTTCAAATCTCTTGCCCATATTAGAATAAACTAGGTTGTTTGTTTTCTTATTGAGTTTGAGAGTTACTTGTATATTTTGGATACAAGTCCTTTATCAAATATATGATATGCAAATATTTGCTCCCAATCAGTGGCTTGTATTTTCATTCTCTTAACAATGTCTTTCAAAGAGCAAATGTATTTAATTTTGATAAAGTCCAATTTATCAGAATTTTCTTTTATTATTTGTGCTTTTGGTGTTATATCTAAGAGTTCTCTTAAGTTCTATGTTAGCTGCATCCCACAAATTTTGACATGTTGTGTTTTCATTTTCATTCAATTCAAAATATTTTTTAATTTCTCTTGATTTCTTTTGTGATTCACGGGTTAAGAAGCATGTTATTTAGTTTTCAAACATTTGGAGTTCTCCAGATATCTTTTTGTTTTAATTTCATTTTGGTCATAGAATATACTTTGTATTACTTGAATCCTTTTACATCTATTGTAACCTGTTTCACAGTCCAGAATATGGACTATTTTGGTAAATATTCTGTATGCGCTAAAGAAGAATGTGTATTCTGCTAGTGTTGGGTGGAGTGTTCTATGAAAGTCAATTAAGCCAAGTTGGTGGATAGTATTGTTCAAGGCTTCTATATCCTAAATGATTTTCTGTCTACTTGTTTTATCAATTATTTGGAGAGTGGTGTTGAAATGTCTGACTAAAATTGTGAATTTGCTTATTTTTCTTTACAGTTCTATCAGTTTTTACATTCTGTATTCTGAAACTTTATTGTTACATACATAAACATTTAGGATTATTATGTCCTCATGAGAAATTGACCTCTTTATCATTATGAAATGTCCTTTTTTATCCCCATAGTATTTTTTTGCCCTGAAATCTACTTTGTCTAATATTAATATAACTACTATAGCTTTATTTTGGTAAGTGTTGGCAGAGTATATCTTTTCCCATCCTTTTACTTTTAACCTATTTATTCCTTTATATTTAAAGTGGGTTTCTTATAGGCATTATATACTTGGATCTTGCTTGATTATCCAATCTAACAGACTCTGCCTTTTAAAAAAAGTACTTTAAATGTATTTTGACCATTTACTTCTAATGTGATTATTGGTATAGTTGCATTTGAGTCTGTTGTTAGGTGCTATTGAGTCAGTTCTGACTCCTAGTGACCCTACGTACAACAGAAGAAAACACTGCCTGGTCCTGCACCATCCTCATAATCATTGTTATGCTTGAGCCCATTGTTGCAGCCACTGTGTGAATCCATCTCATTGATGGACTTTTTCACTGACCCTCTACTTACCAAGCATGATGTCCTTTTCCAGGGACTGGCCCCTCCTGATAACATGTCCAAAGTATGTGAGACAAAGTCTCGCCATCCTGGCTTCTAAGGAGCATCCTGGCTATACTTCTTCCAAGACAGATTTGTTCGTTCTTCTGGCTGTCCATGGTGTATTCAACATTCTTTGCCAACACCATAATTCAAAGGTGTCAGTTCTTTTTTGGTCTTCGTATTCATTGTCCAGCTTTCACATGCATATGAGGTGATTGAAAACACCATGGCTTGGGTCAGGTGCACCTTAGTCCTTAAAGTGACATCTTTGCTTTCGAACACTTTAAAGAGGTCTTTTGCAGCAGATTTGCCCAATGGAAAGTGTTGTTTGATTTCTTGAATGCTGCTTCCATGGGTGTTGATTGTGGATCCAAGTAAAAGGAAATCCTTGACCACTTCAATCTTTTCTCTGTTTATCATGATGTTGCTTATTGGTCCAGTTGTGAGGATTTTTGTTTTCTTTATTTTGAGGCACCCCACTCCACCAGTAAACTTTGGCTGGAAGCACTTAGCTCTCTTGCTCCATGAGTCAGCAAGCCTAACTCCAAAAAGTGTCTGGAGGCACCCCACTCCACCAGGAAGCCTCCTGCTCAAAGACACTCAGCTCTCTCATTAACATGGGTCGGCTCTAGTGACATCTCTCCTTGGTCTCCTGGTTCTGCTGCTGCTGGTCCTCTGCTGCTGCCAGTCCTCACAGTCTGTGCCATCTTCAGTGTAACAGCTCTCCTCATTTCCTTCTGAGTCCTCTATCCATTCACAGTTTCAAAACTGCTTCCACATTTTATGTATCTGTTAGAGTAGCACCCCACTCTTGGTACCAAATTCTATCTTAGTTATCTAGTGCTGCTATAACAAATACTACAAATGGATAGCTTTAACAAACAGAGGTTTATTCTCTCACAGTCTAGTAGGCTAGAAGTCCAAATTCAGGGTGTCAGCTCCAGGGGAAAGCTTTCTCTCTCTGTCAGCTCTGGAGGAAGGTCCTTGTTATCAATCTTCCCTTGGTCTAGGAGCTTCTCTGTGCAGGAACCTCAGGTCCAAAGGACATACTCTGCTCCCGGCACTGCATTCTTGGTGGTATGAGGTACCCCTGTCTCTCTGCTTGCTTCTCTCTTTTATATCTCAAAAGAGACTGGCTTAAGACACAGTCTAATCTTGTAGATCTCATCAACATAACTGCCACTAATCCATCTCATTACCATCATAGAGATAGGATCTACAACACATAGGAAAATCACATCAGATGACAAAATGGTGGACAATCACACAATACTGGGAATCATGGACTAGCCAAATTGATATACATATTTTTTGGGGACACAATTCAATCCATGACACCAACTGTGGCTGGAGAAAGTCAATCATGGTCACCGGACTTCAGGGACTGAAGATAGGACAGGTCTCTATGGATAGTGAGGAAATGACTGGTTTTCAATGGAAACCAACTGAATCATACAATGGAAGAGCTGGAATCTACCTTACAAAAACTTGCTCCAACTTCATCATATTACAGACGAAGAAACTGAAGCTCAAAGAAATGAAGTGACTTCTTCAAGTTCAAATAATTAATGTAGTTAATAGTAGGACAGAGTCTGGGATCCAATTGCCTAGCCACGTTTTCTTTCTTCTGTGTTCCATAAGAGCAGGAAATAGTCACCATCCTGAATGCAATGCTTGAGGAAATAGTAGGTATTCAAGAAATATTTGCTGAATACAAAGAAGTACTGAGTTACTTTCTACAACGTTAGCATGCTTTCTTTGTTTATCAGTTAGGATAAAGTTTTTCTACCTATAATAGAAAATCCTCAAAAGAATGGTTTAAGGTTTATTTATCTTTCAGATGAAAGAAGTCTGGGGCTAGGATGAGGACTTTAACGTGTCACACTGTCCCTATCTCCTTCTATGTTTTGTTCTGCCATCCTTAGCATGTGGCATCTATCTTTTGTCTTATAAAACTGGTGCTTTAGCCATACATTTGAATTTCAGGATGGAAGAATACAAAGTAGATCCATGGTAAAAAGGTTTCCTGGAAGTGCCACTCAGTTTCCACTTAAAACTCATTGTTTGAAACATAGACATGTGACCACACCTGGTCCCAAGGACTTTTAGCTGGGTACATTGTTTTCTTGAATATATATGGGTTTTGTTAAAGAAATAAGATGGAATGGGTATTTGGGGGGCAACTAGCAGTGTCTGGCACAATCTAAAAAAAGTTAATAATTGTTTGAAATATTATGTTTCCTGCAGTTTTGATATGCACAATTACCAGAACAATAATTTGAAGGACCTTAGAGGTATTTATCGGAAGAGACATAAACAGAAAAAATGCTGGCTTGGTTCAGATAATATTCTAATGTTCTGGTTCAGTAGTTTTAGAAAATATTGGTTCAGTTTTGGTTCATATTAGTTCAATAAGATTTTACTGTTTTTCATACAAATCTTCTTTGGGTGAGTCCACAATTTAGAAAAAAAGAAATAATTTAGTTTCAGTTCAGTACTGGTTTTCACAAATTAGAGTGATCTGTTCCAATTTTTGGTTCATAGTTTGGGTCAACTCCAGTTCCTAATTGTGATATGTCCAGACAAGGAATTTTGCAATTATGGTTTAGAATGGCAGACATAGGCCAAAGAACTGATTTCCACTTAAAAACAACAACAACAAAAATCTCAAACTCAATGCCATCAAGTCGATTCTGACTCGTACCGACCCCATAGGGTTTCCAAGGCTGTAAATCTTTATAGAAGCAAACTGTCACATCTTTCTCCCATGGAGGGGATGGTGGGTTTGAAGCGCCGACCTTTTGGTTAGTAGCCGACTGCTTTTAACCACTGCGCCACCAGGGCTTAGGCAGGAATTTATTAACTCTGCTTTTCTTTTGCAGAAACTAATAATTCTAATGGCTTCGAAGAACTCTAAATTTATCTCCTTGATTTGTCATAGTTAAAGGTCCCACTTCTGATAGATGGGCCCAAATTAACATACTGGCCAGTTTCATACTTGTTCTATAATATTGTTGTTGTTAGGTGCCGTTCAGTTGGTTCCAATTCGTACTGATCCTATGTACAACAGAAAGAAACACTGCCTGGTCCTGTGCTATTCTCACAATTGTAACTATGTTTGAGCTCATTGTTGAAGCCACTGTGTCATTACATCTCGTTGAGGGTCTTCCTCTTTTTCACTGACCCTCTCCTTTACCAAGCACAATGTCCTTCTCCAGGGACTGGTCCCTCCTGATAACATGTCCAAAATACATGAGAAGAAGTCTTGTCAGCCTCACTTCTAAGGAGCTTTCTGACTGTACTTCCAAGACAGATTTGCTGATTCTTCTGGCAGTCCATGGTATACTCAATATTCTTCGCCAACACTGTAATTCAAGTACATCAATTCTCCTTCAGTCTTCCTTATTCATTGTCCAGCTTTCACATACATATGAGGCTATTGAATATACCATGTCTTGGGTCAGGTACACCTTAGTCCTCAAAGGGGCATCTTTGCTGTTTAATACTTTAAAGAGGTCCTTTGCAGCAAATTTGCCTAATGCAGTAAGTCATTTGACTTCTTCTTCTTTTTTTTTTTTTATTGTACTTCAGGTGAAGGCTTACAGAACAAGTAGTTTCTCATGAAACAGTAGTACACATGTTGTTTTATGACATTGGTTAACAACCCACAACATATCAACCCTCTAACTTCTCAACCTTTTCTTTTTGGTG
>NW_004443940.1:17623750-17624866 GCF_000243295.1 Trichechus manatus latirostris | reverse complement strand
GTCTTATTGTTTCTCCTCTGTATGTGACTTCTTTTTTTTCACAAGCTGCTCTCAGGATTGTTTGTTTGTCTTTGGTTTTGGCGAGTGTGATTATGCTATGCCTCGGTGATTTTCTTTTGGGGTCTCTTCTATATGGGGTTCGTTGAGCTTCTTGGATGGCCAGCTTTTCATCTTTCTTGATATTGGGGAAGTTGTCTGTCAGCAGTCCTTAATGATCCTCTCTGTGTTTTCTGTTTTCTCCCCCTGCTGGAATTCCAATCACTCACAAATTTTTGCTTTTGATTGTGTCCCTCATAACTCTCAGGGTCTCTTCATTTTTCTTTGTTCTTTTTTCTGAGTTTTCCTGAAATGCAGTTGTATCCAAGTGTTTGTCTTCAATTCCACGGATCCTGTCTTCCACCGTTTCAAATCTGCTTCTCAGCCCTTCTATGACACCATCCATTTCTGAAATCTTGTTGTTTATCTTTTGGATTCCTAATTGTTGTCTTTGTATAATTTCTAGTTGTGAATTTATTTTGGCATTTTGTTCCTGCATTATTTTCCTGAATTCTTCCGACTTTTTATCTGTATTTTCCATGAGTTTGTCTACTTTTTCCTCATATTTGTCAGCTTTTTGCCTCAGTTCTTGGAGAATTCTGAGTATTAGAGATTTGAATTTCCTATCAGGTAGTTCTAGTGCATTTTCTTACACCGAGAGTCATCTGGTGTTTTATTTTGGGTGCTTACTGGAACCATCCTGTCCTGTTTTTGTAAATGTTTTGTTATTGTCTGTTGTCTTCGGGGCATTCAGTAGCTATTTTTCTCGTTTATTGATTGTAGATTTGTTTGTTTCATCCCTTTTTTTAAAGAAAATTGGACTATGGCTGAGCCGGCGGACTGTATGTTCTTTGTTGTTTGCTTGTCTCTGGGCACAATACTTTCCACCTCCTTCTCCAACTGGCAGGGTCAGTCACTTATATATGGTATGGCAGGGCAGGTCTAGCTGAAGAGGAGTTACTGGGATGGATTGTTTGTGGCACTTACTACAGCCACCAGAGCGGGTCGGTAATCAGTGCAGGGCAGGTTCCAGTAGGCCGTGCCCGTGCTGCTTGGTGGTGTGATGTCAAGTGCCTGGTG
>NW_004443940.1:17587175-17622406 GCF_000243295.1 Trichechus manatus latirostris | reverse complement strand
GTCAGTTTTCTCACTCCATTTGGTGCTTGGCTGAGTTCTTTATCTCTTCATTTGATGTTTTAGGGTTTCAGGATTGTTGTATTCTCTGTTTGGCTTAGTTTTTCGAATCTTTTCTGTGGAGGGATGGCGTGGTGCTTCTGCCTAGAGGGCCATTTTGCCTGAACTCTGTCATTGGACTTCTTGACTGCTGCTTCCATGGACATTGGTTGTGAATCCAGGTAATATTAATCTATAATATTAACACACCCCATTTAAAACTTCTCTGTTTTTGCACAGGAAGTTTTATATTTCCAGGATTTGAGATTCTTTTCATCATTCCTAGCTCTAGAACACTATTCTGGATTTTGCTTTGTATGGTGTCTCACAAAATACACTTAAAATAGAGACTGCAAATTCAGCTTTTTATAGGGACTAGGGACGTGTAAATTTCAGAAGCAGAGCATGTGTAGGAAGTGGTGGAGATCTGCTAAGGCAAATCTGTCTGATTAGGGCCTTGGGCTGATTGGGAAACTTGAGGTCTGAGTTCATACGAAAAATTCTGATTTTTAAATATCAGTCACTTAAAAAAATTAGAATCAATGAGTAGGTCACTACTGTGTAGGCCAAAGAATACACATCCACAGGTCAGATACTTGGAATGCTGGTTTTCAGTGTTTGGTTTAAATGTCCCACATTCCTTCATGTCCTCTTTGTTCTCTTCTATGCTTAACTTGATGATTCTGCACTTATCCTTTAGGGTAAAAATGTTGATAAAATAATTAAAAGTGGCTTCCTCCTTTCTTTGTAATGTAACATTGAAAATTCAAAATACATTGCCTAAGGTACAAACTATATATTTCTTCTCATTGTCTAGGAAAGAATGACTAGATGAAAAGATGACAGTAATGAGGACAGGAATTCAACTCCCTAGGTATGACTGTATGCTTCTCTTATGGCCATTGGCCACCCCTATGAAATTAGGTCATTTTGCACATATGACCATTGGTCACGAAGTAGAAAAGGCAAGAGGATGTTAATGGTTCAGTGCAATCCTTCCCACACACTGGAACAAAATCAATCAAGTGACAAGTCTGCAGGTGCTTATGCACTACTTTTTTATTTTCCAAAATGCGTTTCATGAGTGCTAACTGTGTGCTAAGTCTGCAGTAAGATAGCAGGTGGAATACAGGGTAGTTGGGTACCTTTCACTGGATTTTACTTGTTTATTTAGTTATTTAAATTTTGTTTCTTTTGTTTTTGTTGTTGAGAACATACATAGCAAAAATACAATTCCACAGTTTCTGGAGTTCATGAGAATTTGAAATTTTGTTCTGCGTATTTCTCCTTTTGATCAGGATTCTTCTATGGAATCTTTGATCGAAATATTTAGTAATGGTAGCCGAGCACCATCCAGTTCTTCTGGTCTCATGGCAATGGAGGCAGTTGTTCACAGAGGCAATTAGCCACACATTCCATACCCTCCTCCCATCCCTGTCTCTCCTTTGTCTGTTGCTCCAGGCAAATAGAGACAATTATTGTGCCTTGAACAGCTGCTTTCAAGCTTTGAAGATCCCAGGCACTACGCAAAGAACTAGGAGGTAGAACAGAAGCACTGAATAGATTATTAGGCCAATTAACTGGGATGTGCCATGAAACTATGACCCTAAACCTCCAAACCAATGAACCAAATCCCGTGAGGTTTTTTGTTGTACATAGTCAGCCTCAACAGTTACTCTCTTGCTCTCTCTCTTTTTTGTGTGTGTGTTGTAGTCCCTGACTTAGGACAGGGTCCTGTTTCAACAATTTTGTAGTAAGTTGGTTCTAATGTAAGTTGAATAACCTTTTTTTTTTGTAGTTTTTATTATTGTTATCTTTTCTTATCAGGAGCCCTGGTGGCACAGTGGCTAAGGCACTCTGCTACCAACTGAAAGGTCAGCGGTTTGAACCCACCAGCCACTCCATGGGAGAAAGATGTGGCAGTCTGCTTCTGTAAAGATTTACAGCCTTAGAAACTCTATGGGGCCGTTCTTCTCTGTCCTATAGGGTTGCTGTGAGTTGGAATCAACTCAATGGCAGTGGGTTTAGGTTTTTGGACATTATCAGTATCTTTAAAAATCCGACCTTTATTTGTCTTTGGAGGTTGGAAACATTACATAAAACAGATATGATGACATCAACAAATTATGCACTGCATAATTGATAAGATGTACAAAACAATCCAAAACAAAACTGTCTTAAGTGCGGCATCGTAACTGGAATATGCTGTTAAGTCAGGGACTAACTGTATATCACACAACTTTCGCCATTTCATTCTTTACAGGTGTACAACTTATTGACAGCAATTTTAACAATCAGCTGTGCAGCTCTACCCTTAATCAATGTGATTTTTTCATCATTGTTAACCCCACCTTTCCCTTCTCTCCTGTCTCTGGTAACCACTAATAAACTTTGTTCTCTATACATTTGCCTTCAAGCTCCATCCATATTGTAATATGTATCAAGCCTTCGTTTCTTCTACTGGCTGAGCAGTATTCCATTGTACGTATGTGCCATGTTTTGTTTAACCATTCATCTGTTGACGGGCATTTAGGTTGTTTCCACCTTTTGACTATTGTGAATAGTGCTGCAATGGACATTGGGGTACAAGTCTCTTTTTGAGTCTTTGCTTCCAAGTCTTTTGGGTGTATACCTAGGAGTGGAATTGCTGGGTCACATGGTAGTTCTGTTTTTAGATTTTTGAGGAACCACCACACTGTTTTCTACAGTGGCTGTACCATTTTGTATTCCCACCAGCAATGGGTAACTGTTTTAATTTCCCCACATCCTCGCCAACATTTGTTATTTTCTTATATTTATTTATTTTATCTTAGCCATCCTAGTGGGAATGAAATGGTATTTTGCTGTGGTTTTGATTTTCATCTCTCTAATGGCTAATGACACTGAGCATCTTTTCATGTGTTTGGTGGCCATTTGAATGTCCTTTTTGGTGAAATGTCTATTCAAGTCCTTTGGCCAATTTATGATTGGGTTATTTGCCTTTTTGTTGTTAAGTTATTGAAGTTTTATATATATTTTGGTTATTAGATTCTTATCAGATATATGGTTTCTGAAACTATTCTCCCAATCAGTAACTTGTCTTTTCACTTTTTTTGGTAAAGTGTTTTGATGAACAAAAACTTTTAATTTTTATGAGGTTACTTGTTTATTTTTAACATTTTAATTAAAGGGAAGGAGCCTTTGCTATCTGGTCTAAGCTGTGAGGATATAAGCCTTGAAGCTGCAGCAGACATAGTTCCTTCTTCAGGAGAAAGTTTGTTGGAGAATACAGCCAACATGCAGAGAGGAGTGTTCTTTCTCACCTGGATTACTGTGGCAGCTTCCTGACTTGTCTCTCTGCTTCTCCCTTTGCTCACTGACAGCTACTTTCAATGCAGGAGCTGGAGTAATTCTTGAAAAATGAGTCAGATATCACTGTTTTGCTCAAAACCCTGCTTTGGCTCCCAATCTTGCTCAGAGTAAAAATTGAATTCCTTACTGTGGCTTATACTGTGCTTTATTTACCTCTCTGCTCTCATCTCCTCCCCCTTGTTCACTCTGATCCAGCTGTTCTTCCAAAATGCCTGGCAAGGTCCAGCCTTAGGGCCTTTGCACTGTCTGTTTCCTGTCCCTAGGACACTCTTCCCATAGATATTTTCAAGACTTATGCCCTCTGCTCCTGTGAGTCATCCTCAAATCTCATCTCCTCACTGAGGACTGGTTTAATTGGTTAGTCAAATATTATTGCCTAACTTGATCCAGAGTTCTTAATCTCATCCATAAAGCCATCATCAGGGGCTTGACAAAGTCCTGTATCTTATTAATACATATCCTAAAAGCATGACCTTGCTCTATCAGGCTCATCAGTCTAGCAGAAAAGACAATAAGGCTAATTGGGACTTAGATTTGGTTAGATGAAATCTAAGACTCCTTCCTTCTGTAAGAATGAACCATTCTGTTCTGTTCTGTCCAATGTTTAATTTCACCCAAGCTCAGTATCATCCCTCAATCTTTATAAAGATGATAATAAAAATAATGATGATTATTATGATGATGATGACAGTAAAATCGTTAACCCCAATATAACGTTTCCTATGTGCCAGGCACTGCTGTAGTGCTTTATGTACATTCATTCATTTATTGCTCACTATAGTCCTATGAAGGAGCTCTGGTGGCACAGTGGTTAAGCGCTCGGCTACTAACCAAAAGGTTGGCTATTCAAACCCACCAGCTGCTCTGCTGGAGAAAGATGTGTCATTCTGCTTCTGCAAAGATTATAGCCTTGGAAACCCTGTGGGGCAGTTCTACTCTGTCCTATAGGGTCATGATGAGTCAGAATCGACTTGATGGCAATGGGTTTAGTTTGGTTTATAGCAGTACGAAGTTGGTGCTATTATT
Source organism: Trichechus manatus latirostris (assembly GCF_000243295.1). Lineage (NCBI taxonomy): Eukaryota > Metazoa > Chordata > Mammalia > Sirenia > Trichechidae > Trichechus > Trichechus manatus. The sequence goes on along the minus strand of NW_004443940.1, from coordinate 17,617,993 downwards.
ATCCCATTTATTAGATGAGGAAACTGAGGCGCAGAGATATTATGTAAATTGCCCAAGCCCTCACAGCTAATAAGTGATGGAGCCATGATTTAACTTAGGCATTATGATTCCACAGTAGATGATATTTTGTTTTTCAGATGGTAGAAAACCCTCCTCAAGCTGGCTTAAGCCAGAAGGGGAATTTAGTCCTTCCCATAACTGACCAGTCCCTGGGTAGGCCTTACTTCAGGCTTGGCTGTATCCAAGTGCTCAATCCATCAGACGCTTCCACCTCTCATCTCTCAGCCCTGTTCTCCTCTGACTTGGCTTCATATCAGGGCAGCCTCTCTCCAAGTAGTGACCCCAGCAACAGTAGGCCCACATCATTATAAGCTTCAAGTTCAGAAGAGAGGGAGAGAGTCTTCCTTTAATACTTCCAGCATAAGCATCAGGAGTGAATCTCAGTGATCCCAGTTGGGTAATAGACTCATAAATGAATAGCTTACTGTCGTTACTGGGATAGAATATGCTGATTGGCCAGTTCTTGGTCATGTGACAACCTGTGCGTCTGTGGGTTGGGGGCAGTATTGGGTTTGCCTCATCACAACCACAAAGGCCAAGAGTGGGTAAGGAGCTGTTGCACTAAAGATAAATGGAGCACCATTACAAGCAGAAGGATGGATATTGGGAAAAGAAAAATATTGGATGTCCATTGCAGGTAGGCAGTGTATTTTCTTTGCTTGTTTTTTTTGTACATATGAGGAATCTTGGGTTTGTACAGATTAAACGATTTGCCCAAGATAGTAGGCCTAGAGCAACAGGCCAGCATTTGAATTCCAAAGCTTGTGCCATGCTGTCGTAGAAAGGTAAACTAGAAATGATTGAAATGGTAGGGTGGTATTTGTGGGTCAGGAGACCACCTGGTGTTGTGTCTGGTCACTCTGTCACCTCCCCATCTTGCCTTTAAGCGCAGCCCTGAGTTGCTCCGACTCCATGACTCCTAGGATTGGTCTTCAGAAAGAAAGGAAGGTGACTGAGATGGGGTGAGGGTAGCAGAGTGGAGCTTCCTTGAAACGGCAAACTCAGTGACCTCGAGGAGCCTTGTTTCTGTGGGCTAATCGGAGTAATTTTAGACTCTTAATTAGCCTCTGGCAATTATTTTTCACATCCAGAATTCCCCAGTTTCTTTTACGCAGAGTGGTTTAGCCTTTTTGCAGACCGCGTCATCTCCTTATTTTTGGATCTGTTTAAAAAACCACCAGCCCCAAAGCCTCCCAAAAATCTAGTCTGGAAGCCAAGCCGTTGCCTGGGCTGTGTGTACACCTTCAAAGGGAAGGATGGTCTGGAGGCCAGAAGCCATGCAGGCAACAGTTTGAAGTGGTTTAAACTAATGCGTTTTAGTTATTTTTTGCTTAATCCCCCCACCATTCTTTTTGTTGTTGTTAAGAAATGGTGTCAAATTCACTAAACAACTGGCTTTATTTTTTTTAAATAATTTTTTGTTTTATCTTTTGTTGAAAATATACATAGCAAAACATACACCAATTCAACAATTTCTGCATGGACTATTCAGTGACATTGATTATATTAAGTTGTGCAACCATTTTCACCCTCCTTTTCTGAATTATTCCTCCAGCATTAACATTAAACTCACTGCCCCTATCTAACCTTTCGAGTTGCTGAACAACTGGCTTTATTTTTAAAAATTCAAAATGTGTGAATAGGTAGTGCAAGCATATGGTGCAAATATCAGAAGATACAAATGGGATAAAGTGAAAAGTAATTCTATTTTCCAGCCCTAGGTCTCAGGCACCCAGACAGTCATGTTGGTTTGAATATCAAAGTCTTAGGATAGCAGTTGCCTGCAGCTGGCAAGATTTACTAATCTTCCAGTTCAGTCTGAGTCTCACTCTCAAAAGCAAAGGCCTGCCCTTTTCCTTTAGTTGTTAGGACGGGCAGCTCTCCCAGATCCGCGAGGTAAGCATCTTTAAAGATGGGGGTTGTGATTGGCTGTTATTGAGTATTATGTTAATTAAACATGGCTGTTTACAGTTCTCTTTAAGTTTTTGACATTCACTTAAAACGTTAAAAATGCATTGTTAACTGATAGCATTTGACAAGATTATATTGCAGACCCTATTTCTCTTAAATTTTTTACAGTGAAATTAGAACTGGGGAACCTGTATCGCCGCTGCCATAGACCCAGCAGAGGCTGTGGGCTCAAGGTTAAGACTATACTTTCAGGTATCATTTCTATAGTTCGTTACTAGAGAGGATTCTCTGAGTAGAGCACCGGAAACCACGAGGAGGAGGCGCAGGTTCTCTCCTGAGCGGGAATTTGCCGTTGATAATCGTTCTTATCTTTCTTTTGGGAGAGTAAGAAGGAGAGAGTGCAGTCTGAGTGATTTCCATATAGGATAAAAAAGTAGTCTATGTTGGAGTAAGTCTTGTCTTCCTAAGAGTCACTCGTTCTAAAACTTTCCAAAACTTTGCTTGTTGTTAATCTCCATACCATGATTTCTTTGGAAAATCTCTCCATTCTTAATTTGTTTAGCCTATCATCATTACGGAGCCCTGATGGTACACTGGTTAAGAGCTCGACCGCTAACCTCCTTGGAAACCAAACCCTATGGAGCTGTTCTACTGTGTCCTGTACGGTCGCTATGAATCAGAATCGACTCCCCGGCAATGAGTTTGGTTCAGTTTTAGAGTCATCATTACAGAGCCCTGGTGGGGCAGTGGTTAAGAGCTTAACTGCTAACCAAGAGGTGAGCAGTTCAAATCCACCAGAGCTCCTTGGGAACCCATAGGGCAGTTCTACTCTCTCCTACAGGTTCGCTATGAATCGGAATTGACTGGATAGCAACAGGGTTGGTGACGGAGCCCTGGTGGCGCAGTAGATAAGAGCTAGGCTGCTAGCCAAGTGTCAGCAGTTCGAATCCATAGAGTCACTGGCTACGGGTTTTTTTTTTTTTTTTTTTTGTATCTTCGTTATAGGGAGCCCTGGTGGCGCAGTGGTTAAGAACTCAGCCGCTAACCAAAAGATTGGCAATTCAAATCCACTAGCCTCTCCTGTGATAAACCCTGTGGGTTTATCATCATTATCATCATTATTAATCATTTGTTGTTGCTAGTTGACATTAAGTGGATTCCTCCAACTCATGCAACTCATGGAGGACTCCATGCATGCAGAATAGAACTGCTCTGTAGTGTTTTGAAGGCTGTGACCTTTAGAAAGCAGATCTCCAGGCCTGTCTTCCAAGGTGTCTCTGTGTGGACATCTCTCAGTGGGTTCCAACAGTCACCCATTTGGGCCGCCCAGGGACTGAGCATCTATTAGAAGTAAAAAAATTTGTAAAGAGTTTAAATGGAAAAAACATATTCTCCATAAGATGTCTACAATTTATTTTCAGAGTTCAGCATAGACAGGGAATAATAAGTTTGTGCTGTTTGGTTTAAGCTCAACTCCAAGAGCAGCAACTCTTGCCAAGAACACACAGTCCAGGGGTTTGCCAGCTACTTTCTAATCAGGAAGTTCAAGTCCCTACTACAAGCACTAACAATGTTCATACCTTGATCAATACCCTATGCTTTGCCAGTTAGCATAGTGAATGTCAGGAAGGGGTTTTACTGGTGAAAGTAGTAGCCTGCATAATGAATGTGGACCCTCAATTTGGTGAAACTGAAGATACTTGAGAAGTGTGGATGGGCAAAAATATTTCAGAGCCAATCCCTACATTACATCAACAGGGTAGAAGAACTGAATAAAGTCTGTAGCCTGCAGCCTTTGGGAAAGCACCAGAGACTTGATCTCTAAATGGTCCTAAATCTGGCCACTGGTTTAGAAGGATGTCTTGTTGTTACCCTATAAGGGTAACAGAATCTTTTTTTTTTTTCATTCAAAAATTTATACAGACATTGTTATGTGACTCTAATTGCTCTCCCCATACTGTGACAGCACCCTCCTTTCCACCCCTTATTCCCCATGTCCATTCAATCAGCTCCTAATCCTTTCTGCCTTCCCATCTCACCTCCGGACAGAAGCTGCCCATTTAGTGTCTTGTATCTACTTGAGCTAAGAGGCACACTCCTCATGAGTATCACTATGTCCCACAGTCCAGTCCAATCCCTGTCTGAAGAGTTGGCCTTGGAAATTGTTTTAGCTCTGGGCTGATAGAGAATCCAGGGGACATACTTTCTGGGGTTCCTCCAGTCTCAGTCAGACCATTAGTCTGGTCCTCTTAATAGAATTTGAGATCTGCACCCCACCTTTCTCCTGCTCCATCTGGGACTCTCTGTTATGTTCCCTGTCAGAGCGGTCATTGGTGGTAGCTGGGCACCATCTAGTTCTTCTGGTCTCAGGCTGATGAAATCTCTGGTTTATGTGGCCCTTTCTGTCTCTAGGGCTAATACTTACCTTGTGTGTTTGGTGTTCTTCATTCTCCTTTACTCCAGGTGGTTGGGACCAATTGATGCATCTTAGATGGCCGCTTGCAAGCTTTTAAGACCCCAGACGCCACTCACCAAAGTAGGATGCAGAACATTTTCTTAATAAGCTTTGTTATGCCAATTGACCTAGATGTCCCCTGAAAGCATGGTCCCAAGACCCCTACCACTGCTACTCTGTTCCTCAAAGTGTTTGATTGTATTCAGAAAACTTAGCTTTGGTTTAGTCCAGTTGTAACAAAATCTTTTTATTTATTTTAATATTTTATTGAGTTTTTGGTGAAAGTTATACACAGCAACTTAGGTTCCCATTTAACAATTTCTGCACATATTGTTTGTTCAGTGACATTGGTTACATTTTCCACATTGCGTCAACATTCTTATTATTTCCCTTCTGGTTGTTCTGTTTCCATTATTCTTGCTTCCCTGCCCCACCCCCACCCACCTTCTTATGTTTGCTTTAGGGTAAACGTTGACTGTTTGATCTCAAATATATGATTGTTTGTATACATATATAAAAAGAGCACAGTACTCATGGGTGATATAGTTTATTTTGTGAGTCAATCTGTTATTTAGTTGAAAAGTGGCCGTCTGGGATTAGTTTCAGTTCAAAGTTTAAAGGGTATCTCAGGGTGACAGTCTTGAAGTTTTCCCAGGTTTCTACTGGTCCAGTAAGTCTGAGCTTTTTTTTTTTTTTTTTAAGATTTTGAGTTTTTTTTCTACAATTTTCTCACATTCTATCCAGGACCATCTCTTGTAGCCCTGGTCAGAACAGTTGGTAGTGGTAGCCAGGCACCACTGAATTCTTCTGGTCTCCAGATAGGTGAGGTCATGGTTCGTGTAGGCAGTTGGTCCTGTAGACTGGTTTCTTCTTTGAGTCTTTGATTTTCTTCTTTCTCTGTTACTCCAGAGGAGTAGAGACCAATAGTTGTATCTTAGATGGCTGCTTGCAAGCTTCTAAGACCTCAGATGCTATTTATCAAAGTAGGATGTAGAACATAAACTTTATAGACTATGATGTACCAATTGACTTAGATGTCCCAGGAGACCATGGTCCTTAGCCTTTGAACCCAGTAAACCAATCTTGCGTGGTGTTTGGATATGTCTGGGAGGTATCTGTGACTGTGCCCCCTATGTGCTTTATTATATGTATGAGTATATGTGCAGCACTGATAAACATGTATGCTTACTGATATACCTATATATGCTCATGTATATATACGTGTATACCTTCCTATATCCATACGGAAGCTCTGGTGACATAGTGGTTACGAGGTACAGCTGCTAACCAAAAGGTTGGCAGTTTGAATCCACCAGGCGCTCCTTGAAACATCTATGGGGCAGTTCTACTCTGTCCTATAGGGTCACTATGAGTGGCAATTGACTCAATGGCAATGGATTTGGTGGGTTTTTATAATATCCATATATGCATAGATATCTAAGGGTAACAGAATTTTACATCTGGGCTATCGTCATGTCTGTCTCTGATAAACCTTTCATATAAAGCAGTGATCACAACACTTCAGACAGCTTAGAATTCCTGGGGCTTATAGAACAGGCTTTATAAAGCATTTTGTGTTTGCTTGCTAACAAGTTGTTTTTTAGTAAATGTTTGTATGTGTGGCAGAATTTGATTTGAGGTTTCCGATCAACATAACCAGGTAGGGAGGGTGTAGGGAGTAGGCAATCCTCACCTATCTCCAGGTTCTTCAGTGTCTACTGTTTCCACCAAAAAGAACTAATGTTATGTGTAAGCAAATTGGCTTAGGCTCATTTTCAATAACTCTCTCCTTTCCAAGAATTTGTGTTTTAGCTAGAAAGATGAATAGATAAATGATTGGAATAACAACTGGAAAAAAAACACAACTGAAAAGAATGTATCTCATACTTCAGGGTACAATGCATAAGAAAGAGTAGGAGGACTTCAGAAAGGGCAGTGTTGTTGTTTTTTCTTTATTTTCATCAGTTTTATTGAGCTATAATTTGTATAACATAAAATTCATCAATTTTAAGTGCACAATTTGGTGACTTTTGACAAATGTATACACTCATGTGACCACCATCACAATCAAGATGTAGAACATGCCCATCACCCCAGAAAGTTCCATTCTGCACGTTTGTAGTTGAACCCTTCCCTACCTCCTGGCCCTGATCTGGTTCTGTCACCATAATTTTGCCTTTAAAACAGTAGTTTCATATAAACAGGATCATACAGTTTATAGCCTTTTGAGTTGAGTCTGGCTTTTTTTCACTCAGCATAATGCTTTTGAGATGCATCCATGTTGCAGTGTGTATCAGTAGTTCTTTCCTTTTTATTGCTGGGTAGTATTCCATTGTATGGATATAACACATTTATCACTTCACCAGTTGATGGATGTTTGGGTTCTTTATGGATTATTATGAATAAAACTGGTATGAACATTCATATATGTGTCTTTGTGTGGACATAAATTTTCATTTCTCTTGGGTAAATGTGTAGGAGTAGAATTGCTGAGTCATATGGTAAGTTAGGAGCCCTGGTGGTGCAGCGGTTAAGAGCTTGGCTGCTGACTAAAAGGTCGGTAGTTCGAATCCACCAGTCGCTCCTTAGAAACCCTATGGGCCGGTTCTACTTTGTCCTATAGGGTCACTATGAGTTGGAAATGACTCGATGGCAACAGGTTTTTTTAAAATGGTAAGTTATATTTAAACTTATAAGAAACTGCCGTATTATTTTCTAAAGTATTTGTACTCCCACAAGCAACGTATCAGAGTTTCAGTTGCTCCACATCCTCACCAACACTTACTATTGTCAGTCTTTTTAAATTTTAGCCATCCTAATGGGTAAATAGTCAAATCTAATTATGGTTTTAATTTGCATTTCCCTAATGACTAATGATGTTGAACATCTTTTCATCTGCTTATTTTCCATTCATATTTTTTTTGAAGCATTTTTTCAAACTGTTTGGCCATATTTTTCTTCTTGTTATTGAGTTGTAGGAGTTCTTGTGTATCTTGGAGGCAAGCCTTTTGTCAGATATTTGTTTTGAAAATATTTTCTCCTGGTCTGTAACTTTCCTTCTTGATTCCATAAATGTATTTTTTGTTTGTTTTGTTTTGTTTCTGAATCATGTCTCTTGAAGAGTAAATGTTTTAAATCTTGATGAAGTTAAATTTATCCATTTTTTCTTTTTGTGTTCTACTTAGGAAATCTTTGCCTAACCCAAGATCACTAATATTTTCACCTATGTTTTCTTCTAGTAATCTTATAGTTTTATTTCTTATATTCAGGTCTATGATCTCATTTGTTTTACTTTTGCATATGCTGTGAGGTAAGTGTTGAGATTTTTTCTTCCTATGGCTATTTAATTCTTCCAACTCCATTTGTTGAAAAATTCTTTTCTTCCATTGAATTGCCTTGGCATCCTTGTAAAAAAGTCAATATATTTCTGTATTTTTAAATTTTATTCCATTGGTCTATATGTCTATCCTTATGCCAGTACTACCACTCTCTTATTTACCATAGCTTTATAATAAGGAGTCCTGGTGGTGCAGGGGTTAGGAGGTCAGCTGCTAACCAAAATGTCGGTGGTCCGAGTCTACCAGCTGCTCCTTGGAAACCCTGTGGGGCAGTTTTACTCTATCCTATGGGGTCTCTATGAGCTGGGATGGACTCAGTGGCAATAGGTTTTATAATAAGACTTGAAGTCAGATAGTATAAGTCCTTCATCTTTGTTCTTTCTTTTCTTTGAAGCCAAGCTTTAAAGCATGGGAATTTAGTTTGCTCCTGGACCTGGAGTGAGATGGCATTGGTTCAACTCCCACCTCTGCCACTTGCTCTTTGCGAGACCTTGGGCAAGTCACCTGAGCTTCCTGAATCTCATAATACTTCACAGGCTTGTGATGCTTGAATGAGTGACTGAAAGTAAAAAGTACCTTTAAAACAGTAAAGAATGATGCACATCCCCTGATATATTGCTATGGGCCAAGGAGAATTTATTCTATAGACAACCCAAAGAGAAATCTCCCTTCTTTTAGTGCTAAAAAAAATTAGCCGCCTATACTTACTTGGGAGGGAGCCCTGGTGGCACAATGGTTAAATGTTCAGCTGCTAACCAGAAGGTTGATGGTTTGAACCCACCAGTGGCTCTGTGGGAGAAAAGACCTGATAAGATTACAAAAAAAACCAAACCCATTGCTAGTTCCCCTAGGAGCAGCCGTGTCCTTTCCTGGCCCTGCTACCCTAGTCTCAGATGGACACCTGGTATTTTGGGTCAATGAACTGTTCTGGGATTTTTAGACTAGAATGGAGATAGGCTAGTCTTTCTTCAGCTGTTGAAGCTGTAAATTGTATAATCTGTGAGTTCTACGTGGCTATTTTTTCCATCTAGTGGGCTGTAATAGACTTCTGTCATGTGTGGCAGCCCAAATCTTGTGAATATCTCCGAGTTTTGATAGTGCCATATTTTATGAATCTCGACACCTCAAGGTAGACTGCAAAAACTAAAACAAAACAAACCAACCTACATTTCTCAGCTTCCTTTTCAGCAAGAGTGCAGAATTGTGGCCCAAGTTCCCCCACCAGATAATCCTGCAAGAGATTTTGACGCGGAAGTAACATATATGAGAGAGCAGTTTGGGTGAGTTGCCTCCATCTTGTTGGGAGAGGCAGTGAGGTTCTTGCTTCATGGTGGTGGCTTCCTTACCAGGTCAGTTATTTAGTGGGGTTCTTGGAATTGTTCTTGGAAGCTCAGCCTAAAGCTATTTCATCATCCTGTCAGTAATTCTGTGAACTACTCCAAAGTGGTTTTCAAAATACCTAACAAGTGATAGAATATATGCACTGGCACTGAGGGGCTGTGCGACCAGGTGGAAGTGGCTGTAAAGAGCCAGTAGGACTGATCAGGTGCACGCTGCTGAACTTCAGTCTGAGGAAAAATAATGTTCATTCATAAATCCCTTTCTCCTTTAACCATATAGATTTTGTTGCCTACAAACAAGAACCCTTATATCTTAGTTATATAGTGCTGCTATAACAGAAATACCACAAGTGGATAGCTTTAATAAACAGAAGTTTATACTCTCACAGTCTAGTAGGCTAGAAGTTTGAATTCAGGGTGCCAACTCCAGAAGAAGGCTTTCTTTTTCAGCTCTGGGGAAAGGTCCTTGTCCTCAATCTTCCCTTGGTCTAGGAGCTTCTCTGAGCAGGAACTCTGAGTCCAAAGGACTCACTCTGGTCCTGGCACTGCTTTCTTGGTGGTATGAAGTCCCAACTCTCTGCTTGCTGGCCTTTCCTTTTATCTCTTGTAAGATAAAAGGTGATGCAGGCCACACCCCAGGGCAACTCCCTTTACATTGGATCAGGGATGTGACCTGAGTAAGGGTGTTACATCCCACCCTAATCCTTTTTAACATAATCTAATCTTGCCTTATTAACCACAGGCAGAGATTGGGATTTATAATATATAGGAAAATTACATCAATCACAAAATGGAGGACAACCACACAGTACTGGGAATCATGGCCTAACCAAATTGACACATATTTTTGGAGGGATGCAATTCAATCCATGATACCTGACTTAGAGGTAACTAGGCTTTATTTATTTTTATACCAATTAAACAGTTTCTACCAGTACCGTTTAGTGACATTGATTAAATTCTTTGAGCTGTGCAACCAGTCTCACCCTCCTTTTCTGAGTTGTTTCTCCCCCATTAACATAAATTCACTGCCTCTTAAGTTTCCTATCTAATCTTCCCAGTTGCTGTTGTCAATTTGATCCCATATAGATAATTCTTAAAAGAGTGCAATGCTCAAGGCAGACATTTTTTACTAGTTGATCTAAAATATTCTTTGGTTTTAAGAAGAACAGGCGATATTTTTTGGTTTAAAGTTTAATGATTATCTCAGGGCAGCGGTTTCAGGAGTTCATCCAAACTTCATGGTTCCAGGAATTCTGAAGGCCATGAGAATTTGAGATTCTGTTCTGTGTTTTTCCCCTTTTGATCAGGATTCTTCTACGGAATCCTTAATCAAGATGTTCAGTCATGCTATCTGGGCACCATCCAGTTCCTCTGGTCTCATGACAAAGGAGGCAGTTTTTCATGGAGGCAACTAACCACACATTCCAAACTCTCCTTCTATTCCTGACTCTCCTTCTTCCTTTGTTGCTCCAGGCAAATAGAGACAAATTGTTGTGCTTTGGATGGCCTTTTGCAAGCTTTGAAGCCCCCAGGCACTATGCATTGAACTAGGAGGTAGAACAGAGGCACTAAACATGACATTAGGCCAATTAACTGGAATGTCCCATGAAACCATGACCCTAAACCTCCAAACCAAGAAACCAAATCCCATGAGATTTTTGGTTGTACATAATCAGGGTCAGCAGCTATTTTTCCTTTCTTTTTGTCATTGTAAATACATCTACCATACAACTTTTGCCAATTCAACTTTTTACAGATGTACAACTTATTGGCAGCAATTACAATAGTTGGCTGTGCAACCCTACCCTTAATCAGTTCGATATTTCCATCACTGTTAACCCCCACCCTCTTTTCTCCTCCCTCCCACCTCTGGTAACCATTAATAAACTTTGTCCTCTCTATATATGTCTTTTCTTGTTTTTTTTGTATAAGTGAGGTCATACAATATTTGTCCTTTTGTGATTGACTTATTTCACTCAGCATAATGTCTTCCAGCTCCAACCATATCGTAGCATGTATCAAGACTTCATTTCTCCTATTGGCTGACTAGTCTTCCATTGTATGTATGTATCACATTTTGTTTTTCCATTCATCTGTTGATAGGCATTTAGATTGTTTCCACGTTTTGGCTATTGTGAATAGTGCTGCAATGAACATTGTTGTACAAGTCTCTGAGTCTCTTCTTTCAAGTCTTTTGTATATATACCTAGGAGTGGAATTACTGGGTCATATGGTAGTTCTATTTTTAGTTTTTTGAGAAACCACCACAGTTTTCCATAATGGCTGTACCATTTTGCATTCCCGCCAGCCATGGGTAAGTGTTCCAATTTCCACAAATCCTCACCAACAGTTGTTATTTTCTGTTTTATTTTATTTTTTTCCTTTTATCTTAGCCACCCTAGTGGAGTCAAATGGTACTTCACTGTGGTTATAATTTGTGTCTTTCTGATGGCTAATGACAGCGAGCATCTTTTCATGTGTCTGGTGGCCATTCGAATGTCCTTTTAGGTGAAATGTCTATTCAAGTCCTTTGCTCATTTTATAATTGGGTTATTTGTCTTTTTGATGTTAAGTTGTTGAGGTTTTATATATATTTTGGTTATTAGGTTCTCGTTGGATATATGGTTTCTGAAGATATTCTCCCATTTGGTAGCTTACCCTTTTCACTCTTTTGGTAAAGTCTTTTGATGAAAAAAAGTTTTTAATTTTTATGAGGTCCCATTTATTTGTTTTGTCTTTTGCTGTTTGTTGAGACTTTCTTTTTCCTCTTGAGTCAGTTTGGGTAGGTTGTGTGCCTCTAAGAATTTATCCATTTCATCTAGGTTATACAGTTTTTTGCCATACAAGTGTTCATAACATGCCATCGTAATTCTTTTTATTTCTATCAGGTCAGCTGTAATGTCCCCTCTTTCATTTTTTATTTTGTTTTTTTCACATTTTTTCTCTTCTTTGTCAGTCTAGCTAAAGGTTCGTCAATTTTATTGATCTTTTCAAAGAACCAGCTTCTGATTTTATTGACTCTATTGGTTTTCTGTTTTCAATTTTATTTACTTCTGCTCTGATCTTTGTTAAATTTCCTTTCTTCTGGTAGTTTTAGGCTTAGTTTGTTCTTTTCTTTCTGGTTCCTGGAGTCATCAAATTAGGCTGTTGATCTGAGATCTTTCTTGTTTCTTCATGTAGGCATTTATTGCTCTAAGTTTCCTTCTAATTACTGCCTTCACTGAATCCCATAAGTTTTGGTATGTTGTGCTTTCATTTTCATTTAACTCTAGGAAATTTGTGATTTCTCCTTTGACCCATTGGTAGTTTAATAGTGTGTTGTTTAATTTCCATATGTTTGTGTATTTTCCGGGTTTTTTTTTTCTGTTATTGACTTCTAGCTTCACTCTGTTGTCAGAAAAATACTTTGTTTGATTTAAATTTTTTTAAATTTAGAAAGACTTGTTTTGTGACCTAACATGTGCTCTGTCCTGGAGAATGATCCATGTGCACTGGAATAGAATGTATATTGTGCTATTTTTGGATAGAGTGTTCTATATATGTCTCTTAAGTCTAGTTGTTTATAGTGTCATTCAAGTCCTCTCTTTCCTTGTTGATTTTCTTTCTAGATGTTTTGCCTGATATTGAAAGTGGTGTATTGACATCTCCAACTATTATTGTAGCACTTATATTTCTCCCTTCAATTTTATCAGTGTTTGATGTATATATTTAGGTTCTCCGATGTTGGGGTGCATATATATTTATGGTTGTTAAATATTATTGATTAGTTGACCCTTTTACCACTATATAATATCCATCTTGATCTCTTCTAACAGATGTTTTCTTAAAGTGTACTTGTCTGATATTAATGATTGCCATCTCAGCTCTCTTTTGGTTATTATTTGCATGGAATATTTTTTCCATTCTTTCACTTTCAACCTATTTGTGTCTTTGGATTTAAGGTGTATCTTGTAAACAGCATATAGTTGGATCATTTTTTTTTAATCCATTTTTCCACTCTCTACCTTTTGAAGAGAGTATTTAGTCCATTTATGTTCACTATAGTTACTAATAAGATGTGAGTTACTTCTGCCATTTATTTATTTATTTATTTATATTTTGAGTGTCTTAAGCCTTCTCTGTCTTTGTCTTTACTAATGCTTGTTTTTGTGTTTTGTTAGTTTATTGTAGTGGGCCGTTTTGGTTCCCTTCTCCTTTCCTTTTGTATATTTTTTAGTGGTTACCATGAATATTACATTTAAAGCTTGTATTTATAACATTCTAGGGTAAATTGGTACCAATTTAACTTCACTAACATACAAGAAATTCTATATCTATACCATTCCTCTCCACCACTTTTGTTGTTACACTAATTATGTCTTTGTAGTTCAGTGCCCTGTGACATAATTTTATCCTTGCTTTTTAAATATTTGTTATTGAAAAACAGGACGACAAAACATTTAGAATTATCAAGCATGAATACTTATTAGTAGCCCTTATACTTGTTCATACATTTCCTTTATTAGGGATCTTTCTTTTTATATATAGCTTTGAATTACTTTCTAGTGTCTTTTCTCTTCCATCTATGGAACTCCCATTAGTATTTTTTGTAGGGCTGATCTGGTGGATATCAAATTTCTCAGCTTCTGTTTGTCTGGGAATATTTTTATTTCACCCTCATTCTTGACAGATAGTTTCTCTGGGTATAGTATTCCCGGTTGATAGTTTTTTTTCTTTTTCTTTCTCTCTTTCAGCACTTTAAATATATTGTTCCATTGCCTTCTGGCGTCAAAAGTTTCTGAGGAGAAATCAGTACTTAATCTTATTGGGGATCCTTTGTATGCGACTGTTTGCTTCTTTTTCACTGCTTTCAGGATTCTCTTTATCTTTACTTTTTGAGAACCTAACCATGATGTGTCTTGGTGTAGATCTCTTTGGGTTTACTCTGCTTGGGGTTCTTTGAGCTTCTTGGATTTGTAGATTCATGTCCTTCATTAGATTGCAGAAATTTTCTGTCATTATTTATTCAAATATTCTTTCTGTTCTTTTCTCTCTCTCATCTCCTTCTGGAGTTCCCATGATGTGCACATTAGGTCTCTTGTGGCTTTCCCATAATTCTGTTAAACTGTACTCAGCGTTCTTGAGCCTCCATTCTTGTTACTCTTTAGTGTCTGTAATTTTAACTAATTTCAGTTGTTGTCCCTTTTAGTTTCAATATCTCTTTTTTTATATCTTCATTTTTGTTCATGCATTGTTTTCATTATTTCTCTTAGCTCTTTTTTAATTTTTCCCCTTAGTTCTTTAATTATGTTTAATGTTGTTGTATTATATTCTTCCTTTTTTTCCCCATTATTTGGTCATCCCTAGATGTGCTTTCACTCCCTTTGTCATGTTCATTTGAATGGGCCATTATTTCTCTGTTCTTTGTGTGTCTTGTGATTTTTTGTTGGGGCATTGGAATTTTTGAGGGTGTTCAATTTCTCAGTTTCCCAAGTATTTGGTATTTTTGCCTATACTACTTTATGCAAAAAAATCTTAGGTGGGCAGAACCTTCAGATTTTGCTTACTGTTTCCTCTCCCTCTCTGTGATAATGCCTTCTCCCTCCCTGGTTTAATTAGGATTCAAAAGTTCCAGATCTTGGTTGTCAACTTCCAATCTCTCCCAAATACAGCAGAGAACACGCCGTGGTCAGTCTGTCCACCAGTGGACACAGCCATTCAGGTGAGAGATCATCTACTAATCAGTCTGTCAACCAGGGGGCACAGTCCGCTCTCTCTGGTTATTACTCCCTTCCCTTCTCTGTTTCTGCAACCACATTTTTAGTTGGAAAACCCACACCTAGAAAGCCCCCTTCGGACCTGAGTGTTGCCCTATGGTTTTGCCTGAAGCTTCCTTCCCTGCTCTGTGGGGGCTGCTTATATTTTATCTGGCATTCAAGGGAAGCACAGGCAGACTTTCCTCTGTTTCAGGAGGAGGAGGCACTAGTACTCTTCAGAAGAACCTTCGAGAGATTTGTGTTGTTGGTTTCAGAGCCCCAGTGAAATTTGTGGTGGCCCTGTGGTGGTTGGGGGAGCAGTCTTCACTTAGGTGACCCACCTCCTGACCTCACTGTAGGGAGCTTTTTGTAGGAGTTCGTATCAGTCCAGCAGCTGACAGTTACCAGTTGGGGAGGGGTTGTCACACTCTGAATGAACCCCTAGGAGGTCTATCTTGTTGCTATCAGAGCCTCCTCTGTAGTATGTTGGCTGTGGGTATAATCTCCATTAAAGATGCCTGCTTCCTAGCACACAGCAGCCTCAGTCAGCAAGTCCTTAGCACTGACTGAAAAGGGGAGCAGACAGACTTGAGCTGACTCCCTGGGAGGTCTATTCTTTTGGTTTCAGGGGCTTGAGCTATGGGGTGCGTAGGGAGGCTGGTAGAGGGTTTACTATGGGAGCAGTCTCCACTGCATGGATCTTTTGTAGCAATTTTCAGTAGGCTTGCAGCTGACAGTGTCTGGGTTGGGGAGCTGCCAGCACACTCCAAACAGATCCCTGGGGAGGTCTGCCTTGTTGCTATCAGAGCCACACACACACACCCCGTAGTGTATTGGTTATGTAGTATGTAGTATGTCCCCTGAAGATGCCTGCTTCCTAGCACACAGCAGCCTCACTCAGCAGTCCTCAGCACTAACTGAAAGGGGGAGCAGATAGACCTGACCTGACTCCCTGGAAGGTCTGTCTTATTGGTTTCAGAGGTCTTAGCTATGGGGAGTGCAAGGAGGTAGGTAGAGAGCTGATTATGAGAGCAGACTCCATTGTATGGGCCTTCTGTAGCAATTCACAATAAGTTTGCAGCTGACAGTGTCTGCGTGGTGGAGATTCTGGCACATGCCAAACAGATCCCTGGGAGAAGTCTGTCTTGTTGATTTTAGAGCAGAAGCTTGAGGTTCTGTCTCTTTGTACAGGCAGGTGTTGTGGTGGTTAGGGAAGCAGTCTCCTTTTTTGGGACCACCTTCCCAATTCACAGCAGTCGGCAGCCTTCGTGGCTGGATGGAAGGGCAGGGACAGTGGGAGAAGCGATTTTCCCATGGTATGCGACTCATTGATTCATTGATTCTTGCCTGCTTGCAGTTCCCTACTGCTTTCATCTGCTCCCTGATTCAGAGTCTCTCAAAGCTGAGTACTATTTCCTTGTTGTATTTCTTGTTGTATTTGTGGGGGAGGGTTGGAACAATGGTCTGCTTACATTACCATCTTCCCAGAATTGGTAACTAGTCTTTAATGAGAGAGAAACATAAAGTCAGTTCACAGACAGCATCAGGGGAATGGGCAGAGTTCATCCCAAGGGTGCTGAGACCTCGGTTCCTGTCATTCTCAAGTCCCAGCTGTATTCTTGCTCTTCCCACATCTTGGCTATTTTGTTAGAGTCACATCTTTCCAAAGTTCTCCCTTTCTGGCTTAAATTAGTTGTATTTTATTTGACCCTTGCAACCCATTCTAAATTGAAAAGTTGAGAGATTTGAAGGCTCCTTGGTAGATGCCCCTTGGTAGAGACAACAGAAATATAGTTAGAGCTTCTTAGGCCCGAAGAAGATTCACTGATTTCACATGGTCTTCATGAAAAGTAGAGCTGCTTCTATACTATTTAAAAAATTTTGGACTTATTTGTCCCTTTCCTATTGAGAAGAAGGCAACCCAATGGCCTATTTCACCCCCTTTCCATCCTCCCACTTATATGGGGAGCTGTGCTACTGTCAGCAGGGGACGGAAGTACAGGAAATAGGTGTAAGTAGTGAGAGAAGGAAGTTTGTTTGGCTGTGATGGCAAATTTTATGACATGGTGTCTCAGAAGAACAAGGCCATGTAATTTATTCCCCTTAAGATCTTAAAAAACTCCCCATGCACAGGAAACGCCTTACCTTTTTTTCTCTAAAGAGATAGAAAATTAATAAATTAAATAATAAAAATGAAACAGTTGGGGCACAGTAACTACTGCTTAACGAATGATTGGTTTAATAAATGAGCAAGTATCAGGCAGGCTCTATGAAATAGCTTAGAAGGCAGACCCTGAAGGAAGGATTTGAGTACAGGTAAATTATTTAAGAGGCAATTCTAGAAATCAACTATAAGAGAGTGAGGAAGTGAGATGGGAAGAGAAGGTAGCCAATAAAGTTGCTTTATCAAGCAAGTTACCAGCATGGGTAACAGGAGCTTACTCTCTCTTGGGAACTTTAGAAGCCAATGTAGAAACATACCTCCTACATACACAGGTGAGGGAGCTGGGGTATTTATACATCAACTCCTGTCAGTCATTGGTTGAGGGCTGTTGCTGGTGGAAAAGTGTTAATTATCTGGTAGAGTGGGCTGCAGCAGGCAGAGAAAGTCCTTTTACAAAGAGGTGCAGTTTGGCAGTTGGAAGTTGGGCAGCTGCCCTGAAGCGTTAAGGGAGAGGGGAAGTAGGTGTGGCATTGACAGCTTCTGCTAGCTCACACTGACTACCCCTTTCCCTGTAAGCATGCCTGTGTGAGGCATTTTCTCCACTAAAAGTATCACATTGTCAGGACATGTTTGTATTGAGGTAGATTCAAATTGATTTGGGGTTGAAGATCAATGGGAGAATTAAAAAAAATAATTCCTTGTGTAATTACTGCTTAAAGCCCAGCTCTCCTGTATGATGGTAAGCTTTATGAGGGCAGAGGCTGTGTCTTTATTGATCATTGTTTTATCCTCTGGCTCTAGCACAGTACTTGGTACATAGCAGAAATTCAACAAATTTTTACCAAATGAATTTTGCATAATTAGAGACAATGTGGGATATTGTTAACTGTGTAAAATTTGGGGAAATCTGAATGGGTACAACCTGAAAAAAAACTCTTTACCGCTCCAAAATCTCATTGTTAGTTTAAGAATATATTACTGTGTGACAAGCAAGTTGATTTGCTTATAAAGTTATTAACTGGTATGTTTAGGGGCGTAACGATCCTGTAAAACATTGGATAATTTCTTTTTTCCTCTTTAACTCAAAAAAGTCTAAGGAGGGAGAAAGAAAAAGCTGATTTTTCAGCTGTTTGTTTTCTTTTGCCTCCCAACACGCTGAGGTTTCTACGTGTTATTACACCAGGGCCAAGAATCCCTGGCTTGGATTTGGTCTTTCTTTGTGGGGGTAGAAGTTTCCTCCTCAGGCCTCTAGGGTCTTTCCAGTCTACAGATTCCCCAAACATGGGCTGACCAACCCAGAAATGATCTTTTTTGTTGACCATCTCCAGGCACATGTGTTCTTTCATGGAGGGGTATTTTTTAAAAGTAAAGGCTACACAGTTTGAATTGCAAGAGACAAGAATATTTTCAGAAGCTACTGTGGGAGAGAGGATGACCTTTGTGCTAACATGGAGGGCCTTAAATCTGGGTTTTTATGGGGAACCTCATCTATTTTCTTTCTTTCTTTTTTGTTTTCTTTTCCCTGCTAGAGCTCGTTTCCTCTGTTCTTTGGTTAAACATTTTTATTGGATGATTTTACAATGGAGAGGGTAAAAAATTTTTTGTTGAAAGACTATCTCAGGCTATTGGAATCCATTTGGGCCCAGAAAATAAAATTTGGGATTTCAATTTCCTTAACCTGAGCAAACACTTTACTACCTCTGTGTCATTTTGAAATGTGGCATGTTCATGTATGAAGCCATGGAGAGAGTTGAGCTAATTATTAAGTGAGGTGTTCTAGGCAAGAAAACATGAGTTGGAACTAATATTAAAGCTGTCAACTATAAAAGACCCCTCTTCCTGCCAAAAATGCAACAATATGTTAATTAAACTCTTCTACCTGGGTGCTGCAAAGAAATTCCCTCTTGTCCATTGGGAACAATGGTTGGAATGATTATGTAGTCAATGGGGGTGGGAAGGAAGGGTTTGAAATAAAAGAACATTTTAATGTGGTGGATCAGAAGCTGACCAATAAAATATTGCAACATTTATACTAACCAACCCTATGGTTATGATTGCAACTGTACATAATTATATCTCGTTTTCATTTCATTTATTTTTCAATAGCTCAGAGATTTCCCTTTCAGCTAAAAAACAGAGTAGGAGGAAGTATAATAACCAATTGAGTTGTCTTATTAGTAGGCAATCAGGATATAGGCTTTGGTCCATGACAGCTGAATGTAGAACTGACCCTCATTCAGGAATGAATACTGCCTAAAGGTTTTGTCTAAAAAACCCAATGCTATGTACCCTCTAGTTGTTTATAAAGAAATACAATTTTTTTTTTTATAAACTTCAACATATAATCAAAATTTAAAATCCATCACAAAGAGGAGAAGTCCCTGAGGAGGTCATCTCCTCAGTCTGCCCATTCAGGGCCCTCCCCAATGGAACCCTAAACTTCATTCTCACACCTATTTACCGTTCTTCTCCCAAGTGAAGCCATTTATCAAGCAAACTTGCCCCCTACAGCCATGTATTGATTGATGAATATTGCTAGTCCTGAACTTCAGAATGACATTGTGCAAATGTTGCACTTTGATTTATTAATACGTTTGAGTCTGTGTGGCTTCTTTCCTGTCAACAAGTCAGCACATTTCTAGTCTAATCATATGCACCAGGCTATAACTGTGCTCACTAAAGTGCAATGGAACAACTTGACTTTAACAGGAAAGCAAGGAAAGAGAGAGAGGTGAAATAATGGTAGCTGGGCAGAGAAGTTACCTTTACTCCCATTTTTACATAGAAATAGAACTTTCAGCTGAGCATTTGGCTGTCCAGCTAAAGACTGCTGCAAGATCAGTCTGCCTTTCAGCTAGAACGATGACTAAGTTCTGGTCAATGGGGTAGACAGAAGTGATTATATGCAACTTCCAGGTCATGACCTTTGTATTAGTCATATATATATGAGTCCTGGTGTGCAGTGGTTAAAGAGTTCAGCTGCTAACCAAAAGGTCAGCAGTTTGAATCTACCAGCTGCTCCTTGGAAACCCTATGGAGCTGTTCTACTCTGTCCTATAGGGTCACTATGAGTTAGAAATCAACTTGACGGCAACGGTTTTTATGTATATATGTGTGTGTGTGTGTATATATATTTGTTGTTGAGGAATTGGCTCATGTGATTGTGGATTGTGGATTGCGTGGCTTCACACAAATCCAAAATCCATAGGTCAGGCAATAGACTGGAAACTCTGATAGTCTTAAATCTGAAATCTGTAGACCAGGTGACAGGTTGGAAACTCTCACCGGAGATCTACGTTACAATCTTGACACAGAATTCTTTCTCTTTCTGGAAACCTCAAATCTTGTTCTTAAGGCCTTCAACTGATTGGATAAGGTCCACCTACATTATGGAAGGTAATCTGCTTACTTAAAGTCAACTGGTTGTAAATGTTAATCACATCTACAAAATAACTTCATAGCAACATCTAGAGTAATGTTTGGCCAACCAACTGAGCACTATAACCTAGCCAAGTTGACACATAAAATTAACCATCATATCCTTAAAGGAATGAAGATTTGTGGTTCAGTGGTAGAATTCTTGCTTTCTATGTGGGAGCCTGGGTTTGATTCCTGGACAATATACCTCATGTGTAGCCACCACTCACCTGTCAGCGGAAGCTTGCATGTTGCTGTGGTGCTGAACAGATTTCAGCAGGGCTTCCAAATTAAGATGGGCTAGGAAGAAAGGCCTGGTGATCTACTTCTGAAAATCAGCCAATGAAAACCCTGTGGATTACAATGGTCCGATATGCAACCGATCATGGGGATGGTGCTGGACCAGGCAGTGTTTCATTCCATTGTGCATGGGGTCGCCATGTGTTGAGGCCTGAGTTTTTAACAGCTAACAACTACAACAACAGCCCTTAAAGGGAGGGGGCTTACACTGAATTTCCCCTATCCTCTCTCCTGCTGTTAGTGACATCATCCTGAGACATCTTAGACTATGCAGATAAGGGCTATGCCTATGGATGGCAGAGCAACAAGACAGAAAGAGCCTGGGTCCCAAACTTGTGTTGCCTCCATGTCAGCCCTAGATTGCTTATCCTCAGACTGTTGTATGAAAAGGAAATTACATGCTGTCTTGTTTAAACCACAGTTGTTTTGGGTCTCATTTGGATCAGCCAAAGCTGTATCTTAATTAATATA
This sequence comes from Trichechus manatus latirostris, assembly GCF_000243295.1. NCBI lineage: Eukaryota > Metazoa > Chordata > Mammalia > Sirenia > Trichechidae > Trichechus > Trichechus manatus. The sequence goes on along the minus strand of NW_004443940.1, from coordinate 17,596,799 downwards.
GTGGTGAAGAATTTCATTAAAGAAACCTTGCCGAGGTGGTAAAATACAGAATCTTTGCTTTGGTGATCTGGGCAAATCAGGTTCAAAAGGCGTTTTTCCAAAGTTGGTTCAGATTCTTATTTTGTGTGAGAATAGTCTTATCAGTACTAGGGGGTCTAAATTGAAGTCCAACTTCTGCCCCTGAATTTAGGAAATTAATGCATCTCTGTGGGGACCACAGATATTGGATGAGAGAAGGATAAACAAAGCTACTAGAAAGAGAGGGACAAGTGGGCTCCCAGGCCAATAGGACTTGACTATCACCTGATCAAATGAACTGATGACGCATCTGAAGCAAGTGATCTTCAAAGCAGGATTGGTCAGCCATGGAAGAAGAAAAATGATGCCCATCCTTGCTTTGTCTAGGAGAGATGAAAACTTCCCAAGCTCTCTTTGAGTATTTCTAGCCTCAGTAGCGCAGCAGGGAGTGGAAGGGAAGGAACTGCCAATCTTAATGAGATAGCTCTGTGTGAGCTTGCCACGCCAGGCTCTTCTCAGGCTAAATGCATTTAACTTTTGATTCATGGAACACCTTTGTTCTGATGCCCTGTTCATCAAGCCATCTTCTGCTCCAGTTTGGTTGCACATGTGGATCTCCTCCAGTGAAAGTGCTGGTCATACAGATTTTGAGTATTTCTGGTCTTTGTGACGTGGACGGCTCATGGAAAATAAAGTAGAAGCAGGTTATGCTTTGGCTTTTCACATAGCTGGCATACAGAGAGTGAATAACACGGATCATGCTGATGTGGTGACTTTGGCCCACATGGAGTTACGTTTCTTTTCGTAACTTAATACATTAGTGTTCTGGCGTCTGCCTCAGGCTTAGGTGCGTTTAAGTAGAATGAGACCATCGTTCAGCGCTGATGCACCCTGAAGGAGTCTCTGAGGCCATTTAATGGATGAAAACCCTACTGTGTGGACCTACTCATATCTACCAGGCATGTCTTGGACTAATGGCTGGCAACTGTTTATTTTTAATCAATGAGACTTTGATGGATGAATTAACACCATGCATGTGCCCCGGGTTATATGCAACTCTAGGACACTGGCTTTTCTCTTCTACTCAAAACAGCATATTGAATGTGAGTAAGAATGCCTGTATACAAGTGTCTTAGTTTGCTAGTGCTACTGTAACAGAAATACTACGAATGGGTGGCTTTAAAAAACAAAAATTTATTTTCTTACAGTTTAGGAGACTAGAAGTCTGAATTCAGGGCTCCAGCTATAGAGGAAGGCTCTCTCTCTGTAGGCTCTGGGCGAGGGGGAAGATCCTTGTGTCAGCTTCTGTAGCCTCAAAGTGCCTTGGTTCCTTGGTGATTCTCACGTGGCATCTGTATTCCCCCTGGTTTGTGCTTACTTGTCTCTGTGTCCTGCTCTCTTTATAACTCAGAAGTGATTAGGTTTAGGACACACCCTACATGGAAATGGTCTCATTAACACAACAAAGAAAACCCTATTTCCAACTGAGATTACACGCACAGGTATAGAGATTAGAACTCTGTGATGGTTAAGATTGTGCGGAACCCATCCTAAGACAAACTCCAACATAAATTTTGGGGGGACATAATTCAGCTCATAACAACAGGGGTACTCTTTGAATCCTCTCTAATTTATAATTAGAAAGGTCATTTTTGTGCAAAGCAACATATTACTTCTGCTATGCCTCGTCTGGATGGGGCCCCAGCCCCTGTGGGCAGACTAGAGTTATAAACCTTGGAGGACCCACATCCACCCTGGTCTGCGCTCTCTCTGCTGAGAGCCGGGGATACCGTTAGATTTGCCAATGGATAATATTTTGGTTCTTTCAGAGTGTATGCTGAAGTCCTTAGTCTTTTGCCCATTTGGGTCCATTCCACATTGAGGTTAAAATTTTCGCATTTGCCCTTGACTTTTCACCCTAACTTGAACATTTTAATATTATCTGTGATTAATAATAATAATAAAAAAGAGGCTCTCACTTTCTGGTCTAAAGTAGATATAGTCAGTTTTATTTTGGAGAATACAAAACATTGCATTTTTAGGTTGAAATTATTTAGAACAATGAGTTGGGAAATAGTTTTGTTTAATGAAAAGAGAAAGAGTTTTGAAGTCAGGTTTTTAAGCTATGTGTTTTCGGTAAAGTACTTTATCGTTCTGAGCCTTGATTTCCTCATCTGCTGAAAAGGGGATTTCTGCAGGATAGTTTACAAACAAAATAGTGTTTGTGATGCACCAGCCAGGGCGTGGGGTGGAGACATTAGGAGACACTGCACTTCTTCACTTCTCTGTCTGGCGGGGTGCCCCAGAGGAGCACAAGGCTCGGCCACCAAGGCCCCAGGTTATAGTAAATCCTCAGGGAGCCTCGTTCGAAGGCCTCTCTAGGCTGGGCTTTGGGAGTCGCTGGTGATGGTGGCAGGAGTGGAGCAAGGGGAAGCAAAGTGTGTGTGTGTGTGTGTGTGTGTGTGTGTATGACTGCCACATGTTAGGGATTGTGAGGGAAGGAGCAGGATTTAATTCTCTTCTTAGCTTGTTCTTGTACAACATCCTTGTGTTAGCTGAGACTTGAGTTCTGTGATGCTAAATCAACACAATCCTCCCTGCTTTTAAAGGAGAGGAAGTGGGATGCAACTGACAAGAACTCAGAGCTGGATGGGGGGAGGCAGAGGAGTGGCCAGTTGTGCCAATAGTGGGGGAGCTTCTGGGAAATTCCCTATGTACCTAAATGCCTCTTCTCCCATGTACCAATCTGAAGTACCTGAAACACCATGAGAGATTTTTTTCCACCTCCCTCTGGGATCTCTGTTTTTTTCTTTCCTTTTTCTTCCCTTGAATACATACCCATGTAGTTCACCCTGAAAGAGTGCTGTGTCCTGGACTAATGTGGGGAGAGCTGGTCAACTTGCTTGTGACTTTGTCTGAGTCACATTATCTCTCTAGATCTCTTAAAATTAGGTACTTATCTAAAAGATGTCCTCCAGTGCCAACCAGCTCCACTATTCTGGAATGTAGGAGACTGTTATCAACACAAGTGTCAGTTTCTGGAGGGGGCATCTGCAGCAGGCTTAGGGTACTAAGTGCCCATCTCTGTGGGGTGGGTGGGAATAAGGGTTACATGGGATACTGAAGATAAAATGGAATCACTTCTGGGGCAAGCCCTGGACTCACTCTGGGGGTGCTTTCAAGATAAAGGTAAAAGAAGGTTTCCCATAGTTTGAGAAAGTGTCCTATTGATTTTAGACTCCAGCAGATGAAAGCAAAGCCAGATAACATCAACCTTGGGATTGTCTCCTGAGTCCTGCCACAAGGTAGGACCCAAGGGGATGAGAGATGTGATGAAGATGCTTTACATCTTCATGTGGTTTTAGGGATTTAGAGAGGGAATTAGAGTTAGGAGTTCTGGCTTTGAGGCCCAGGCTTACCTCTGATTAGCTGAGTGAAGTGGGCAAGGTGCTTGCTATCTCTGTGCTTTACTTTCTTCCTCTGTTAAGTGGGGCCAGTTGGACTTTGCTTGTTATGATTGTAGAGAGATCACGTTCTTCACTCACTCACTCAATCACTCACTCTTTAAATAATCCTTATTATGTTCTGGGCTTTGGGGATACCCAATGAAGTGAGTACACAATGGTGAACAAAATAGACAAGGCTTTCACAGTCCTTATAATTCAGTGGGGGAAGACATTCAGAAACTCAGTAAATAAGATAATTTTGGATTTTGAGAATAGCCTTGAAGATATGATGGGTATCCAACACCCCAGACCTACTGCTGTCTAGTCAACCCTATAGGACAGAGTAGAACTGCCCCATAGGGTTTCCAAGAATTGGCTGGTGGGTTCGAACTGCCAACCAAACTCTTAACTGCTGTGCCGCCAGGGCTCCACAGTGGGCATAGTGGAGATGAAAACAGTTTGTAATCAGTGAATATTTGTGGCTCTACCACTCATAGCTGGTTCTGATCACTGTCCTTGCTACCTTGCCAGCTTTGGAAATGTCTTCTTGGACATCGTGCTGATTCACTGGATTCATTTCTGGGACAATGCATTTCTTCTGTGGCCTCATCACTGAATGGCTCCCTCTGTGTCTTGCTCCCCATCAGGTAGTATGTTTCTTCAACACTCTTGGCTTGGGGATGTGGGATCTGTATTCTGGGTTCTTCTGTGTAGTGACAGGCTGTTGTCACAACAACTGCTTTCCAGACTTACCAGTCCGACCCAGTGGAAGTTTATCTTTGGATTTCCTCAGGCTATAGCCAGTTCATTTGTCTTCTTCTCAAATAGCTGAGCTGATCTAACTCTTCTGCCTCTCATCTTCAAGCTGGAGGAACTTCACTTTCAAGAAAGTCTGTCCTAAATAGGTCTCAATCTTTAAAAGAAAACCAAAAGGAAAATGATAACAAAGGGGCCTCCTTGCTGGGATAGTAGAAGGTGCTGGGCAGGGCCTGTTGGAGAAGCTTCTTTTGACTTTTGCTCTCACTGATCTTTCCAGACCTCCTGAGGGATTACACAGAGGTTCTTGGGGTGAGTTCCCCCTTCATTTCTGGTGGTGTTCATTTTCAAGTTTCTCTGTGTTTGGATCCCGACATTAGATTCAAAGGCCAGATTTATAAGGTCAAGAGAATCAAAGACAGCCAGTGACTCATAAGCTTTCATGTTTCTCAGCCCTTGCCTGTTGGCAGTTTCTGGACCAACAGTAACCACTTTCCTGGAGCCAGTGCAGGTAAAGGAAAGGAGCTGAGCAAACAGGGAAGGAGTGGGAGGCTAGCCTGAGCTGAGCCTGAGCCTGAGACTGTGATGTGGTCAGGCCGCTGTGCGTCCAGCTCAGCAGGCCCTGCCAGCCCTGGGCAGACAGGCCAGGGCACACACAGCTCCGTGCCCACCGGCGCCTGGGACATCTTCTGAGTCCCCTGCAAGGGTGGGGCTGGCTGAGTTGTCTGTTCTTGGTGCTGCCGTGGAGTTGTGCTTGGTGTGGTGAAAGCAGCCATTGGGGAAAACAGGAGGGCATGCTGGTAAAACTCTTGTAAATATGTGCTTGTCTCTGACTTCATGCACACCTTTCATGCTGGAAAGGAGGCACTTCTGTTCTGATTTTTAAAGATCTTCAGTGAAAGACAGTTATGCTCACTTCTGTAATCCTCCTCTAATCTTCAAACTACAGGTCATGACCCATGTTATGGACTGAACTGTGTCCCTGCAAAATATATGTTGGAATCCTAACTCCTATACCTATGTGTCTTAGTTATCTAGTGCTGCTATAACAGAAATACCACAAGTGGATGGCTTTAACAAACATAAATCCATTTTCTAACAGTCTAGGAGGCTAGAAATCCAAATTCAGGGTGCCAGCTCCAGGAGGTCTTTCTTTCTTTGTTGGCTCTGGGGGAAGGTCCTTGTCATAAATCTTCCTCTGGTCTAGGAGCTTTTCAGCACAGGGACCTCAGGTCCAAAGGACATGCTCTGCTTTCAGTTCTGCTTTCTTTGTGGTAGGAGGTCTCCTTGTCTCTCTGCTCTCTTCTTTTATATCTCAAAAGAGATTGACTCAAGACACAACCTAATCTTGTAGATAGTCTTACCTCATTAACATAACTGTCTCTAATCCTGCCTCATTAATATCACAGAGGTAGGATTTACAACACATAGGAAAATCACATCAGATGATAAAATGGTGGACAATCACACAATACTGGGAATCATGGCCCAGCCAAGATGACACACATTTTTGGAGGACAAAATTCAATCCATAGCACTGTGGATATAATCCTGTTTGGAAATAGGGTTTTCTTGAGTATATTAATTAGATCATACCCAAGTAGGGTGAGTTCTAAATCTAATCTCTCTGAGGTATAAAAACAGCAGCCTAGACACAGAGCTGTTACTGCAAAACGTGGATCTGAGCCACCTCCCACAAAAGCCAACACTGAGACGGGTGAGGTGAGCAGCAAGAGGGTTTTATTGTATATTGATATACAGGAGACAGAGGGGGATGAGCTCCTCCAAAAGACCCGTCTCCTGGCACTGGAGACTGGCTGAAGGTTTTATAGGGACAGAATTATAGTTTCTGTTTGCTGTCGTCGTGATTGGCACGTCTCAGATGAGTTAACCTCTTACTGGCAATCCTTGAGGGTTATCTGGCGCCGTTAGTCACGATTGTCACATTGCAGATGAGTTAATCCTTTTACTGGCAATCTTTGAGGGTTATCAATTTGTTTTGCCACCCTCCAAAGAGAAACTTTAGTTAATCTTAAACTTACACGGACTGGAATAGGAGGAGGGAGAAAGAAGAAAAAATATGAGACAAAGCGGGGGCTAGTAATGGTGGAAATCAGTTATTCAGCAATGGTGGTAATTGAGCTTATGCAGCCTGTTCCAGAGCCATGCACACACGGAAGAAGACAGGTGCCACATGAGAACCTCCAGGGAGCCAAGGAATGCCCAGGGCCACTGACAAGGAAGGAGTTGACATGCTGAGATCCTGATTTGGACTTCTAGCTCCAGAATTGTGAGAAAATAAATTTCTGTCCTTTAAAGCCACCTACTTGTGGTATTTCTGTTACAGCTGCACTAGGGAACTACGAGAATCTGTAGGTGGGGCATGAAATCAATTTAGTGAGTTACAAACATCACTGAAGAAAAAGGAGAAAAGAAATTATTGAATTAATGTTAATTTTTTTAGGTGTAGTAATGGCACTGTGGTTGTGTACAAGTCCTTATTCTTGGGAAATGCACGCACCACTATGTAGGTGTCAAGTGTCGTGATGTCTGTAATTTACTTTCAAATAGTTCAACCAAAAAATGTGTGTGTGTGTGTGTGTGTGTGTACTTGCGTGTATTGAGGAAAGATGAAGTAAATGTGGCAAAATATTAACTATTGGTAGGTCTAGGTCGATGTTTCTCAACTAGGGGAGATTTTGCCCTCCAAGGAGGCATTTGGCAATGTCTGGAGACATTTTTGATTGTCACAACTGGGTGTGGGAGGGTGTTATTGGCACTTAGTGGATAGAAACCTGGCATGCTGCTAGACATCCTACAATGCACAGGACAGCCCTTCAGAACAAAGAGTAATCCAGCCCAAGATGTCGATAGCACCAAGGTTGAGAAACCCTGCTTATTTACCATTCTTTCACTTTTCTGTAGGTTTGAAAATTTTCAAAAGTAAACAAATAAATAAAACCTAACAGGCTAATAAAGAATAGAAAGTCTCAGAGTGCACCACATGTTGCACGTAGTAAAGGTAATTATTTCTTACTAAAACTTGCTTTGTTTCAGTTATAGATCTATGTTTTTCTGTACTGGGTTGCAATATAAAAATATTTCTTATGGTCATTGTGTTCAACACATTTGAAAAACACTGCCTAATCCACATCCTCCGGGCTGCACTTGCTGTTGGAGAGAGAGAGAGAAGCTTGCCAAAGTCTACCATACCCACTTCCAGCTTATCCACGATGATATTGTAACCTTATTTTATATTTATGACATGCCAGGATTCAACTTAGCAGGGTCTGATGGCTTTTTCATTAGTCTCTGTCAGTCCTAGCCACGCCCAGCTGCCAGCAATAATTACCGATTGCAGGCTCGATCAGGGCCAGGCGGGAATCCAGGACCTCCTGGGATGACAGTGTGTTAGTGCCTTTCCAACTAATGTGTGAATCTGGAAAATGTCTCTCATGTCTGTGCCGCAGGTGTCCATCCTCTTTAGGGACAGTGTTCTATGTGTGGCTAGTCTGATAACCAGCCTTGTGCCTTGGTTCCTGCTTTCCCAGTTCCATCAAGTTCCCTTTACTCTGGGAACCTGCTCCTAGCATCGATCTCCTCCAATTCCAAGAAGTTCCCTGAGTGCTGACTCGTATGTCCACCTGATCTTCAGAGCCTTGGCCTCCTAGACCAGGAGTCTTGGATCCCCTTCCTCCTACAGAACAGACCCCTTGGATAGCAATGCTGAGCTACATCTTCCAGAGTTTTCTCTGCCACTCAAGATTCATAATTGGAAATGCTCTACTGACCTTGAGTGGAAGAGAAGACTCTTATACAGATAAGAGCCTTATACTGATTCCTGGTTAATTTTCTCAGCTCTTGCCCCAATTTTAGGCTATTTCTTTTTCTTACTAGGAGCCCTCAGCAAGCTTTCTGGTCACAACATTCTAGTTATGCCAGAAAGACTGAAAAAAAAACTGAATTTCTAGATCTGTAAAACCGAGGACCTAATCCTGGAGCAAGAAGGACCATAGAGGTGGAGTTCTCTGTGAGGCCATCTTGAAGTAGGCTACTTTTCTTACTAGCCATAACTAACCTTCTCAAGGAACAGTGGCCACATTACCTAGGCTCTCAGGGAGGCAGGCATCTTCTCCAATTCTTTACTTCTCAGTAGTTATCTCTGCTTTGATCCTCCTATAACTGTCCTACTTGGACCAGAAGCATTGCATCACCTGGGAGCTTGTTAGAGATGCAGAGTCTTGGACTCTGTTCCCAACCTCCCAAATCAGGATCTGCATTTTAATATGAAGCCCAAGTGATTTAAATTCATATAAAGACTTTGAGGAGCACGTATCTGAAACATTCATGACTGTGATACTAGCATTTGCTGCTGAGGGGACTCATGTTTATTGAGCACCTACTATTTACCACTGCCTTTCCCACTACCCTCAGCCACACGGCCTGAGAGTAGAATCTTTTTTTGCTTATAGTTCATTTATTCATTCATCTTTAATTCAGTGATCAATTTGTGCTGGGCACTGAGCTAGGCACTAGGAATACAGAGATGAACAAGGTATGGGCCCTGATCACAATGAGCTCATAATTATTGTGGGTTGGTCATGTAGTGCTGTCCTGTACACAGTAGGTGCTTAATGAGCATTGCCAAAGTGACTTATCTCAGTAGGTTGGTATAGGACGCTTATCCAGGTAACCTGGATGTGGAACAGTGGATGGGATGGTACTTGTTATGAGGAACCCAAGCTGAGGAAGAAGTGTTACTTGACAACCCAATAACATGGAAATTCGAATTGCAACTGATGTTAACATGAAATAGGAACCAAACAAACCCCATTCTTTGGCCAGCAAGCTCCGTAAGTTGGCATTTTTCTTGTCTGCTTGTTTATTTTTTTCACCTAAGCCCACGCGTTGACAAACTACAGCCTGAGACCCAAATTTGGCCCTCTGCTTGTTTTTGTAAATAAAGTTTTATTGGAAAATAGCCACTCTCCTTTGTTTGTGTATTGTTTATGCCTGCTTTCATGCTAGAATGGCAGAGTTGAATAACTTCAACATTCGATAGAGTCTGCCCATAAAGCTGACAATATTTGATATATGGACCTTTACAGAAAAAGTTGCTGACCCTTGACCTAATCCTCTACTTCAGCTCAAATTAAAAAAAAAAAAAATTGTTTTCAATTACTTTTTGAAATACATGTATTTAAATAGAAAAATATACATACGTTTAAATACAAAAAGTCTGCTGATATAGCAAAGTTTTTTGTGATTGCCTGTGGGAAATTTGACTGGGAGGAATTAAAGAAATAGAATGCTTTTAATTTTTTCTTAATACACTTTAGTACTTTTTGAATTTTTAATTATCAGAATCTATTACTTTTATATTAAAAAGCTTATTTTATTAGGT
>NW_004443940.1:17512502-17587075 GCF_000243295.1 Trichechus manatus latirostris | reverse complement strand
GAATTACAAAAGCTTTACATATTCATTATAAATATTTTGGAAAATAGACAGAAGCAAAGAGAAAATGAAAACACCCATAATTATACCACCCAGAAAATTTATTACTGTTACTATTTTGCTGGTTATTCGTCTAGTCTTTCATCTGAATATGTTACTCTTTTGGTGTACATTCTTCTAGTCCTGTCTGAGTGTGTATGAGCGTGTGTGTGTATGTATGTATATATATTTAATGTAAACTATTTTTAAAAATGTATTAATATATAGTGAACATTTTTCTGGGTCATTAAAGAGTTATCTACCCAACATTTTAAATTGTTGCTAATATTGTAGGCTATGGATGTATGATGATGTCTTTAACCAATTCCTGACTATTGGAAATGCATGTCGTTTCCAGTTTTTTACTCTTATAAACAAGGAAGACTATGAGGAACATTGTTGTAGATAAGTCTTTGCAGATATCCATTATGACTTATATAGGATAAGTTTGTATTAGTTGAATTGCTGGGCTAAAGTTTATGCATGTTTTTAAGTTTTTTTTTTTTTTCTTTCTTTTTGTGGTTACTTCTTGATAAGGTTGTGCTAATTTAAATCCTCACCTGTAGTGTCTGAGAATGTCTGCTTCCAGAACCTTCAATGGGTATTGTCAAATACAACACCAACAAGACCTTTGCTGTTTTCACTCTTGGTTTTGTGTTTTCTTAAAAGACAAGTCTCCTCTTCTTATTGACCATTTTAGGTCTCAACTTCTCACTGTAATGTTGAGCAATAGGATTTGTCCCACATTTTCTAGGACCATTAAAATCCTTAACTACTAATACTTGGTAATTCTAGCAATCAGCATCAACACTGGCCGGTTCTGGACTTTAGCCACAGTAGGCACACATCCATGTTATCCTGCCCCACTCAAACATGAGTGGTGAACAGTGAGTCTGGTGGGGTAACTTGTCATGAAGAGTAATAGATCATACACTATAGAAAAGTAAAAGCTTTATTGTGAGGGTGGGTGACCTCTCCCCTTCCCTCCTTGGCCAAAATTCTTTAAAGAGTAGTATAAACTTTCTGTCTCCACTCCCAACCCCATGAGGTTCTGTTGAAATGGAAAAATCAGTAAGGAATTTTGAACTGCCCAGTCTAGGGGCTTCCTCTTGGGTCTTATCCTCGTTGGCATTTCTTCAGCTTTTAACATTTGCCTACTCCTTCTTGGAAGCTGTCTGATCCACAGTCCACATTTAGCTGTTCGTATTTGGTCTCTTTTGCTAGCTCTTGCTCCCTCCACCTCCTTTCCTAAGGCTCCATCCTTCTCTCTTGTCTCTTTGTTCACTCTTTTTTATATCTCCCTGAAGTTATCATCTGCAGACAAATTACCTCTGCCACTGTAAAAATGGCTTGGTGGGACATCTGACCTCCTCTAACTTCAGAAGGAAGAAGGAGAATCAAGATTAAAGCCCAAGACTGATTCCTATGAGGCAGAGGTCAGACATGCCTCCACCCTCCAACCTTTATACCAATTCTGACACCAACCGTCCCTCCCATAGCACTCTCTACTTCACTGCTGGCTTCAACAATTCATTGCAGTGGCCACACAGAACTCATAGACAATACTCATGATTATGGTTTTTTTAAGGGAAGTAACAGGTTACAATTCAGGTGCAGGAATGCTCAGGATGCAGTTCTTCTGTGAGGACAGCTTCTTCTCATCTGTGCTGGCAGGCATGTCTCTCTCTGGCCTCTCAGCCTCTGCCCTGCTCTGGCAAGTTACAAAGCTCTTGTAGCTCTGCTGATAAGTGCCTGGAGGCATCCTACTCCACCAGTAAGGCTTGGCCTGAAGATGCTCAGCTTTAGCTTCACGGGTTGGCAAACCTAGTTCCACCAAGTACTTGGAGGCACCCTACTCCGCCAACAAGCTTCCTGCCCAAAGATACTCAGCTCTGTGGGTTGGTGAGCCTAGCTCCACCAGGTGCTTGGAGGCACCCCACTCCTCCAGGAAGACGCCTGCATGAAGGCGCTCAGCTTTCTTGCTCTGTGTCAGCACACCCACTGTAACTGCTTTGCGCCGTCGACCAGGAAGCCCACTGCGTCATCCCCTGCCTATCTCTGGGTTCGGCTACCACTGCTGCTGCCATTTCTCTGCTACTGCTTCTTGCTGTCTCTGGTGTTACAGTTCTCTCTCTCTCTGTCCTGGTTCTGCTGCCTCTGCTGTCTCTCTCTGTCTTCTGTGTTACAGCTCTCTCTCTCTCTCAGTCTCCTGGGTCTAGGAGGTTTCAGGGCAGGGATGTTGGGGCCAATGGATGTGTTCCATGCTTAGCTCTTCTTTCTTGGTGGTAATAGGTATCCTCCTGCTCTGGGATTAGCTGCTCTTTTAAGCCTAGCAGGATGGTAAAACCGACTGGTCCCCTCTTTAGGGTTCCATACCCTTATTTGCATGGCCCCACCCCCACAAGGGTGCCATGCACCTTATTTACATTATTAGCAAACTATCCAATCCCCTTAGTAGGCCACAAGCACCTCATTTACATAGTCCTCACCCAGTCATTTGGTGGAAATTACAAAGACTATGACTAGAAGGGCCATATTAAGTAATTCACTGCACTGCAGCCAGCTTGGCCACCTCAAAACCAGCCTATCCAAAATCTAACTTATCATTCCAATCCCTCCTCACTCCCAAACCAGTTCTTTTCCCTGTGTTTCTTTTCTCTGTGCACAGCATTCACCATCTTTTTTTTTTGATTTTTTTTCTGATTTATGTCACAATTTCTTGCCGGTCACAATTCAACATGTCAGTAGGCTCTGCTGATTTTCTTATGAACATTTATTTGTGAAGTCCATCTAGAACTGCAATCCAACCCTCTTCATCTTTGGCTTAAATTATTGCGGAGATTTTCTTCCTCATTTCCTGCTCCCAGCTTTTCTTTGATAGATCTCACTTTCCATACAGCTGCCAAAGCTGTCTTCCTACAATGCTGATTTGATGAGCCCTTTCTCCATTAAAAAAATCTTTTAGTGATTTCTCATAGATTGCTGTTGTTGTTAGGTGCTGTTGAGTTGGCTCAGACTCATAGCAACCCCATGTATAACAGAACAAAATGTTGCCCAGTCCTGTACCATTTTCACAATTATTGCTATGTTTGAGCCCATTGTTGCAGCTACCGTGTCAGTCTATTTTCTCTTTTTCACTGGCTTTCTACTTTACCAAGAACGACTTCCTTCTCCAGAGATTGGTCCTTCCTCATAACATGTCCAAAGTAAGTGAGACGAAGTCTCAACGTCCTTGCTTCTAAGGAGCATTCTGGCTGTACTTCCTCCAAGACAGATTTGTTTGTTCTTCTGACAGACTGTGGTATATTCAGTATTTGTTGCCAACACCACAATCTGATTGCCTCAATTCTTCTGTCTTCCTTTTTCATTGTCCAGCTTTCACATGCATATAAGGCAATTGAAAATACCATGACTTGGATCAGGGGCACTTTAGTCATCAAAGTGACATCTTCGCTTTTTAAGATTTTAAAGAAGTCTTTTGCAGCAGATTTGCCCAATGTGATGTCCCGATCCGAGGCTAGGTGAGCTCTCCTCAGAGACTGAAGGAGATTGCTAGGGCCTTCGTAATCTGGCCACGGCCTTCCTTTTCAGGCTTCCATCCTGCACCTCCTCCTGCCCAGCACAGAGCCCACACCCCAGCCAGCCCTCGTTTCCTGCAGCTCACCCTCTGGGTCTTAGCTCTCACTGTGCCTTTTGCCTGCAATGCCCTGACCCACCCGGTTCTGAACTTGGTGAAATCTTCTTCTTTCCTTGGTCTCCTGAGACCTTCTCTGACCCTCCAAGCCCTTGCCTCTTCTTCCCCCAGCGTTACTCACTTCCTGCTTGCTGGACTTGGCATCTTGGGCATACCCTGGTGAAGCAGCTAGCACACTGTTATTCCACTGAATCACATGCCTTCCCTCTCCTCCTGCTATGTGATGAGCTCACCATGGACAAAACCAGGACTTACTCACCTCTGAATCTCCAGGGCTTAGCACGGTCCCAGGCACAGAGTCACTCGTGAATGTTTCTTTAATGAATGACTTCACCAAGCTTGTTTGGTAACTGACATTGTAAAGCACAGATGGTAGATGTCTAGATCTCCTACTTATATGCGACTACTGCTAAAATAATATGCAGGATCGACTTCCGTATTGATCTAAGTTTTTGTTGTTGTTCACCAGACACACATCTTATCCATATCAGGGGATAGAGTCTTGCTCCTTGAAGTTAGTGTACTTTCTGCAGTTCAATTACAAATCCAGAAAGAGTAGACCTCTTTCAAACTATCTGTTTGCTTTCATTTCCAAATAGACAGTCAAAAGGCAAATGAAAATGAAGACGATTCTAATTAGCAAACAAAGGTAACCAAAATTTTTCGCAACTCATTCACCAAGTGCTTTGGGATCTTAGCTTGTTCCTACTAGTTTAGAGAAAGGCATTTGCTCAGCTGACCGTGCCTGGTGCAATGAGTTAGGCTCAAGGGTCTTAGCGTTCATGATTGGTAGCTGTGGGTTGGGAAGGGTGCTTTTCTTCTCTGAGCCTGATGTCTCCATCTGTTAAACAGAAACAATGATATTGCATTCTAGGGTTGTTGTAAAGATTGAATGACAGAAATTATTAGAGCACTGCTCTGAGGCTGGCTTCTAGTAACCACTGGACAAAACATAGCCACTGAGAGGTGTTGCCCTTTGCAGATGTATAGAAGTAAGTGAGCCAGAAAGTTCCTGATATATGCTGGGTTAACTCTTGGCCAGTCTAAGAAATATTTCTGCTTTATCCCAACCCAAGATATGACTCATTTGAGGTTACCTGAAGCTGGGCAGGTGCAAGATGGGTAGTCATGGGCATGAATGCCCTCTTACTTTCAAGTTCTATGACCAGAGTTTTTTAGTAATTCCTGGATAGTTTTCAGGGATTCTTGGAACCCCCTGAAACGAAACGGCCAATTTTGTATGAAAGTTAATTTTTCTGAGGAAAGAGTCCTTGGCTTTTACAGCTTCTCAGAGGGGCTTGTGATCTTCAACATGTTAAGAACCACTAGCCTGGAGTCATACAAACTGGAGACGTTGGAACGTTTATTGCATTTCTATCTCCTCGGGAAGGATGGAAACAGTGCAGATCCTGTGAGCACGAGCAGTCAGTCCTAGCTGGGTTACCCTGTCAGCCTGCTGTGTGGCTTTGGATGTCTAGATGCTAGAACGAGAGATCCTTACTGGCTTTGTTAAGGTCTCCTGCTCTTGCTACAAGCCCTGAAACATTTCTGTCAGGGACTGTAAGCCCTCATTCAGAGGAGAGCTGTCCTAGTACTGCCTGTAAGAAGCCGTGGCAGGCTCTGGGAAGGATGATTCTGGTGTGTGTGCGTGCGTGTGTGTGCTTGTGCATCCGTGTGCATGCCTGGGTCCTGGGCGGCAAATGTTTGCACCAGCTGCTCAGGGTGGGAGGTGTAGTCCGTAATCCAGGAGATCTCCAAAAGAGAGATATGCAGTGATCCTCATGTAATGGAAGACAAGCCCTGGGCTTTTTAAGTGGGGATCTAATTAACTCTGGTTAAAGCAAGTCACTGCCCCAGGAGGCTCACAAATCACAACAGACCTGGACAGAAAAAAGATGACCCATCTCAGAGCAGCAGCTTCCTGGCATGATATTACCCTAGGAGACCAGGGTGCTACCAGTGCAGGCTTTTCCTTCCATCTTGTACTGGGAGGAGGTGCTGCAAAGGGTCTGCCTTGCTTGCTCACAGGGTCATCTGGAACCCCGAACACCCTAACCCTGAGCTCTCCTGGGAGGCGGAAGGAGAGCTAGCACTGGAAATCCTGTGTGTTCCGACTGCCTGGCTTGCTGTTTTGTTTTAATGCACCCAAATGAGTGTGATGGGATGGTGTCTGGTAGCATTCCTTGGCTAAACAAGTTTCCAGATGGAAACTGGTTTATTCAGAAACAGATAGATGCTTCCTTTGACAACATCTCACGTTCCTTGTGCTTCAGAGACAATCCTACGTGAAGTAACTCAAGCTTTCCTTGTAAGTGAATGGCAATCCTTTCAGCTCCTTGCTGAAGGAGAAAGAGCTTATGCTGTGAGCTTTCAGCTTGAGATTGTCTTCATGCATATTACATTCAGGGTTTTTACAATGAGTGTTTGATTTACAGTGGAGGAATATTTATTTCCAAATCCGCCAAATGCTTCTCAAGGTAGCCTCCACGCAGAATTTAATTGCTAAACCCACTTATTCTGACTCAGTGTCTGGTAAAATGTCTAGAGATACAAAAAAGTGGGGGGACAAGTGAGCTGGGCCCAGATGCTTCTCTGTGACTAACAGAATGTCCACCCAAAGTTGGGAGATGAACAGCTCGCTGGTGTGTCACAGGTGGGTGGGTTTCTCATAACTCTTATTTAAAGCTGTGCCCTATTGTACTAAAATTATAATTTATGAATAAGCATTGGATTAGAGTCATTGGGCTGAGCTGACTCACTGCCAACAACTGGGACTGGGTCTGAGGAATGTCTTCATGTCATAGTCAGCTTGGGTAAGAGGAGAAAACCAGCAAACACCTGATAGGAAACCTGTCCATAGCTTTCCTGGGTGTCACTTCTGTAGCAGATCCAGGTCACGGGGCTTTCTGTCTGTCCATTCCCTCTGTCCATTCAGAAGAAGGATTATGTTACAATAATCCTCACTGAGTTAGCCAGTGGATTCTGTGAGAAACACCTGAAAATCAAGGCTTTGGACCTTGGGGTCACATGCCCTGCATCTGTCTTCAGGACAGCACCTGAAGGAAGAGGTGGGTGAGGGACATACAGAATCTGGAAAGTGAGTTTCAGAGTCAGGCTTGGGTATAGCTTAAAATCCTCACCAGTTTAAGTCATGGCTTTTGGGTCATGGGAGGAGTAGGTAATCTTTCAGAAGTGTTGCGGGCTACTCTGCCAAGCTCTGTATTTCTGGCAGATGGGATTGAGCTGACACCTTCAAGCTGAAGCTCAAGTGCTGCATGGCTCATTATACCTTGTAAAGAGCTGTAGTGGAGGCCTCTTTGTGCCAACCTATGTATGGATGTCATAGACTGAGTATGTCATAGGATAGCCTCCAAGTGATCCCTATTAAGATATCCCTGTGACAAATGTAGGATTGTGGAGGTGAGTGTGGGTGAGGGGACCACTGGTATCAATTTCCATTTACATATTACTTTGGATTCACTCATCATATTAATTGATGGACATTTTGAAAAACAGAGAATAAGATTCTGAGGTGATAGATTCCAGAAAGCTTAATTTTCATGGAAACAGAGTAGGGAAGCCTCAGAACACAGGGCACTGGCAGGAGGGCCCTGGGTAGCTTGTGGATGGGCCAGTGGCATTGCATTTTGCTGTGTATTGCAAAATGTGCTGGAAGCCATTGGGGTTGGAGAATTAGTTGAATAACTGGAATGCGCAGATAATTAAAATACCAATTTTTAGCCAATCGGTTCATTGTTCACCCACAGTAAGCCTTTCCACCAGGGATATTTACAAGAGACAAACCAGTCTGGAGTCTCTTTTTCCCTGTTTCCGTCTTACGGTGGGAAGAGAAACAAAATGTGTGTGTGAGGAGCGAGTGGGAGGCTCGGAAGTGGAGGCAGAGAGCAAAGAAGACACAACACATTGAAGGGGATTGTCTTTGAAGTGACAGGACAGGAAGATGGGGGTTGAGGGAGGGCTTTTCCTAAAAGGAGAAGAGGAAGTGGTTAAATCATTATCTTTTTATTATTTATTTACTGTTTTTAATGAAAACATTATGTGTACATGATAAAAAATATAAAATGCTATAACAAATGTGGCACCCTTGGGTGGTGCAAAGGGTTAACGCACTTGGTTGCTAACCAAAAGGTTGGAGGTTTGAGTCAACCCAGGGGCAGCTCGGAAGAAGGTCCTGATGATATACTTCTGAAAAATCAGCCACTGAAAACCCTAGGGAGCACAGTTCTACTCTGACGCACATGGGGCTGTGATGAGTCGGAGCTGACGGTAACTTTTGTTTGTTTTTATAACAAATGTATAAAATAAAAAGTAAAATTCCTCACCCTTCATCTCAGGCCCCTCGTCCCTCTCTCCAATGGTCACAATTATGGTCAACTTCTTGTATATCCTTCCAGAAAATTGTGTCATGCATATGGAATTCTTTATCTCTTGGCTGAGTTTAAATACTGATGGGAAAGGGCCATGTAGAGAAAAAGGTGAAGACAGATGGAGGACTGATAAGCTGTAACTGGCGGAGGGGTTGGCGATCACAGCTAGGGGGTGCAAATGGAATCCAGGGGCGAGGGGTAAGGGAAAATTTTGCTCTACTGGCAGCAATGCACCTCTTCTGCTGGGGCAGGAGGGAAGGGCCAAGAACATGGCTGGTGGAAGTGTGGACGTGAGAGAGGTGAAAGGGCATGAAGCCACAGTTTACCACGTCAGAGGTGGAGCAGTTCAGGGGGGTGAGGCCATGGGCGTGGGTGGATAGAGTGGAGGTGAAAGTCCTTGGGGTTGAAGAACTAAGAGCCTGGGGTGTTGGATGTTGAAATCTCTTAAGATGATGCAGGTGCTAAAGTTTTCAAGGGAACGTTGGGAGGTGTGGCCTTTAAAGGAGGCATGTTGGCCATGGTAGAAGTTGGGGGTGTCACAGGAGGATAGGCTTGGCCGAGGGTGGAGGACTAATGTTTTGGAAGGAGCCACTGGGAACAGGGAGCATGTCTATACTGTCATCGTGCCTGGGGTCTGGGGAGTGTGGGACAATGAGCAGTCTCCTCACTGGAGAAGCTGGGGTGGATGGTGCATCCGGCAGAAAGGCTGTGAAGCAGAGGCGGTTGTTTACTGGGAACAAGGGCTCCAGAGTGTTCTGGTGGAGGAGGTGCTGGGGGAAGTGGGGTGGCTGTCAGTGGCCTAGGGAACTAGCTGGGGGAGGCACCATGCAGAAAGGGGAGACATGAGATGGGTGGATAGGGTGGGTGGGAGGAAGGCGCTGCCTTTGGGGCTGTGACTGAGAATACAGATATAAATGACTCTGACAGGTCCCAGTGTTCCTGTCTTTGATAGCCTTTGTTTGGGTGCCAGCACTGGCTGCAAGTCCCAGGCAGGTCTTGGCAGGATCTGAATGGAGCAGCTGTGGAACCCTCTTGGCCAGGTGGCCTGTTAATCGGCAGTAGAGCCCATGGGTGGGTGTCAGCCCCATCTGGGTTTGAACACCAGTTGAGTGTCCTTGGGCAACGTACACAATCTTTCTTAGCTTCAGGTGATAATACCAGTACCCACCTCATGCACTGATGGTGAAATGAGATCAGTGTCTGGCACACTCTAAGTGTTTGATACAAATTCTCATCATCATCAACATCAGCTGGACCTGACTTGGTTTGTAGACTGTTTTTGTTGTTCAGTGCCATCAAGTTGATTCCAACTCATAGCGACCACATGTGTCAAAGTTGAACTGCCCCATAGTGTTTTCTAGGCTGTAATCTTTACGGGAGCAGACTGCCAGGTCTTTTTTCCTGTGGAGCTGCTGGGTGGGTTTGAACTGCCAACCTTTTTGTCAGTAGCCAAGAGCTTAACTATTGCACCACCAGGACTCCTTGTTTGCAGACTAGTGAGCTCCTTCTCTGTCATCACCCTCCTAACTCATCTTCTCAGGTGGGGAGTTTACAGACATACTCAGGCAGACTCTACAAGGAATAGCCACAGGGCAAGTTCATGTTCTCCACTATTTTCATACAGGTGGAATCAGCTCTAAAAAGAGCAACAGGTTCAGCTTTGGAATCCTAAAAGGATACAGCCTGAGGGTGAGTGGGAAAGGGGGGAGGGCAGTCCTAACACCTTCCTTTAATTTTTTGGGGAAGGAAGAAAGTGAAGAGTTGGCCTTATGGTCTGTATATAATCATGAGCATTAGCTTCTGCTTGTAGGAAAGGTTCTTTCTTCCCTGTCCTATTGCTCTGAACGATTGCCCAACTACCTGGGCCACAGGCAAGTATTATGCCACCTGCTTCCAAACCAGATGTCTGGAGTGATTTCAGAATTTGTGAGAAAGGCAGATCCTCTTGGAGGCACCTGGGGCTGACTTCTGTTATACTGTGAATTCCAACTGGGAAAGGGCTTTGGAAACCTAGGATGCAGAAATTGTCCTCCAAGTTGATATGAATCCCTTATACCACTAGTTCTCAAAATGTGGTCCCTGAACCAGAAGCAGCAGCATCCCCGGGGGACTTACTGAAATGGAAATTCTCAGGCATGCCTACTGAGCCAGAAACTCTGGGGGTGGGGCCAGCAATATGTTTTAAAAAGCCCACCAGATGATTCTGATGCATGGCAAAGCCTGAGATCTACCATATTATAGTATTACCACCCCACTTTGGGTATAAGCATTTAGCATTTACAAATCCTGTTCAAGAGTCTCGTGTTGTTCACTAGAAAAATGTCACAAATCCAGTGCTGTGGGGGCTTTCAGAGCCCCTGAGAAAGAGCAGATTCCTTCTGACCACCTAAGGGGACTGCCAGTCCTATCCTATGCTGCCTTCCATGGACACACCAGTTCCACAGCTATGTATCTGTGCCAGGAAGTATATTGGCTCTGGGCATGGGGCAGGAGGGCAGGCAGCTCAGAGTTAGTGTAGAACTGTGCAAAGCACTGAGTGACATTTGTTGACCATTCTGCAGCTAATTAGCTATCTTAGGCTGGGTTCTTTAGAGAAGCAAAACCAGTGACATATATATATCTATATATAAAGAGATTTATCTCAAGGAAATGGCTCACATGGTTGTAGAGGCTGGCAAGTCCCAAGTTCATGGGTCAGGTGTTAGGATGGAAGATTCTCCTGGCTCATGTAGCTGCAGAGGCTGATGAACACAAGATCAGCAGGCAATATGGCAGGCCGCTGACTCAAGTCCCTAGAGCTGGAGGTCAGATGATGACGAGCCAGATGCAGGATCCAGAGTAAGAGTAAGCTTTGCCAGAGCATCCATATATATTGGGTGCAGGCCACACCCCTGAAGAGACTCCCCTTACAACTGATTGGCTGATCACATTAGAGCACATCATGGAGGTGATTACATTATATTACTTACGGGAGATCACAAAATGGAGGATAATCACATCATTACATAACTGCCAATTACATCGTTACATAATTGCCAAACTACATCTTAACTGCCAAACCTCTGAGAATCACGGCCCAGCCAAGCTGACACACAACCTTAACCATCATGCTAGCTGTGCGACCACTTGAGGCAGGCAACATGGTCAACATTTTTATTGGTACCTCTAATCAAGATATAGAAAGCATTGTCATCAAGTTGTGAATGACACAAATCAGGAGGGAATAGAAAATATACTGGATGATAGAATCAGAATAGATACACGTTTAATTGATACGGTGGGTGTAACAAGACGGAATTTTATTGGGATAAACGGCAGTTTCTGTATGCAGTTCTGCTAATACTTAACTACATCAGGAGAGGGTGGAGGAAGTGTGTCTTAAGAGAAACATTTGTGCAAATGTTTTAAGAGTCTATAGAGAGCTCAGTATGCACCTATCATTTGTCCTATTCATTCATTTAATTAAGACTTGTTAATTGTGTATCTTCCATGCACTAGACATTAATCTTAGTAAAGTAGATTAAAAAAAAATGTGATGAGGCTAACCAAACCATTAGTCAAATCTTAGGTGATAAGTACACAACTATAACATCTGGCACATGGGAGTTGGTAGAACTGCAATATTCACCCATTGAATGTTGTGTTCAGTTCTTAACACCATGTTTTAAAAGACAACCTGGGCTATCCCCAATGGTGACAAGTCATATGAGCAATGGGTTAAGGAACTGGGGACATTTAGAAAATAGAAGACTCGGAGGACAGCACTGCAATTTTTAATTATCTCAAGGATTCATTACGTGGAGGAGAGAAATCTTGGCCCTTTGTTATGTTTTGTTCCTAGGTTTACAACAGGATATGCAGCTTGGAGATGGATTTCAGATCAATATGAGGAAAGACCCATTAGTTCCTCCTGATCAAGACTCAGGAGACATTTAAGCTTAATACAGTAAAATCTGTGAAAGCAGGAACCTGTGTAAGGCGGAAACCTATCAGAGAAGGAAAACTTGTGTGACCCGGAAAAAAAAAAGGCAGTTCTGTCAGGTTCCAGCTCTCAGAGATTTCACTGTATATTGTGTATATGTGTGTATGTTTATTTTTTTGATGGGAGTAGGGATAAGTGCAGAGAACAGGTGAATGTCAGATGAGGGGGTGAACTAAAGGAATTCTAAATTCCCTTCCAAATCTAAGAGTCTATCTGCAGTGGAAGACAATATTGACATAACCTGTTTTTGAATCCTAGCTCTGTCCTAAGCTAACTGTGGAACCTTGGATAAGTCACTTAACCTCTCAGGGTCTTAGTTTCCTTTCGTCTGTTTCTAATAGGAATAGCCATGCCAATTTCACAAAACGTTTATGAGAATGCAATGAGATTTTCCTGTGAAGGCCCAGTGCCCAGCACACAGGGTGTTCATAGGTGTTTGGTACGTAAATATGGAATGACTGAGTAAAGAGCCTGGTAGTTCTTAGGTCTTCAATAAATGTTATTTGAATTGGAATCTCTTGAATCTGCCTTTGACCTCTAGCCTAACCATGATTTACATTGCAGTTTAGAAGACTCTGGTTTTGATGGGCTGAAGGGATGATTTTTTTGCCAACATTGAAAATCTCCAATCACTTTTGTGGTGGAAGATGAGTTTTTTTTTAAATTGTGGTGAAATATATGTAACAAAAAGTTGGCCATTTTAACCATTTGTAAGTGTACAGTTCAGTGACATTGATTACATTCATCATGTTGTGCAACCATCATCACTACCCATTTCCAAAAGTTTTCCATCACCCCAAACAGAAACCCAGTACCTGTCTTAGTTATCTGTTGTTGTTGTTGTTAGGTGCCCTCAAGTCGGTTCTGACTCATAGTGACCCTACGTACAACAAAACGAAACACTGCCTGGTCCTGCGCCTTCCTCACAACCGCTGTTATGCTCGATCCCATTGTTGTAGCCATTGCGTTAATCCACCTCATTGAGGGTCTTCCTCTTTTTCGCTGACCCTCTACCAAGCATGATGTCCTTCTCCAGGGACTGATCCCTCCTGATAACGTATTCAAAGTACATGAGACGAAGTCTTCGCTTCTAATGAGCATTCTGGCTGTATTTCTTCCAAGACAGATTTGTTCATTCTTCTGGCAGTCCGTGCTGTATTCAATATTCTTCGCTAACACCACAATTCAAAGGCACTGATTCTTTGTCAGTCTTCCTTATTCATTGTCCAGCTTTCACAAGCATATGAGGCAACTGAAAACACCATGGCTTGAGTCAGGTGCACCTTAGTCCTTAAAGTGGCTACTTTAAGGACTAAGGTGATATCTTTGCTTTTTAACACTTTAAAGAGAACTTTTGCAGCAGATTTGCCCAGTGCAATGCATCATTTGATTTCCTGAGTGCTGCTTCCATGGCTGTTGATTATGGATCCAAGTAAAATGAAATCCTTTACAACTTTAGTCTTTTCTCTGTTTATCATGATGTTGCTTGTTGGTCCCGATGTGAGGATTTTTGTTTTCTTTAAGTTGAGATGTAATCCATACTGAAGGCTGTGGTCTTTGATCTTCATCAGTAAGGGCTCCAAGTCCTATTCACTTTTCATCAAGCAAGGTTGTGTCATCTGCATGTCACAGATTGTTAATGAGTCTTCCTCCAATCCTGATGCTCCGTTCTTCATGTTGTCCAGCTTTTCAGATCATTTGCTCAGCATACAGATTGAATAAGTATGGTGAAAGGATGCAACCCTGACACACACTTTTCCTGATTTTAAACCATACAGTATCCCCTTGTTCTGTTTGAACAAACTACCTCTTTGTCTATGTACAGGTTCCACATGAGCACAATTAAGTGTTTTGGAATTCCTATTCTTTGCAATGTTATCCATAATTTGTTATGATCCACACAGTAGAATGCCTTTGCATAGTCAATAAAACATAGGTAAACATCTTTCTGCTATTCTCTGCTTTCAGTCAAGATCTATCTGACATCAGCAATGATACCCCTCATTCTAAGTGTGATGGTTAAGATTGTGTGTTAACTTGGCTGAGCCATGATTCTCAGTGTTTTGGCAGTTGTATAATGTTGTGATCACTTCCCTGTTGAAATTTGATATGTGATCACCCCCATGATGGAATCTGCTGAGTGGTACTGGTGGGGGCGGGGCCTGTGGCATCTCACCACCCCATCAGCCTTCATCTCTCCACCCTCTGCCACCTACTTTCCTTCCTGCTTGCCTTGCCAGGGTGTTTTGGCTTGCTCTGGATCCTGCAGCTGCCCCTTGTTCTCTGACCTCTAGTTCTTGGGACCTGAGCTAGCAGCTTACCTGCTGGTCTCGGGATTTGTTGATCTTCACAGCCTGTGAGCAAGAGCCCTGCTCTCCGACCTGCTGATCTTGGGTTTGCCAGTCCCTGCAGCTATGTGAATCAGGAGAAGCCTTGTGGTCTTGCCTGCCGATCTTGGGATTCGTCGACCTTCACAGCCTGTGAGCAAGAGTGCTGCTCTCCGACCTGCTGATCTTGGGTTCGCCAGCCCCTGCAGCTGTGTGAATCAGGAGAAACCTCTGTCGTGATCCACTTGGGACATTCCAGCCTCTACAATCACGTGAGCTGTTTCCTTGATGTAAATCTCTCGCTCTCTATATATATTTATATGCTTTACTGGTTTTGCTTCTTTAGAGAACCCAGCCTAAAACATTAAGTCCTCTTCTGAATCTGGCTTGAATTTCTGGCAGTTCCCTGTCAATGTACTGCTGCAACTGTTTTTGAATTGTCTTCAACAAAATTTCACTAGCATGTGATATTAATGATATTGCCCAATAATTTCCACATTCCATTGGATCACCTTTGTTTGGAATGGGCACAAATATGGATCTCTTCCAATTGATTGGCCAGGTAGCTATCTTCCGAATTTCTTGGCATAGATGAGTGAGTGCTTCTAGCATTGCCTCCATTTGTTGAAACATCCCAATTGGTATTCTGTCAATTTCTGGAGCCAATGCCAAGGATTTTTGCCGATGCCTTCAGTGCAACTTGGACTTCTTCCTCCAGTACCATTGGTTCTTGATCATTTGCTATCTCCTGAAATGGTTGAATGTCGACCAGTTCTTTTTGGTACAGTGACTGTGTATTCCTTCCATCTTCTTTTGATGCTTCCTGCTTCATTCCATTTTTTGCCCATAGACTCCTTCAGCATTGCAACTTGTAGCTTGAATTTTTCTTCAGTTCTTTCAGCTTGAGAAATGTGAACTGTGTTCTTCCCCTCTTGCTCTGGGGGAAGGCTTTTTCTGTCAGCTTTTGGGGAAGGTCCTTGTCTCTTCATTCCTTGGTGATCTTCATGTGGCATGACATCTATCGTCCCCCATCTCTGCTTCTTCCTCTGTTTGCTTAATCTGCTTTTGTATCTCAAAAGACATTGATTTAAAACACAACCTACACTAATACTACCTCATTAACATAACAAAGAAAACCCATTCCCAAATGGGATTATGACTACAGGTGTAAAACCCAAAACCAAACCTGTTGCCATCAAGTCGCTTCTGACTCATAGCAACCCTGTAGGACAGAGTAGAACTGCTCCATAGGGTTTCTAAGGCTGTAATTTTTACAGAAGCCGACTGCTACATCTTTCTCCCACAGAGAGGCTAGTGGGTTTGAACCACCGACTTTTCAGTTAGCAGCCAAATGATTAACCACTGCTCAATAACCACAGGTATAGAGATTAGGATTTACAATGTGTTTTTGGGCACACAGTTCAAACCATAACAAGGAAAAATAGAATCATGGAAGAAAATAGCAGTCCCTGATTACTCTTCTTTTTAGTGATCTCTCCTCCCTCTGCTCCTGCTGATTGTGGATGTGGGACTCTGAGGACTTACCTTTAAAAGGACCCCTGCTTCCAGGCCATCTTAGACCCTTTGCCCACTGAGGTCCTCCCTTCTCAGGGATCCAGAGGCTGAGGGTCCACCAGCCCCAGGTCTAGGGCATAACCAGCTTAATATAACAATACAACTTTTCCATGACAAATAAATCAGTACAGTTTAAGTGAAGAGACATTTTTTTTCTTTTCCTGAATAGTGAACAGTTTTGAAATTGAAGAAAAACTTGTAAGAATTTATCAGTTCCTAGTCTCTACCCAGTGTCCTAAGGAGCCTGGTGGCACAGTGGTTAAGTGCTCAGCTGCTAACCAAAAGGTTGGCAGATCAAACCCACCAGCCGCTCTGTGGGAGAAAGATGTGGCAGTCTGCTTACTTAAAGATTTACAGTCTTGTAAACCCTTTGGGGCTGTTCTATTCTGTCACATGGGGTCACTAGAAGTCAGATTCCACTCGACAGCAATGAGCTTTTTGGTTTACCGAGTATTCCAAGACACTAAAAAACAGGATGCCCTATCTTGAAGTGGTAGTTTCCTCTGAGAAGTTCAAAGAACATTAAAAGAATTCATCAACAAGCATTTATGGAACACTCTAAGTAATCCTCAAAATCCTTGCAGAGTGGTTGCTGGGACTTTACCCACCTAGCTAAGAAAATCCAAAGGGTCCCCTCTGCCCTAGAATGAATGGCCTGGAGGTTGTTGTGTATGTTAGCAGCGTGCTGTAATCTGTGATGACTGTCTGTGGTCCCCACCACGCTGTCTTCCAGTGGGCATAACTGGGTGAAAGGTAGCGTCCAGTGAGTGCCTCAGTGAGGTGGGGGAGAGGCAAGATTGGGCAACTCAGAGGGCACTTGGGCATTCCCCTGGTGGCTGTGGTGTAACGTTTGTCTAATGCCCTTGTGGAGGAGCGGGCAGGGTGTGACTGTGGCTCACGCCCCTGGGCCCCATCTTTGGAAGCTACCCAGCTAGCTCTGCAGCAGTGACCTGGGAGGGGAGGTGTTACCACCCTGTGCAGCTGAGTAACCAGATTGTCCAAGTGGGCACCTCGCTCACAGGTAAGGTAATGTTGCAGACACGTCATTTTCAAAGAGTCTACTGGGAAGGATTTTCTATAACTGAACCACATTTTCTCATAAATTTCCATTATAAAGCTGTAGCAGGCTTACAGTTTACATATTATGTTTCCGGTAAGTGAAATACACACACCATATTCTCTATTTTCTGTAACAGATCTTTTTTCCTCTCCAGCCCCCATTCCTGTGATGGCAGAAAACTCTGGATCTTGCCAATTAAATTTATTTTTGCTTCTCCTGGTTTAAAATTTGGATTCTTTTGGCTTAGATGAGTCCCCTTTGAGTGAACACTCAGTTTTCTGGGCCTCTTTCTGCTTCCTCTTATATTTTTCATTTCTCTGGGCTGCCTCTAGGGCAGAGGCAGGGAGGGACTCTGGTCCTTGTGGGTTCATCCAGGCCTTCCCTGTGAAGTGTTGCCGTGCGACTGGTCGGCTGTGGCCTCTGGTGGCCTCTGTGGAACGCTGGGTC
The DNA here is from genome assembly GCF_000243295.1 of Trichechus manatus latirostris. Taxonomy (NCBI): domain Eukaryota; kingdom Metazoa; phylum Chordata; class Mammalia; order Sirenia; family Trichechidae; genus Trichechus; species Trichechus manatus. The sequence continues at coordinate 17,569,566 of NW_004443940.1, read as the reverse complement.
TTGTCTGGTTAATCTTGGCATCAGGCTACGTTTGCTAATGATGGTTGTGGATCTTTTCTTGTTTCTACCATGAGGTCCCTGTCTTGGTTTCCTAGGGCTTCCAAAACAAAGTACCACAAAGTGGGTGGCTCTAAAGAAAAGAAATTTATTTTCTGTTTGCACAGTTCTGGAGGCTAGAAGTCCAAATCAGGGTATTGGTCATGTCAATTCCTTCTGAGGACTCCTAGAGAACAACTGTTTCATGCTTCTCTTCTAGTTTCTGGTGGCTGCTCGCAATCCTTGTCGTTCCTTTGCTGTTTATAGATGTGTCTGTCTTTATTGGAGCCCTGGTTGGGCAGTGGTTAAAAGCTAGGGTTGCTAACCAAAAGATTGGCAGTTCTAATCCACCAGCTGCTCCTTGGAGACCCTACTGGACAGTTCTACTCTGTCCTATAGGGTCGCTATGAGTCAGAATCGACTCAGTGGCAATGGGTTTGGTTTGGTTTTTTTGGTCTACCTCTATTGTCACATGGTGTCTGTCTTCCTTCCGTGTTTCCCAGTCTGCTCTCCCCTTTTATAAAACATCACTCAGAAGTGGTTAGGATTATGACCTACTCTACTCTGGTATGACTTCGTTTGACTTAATTGACAGACAAACAAACAAAACAAGGTTACATTCACAGATACAGGGTTACGATTTCAACACACCTTTTTGGTGGACACAATTCAATCTGCAACAATCTCCATATTCTGAGTCCTTTTAGTCTCAACTTTGAGTCTCTTTGTGTCCACTGGTCTGTTCAGCATTTTCACGCCCTTGATGTGGCTGCGGGCACCGCTGACTCTCTTGTTCACTGTCTGTAGACTCTGGACCACTAGTTCCAGACTGCTCTGTGCCATGTTGGCCGCCATCTTGGATGCAGGGCTCTTTTGAGAGGCTTGTGCCTGGGTCACCAACCTTGGGACCTTGGGCTCTCCCTCAAATTAAATAGTGTTATTTTCAAGCCCAGAATAGTGAGGGTTGTTTTTCTCCATCTCAGGACTCAGACAGGATTCATTCCTAGTCTTGTCCTCACCATTTTCTGCCTGTGACTAATGCTCTCATTTTTTTTTCCAGTCATGAGAAAGCTATACCCTGACATCAAATCTTACACCCCCTTTACATTATGGATTATAGTAAAATTCTGTGTTATGATCTCAAGTTTTGCTCTTGACTTGGAAATTTAGAAAACTTGTTTCTTTCTGAATAAAACCTGGCTTTCAAAACTATATTCGCTTTATGGACCTTAAGAATTGTTTGTGGAAACGCAAACAATGACTTCTCCAATCTGGGGGCGAGAGGTGGTTGTTCTTCCTTCCCCCGGGGCATAGTGTAGGCCATTAATGTGACAGCTGGTGAGCTGGGCCTTGAAGCTCAGCTAAGAGGAAGGGGTGGGGAGGGGAGTGCTTTACTATCTCAAAACTATATCCCTACATATTCTTTCTTGGATTTGTTTTTCGTTTAAGACATTAAAATCATATTTATAATGTAACAAGCTCAAACAATCATACATTTAAATTGACTGATTAGTGTCAGCCTACAAATTAGCAAGAGAATATACATCTTTTTAAAAATTATTGAGGTAAAATTTATATAACACAAAATTACCCATTTTAAACTGACATTTAGTGTATTCACAACCTTATACAACTACCACCTCTCTCTAATTTCAAAACGTTTTCATTACTGCAGGAAAACACCCTGTAGCGATTTAGTAATTGCTCCCCCATTCGATGCTTCCCTTACCCTGAGAACTGTGAATCGGCTTTCTGTCTCTACGGATCTACCTATTCTGGATATATCATATAATATGTTACCTGTTGTGTCTGGCTTCTTTCACTTAGCATAACATTTTGAGGTTCATCCAGCCTGTATGTATGAGTACTTTGTTCCTTTTATGGCTGAGTAATATTCCATTGTATGGATGTACCACATTTTGTTTATCCATTCATCTGTTGATGGACATTTGGGTCGTTTCCACTCTTTTGGCTATTATGAATAATGCTGCTATGAACGTTCATGCACAAGCTTCTGTGTGGACGTATGTTTTCAATTCTCTTGGGTATATACCTAGGAGTGGAGTTGCTGGGTCATACAGTAATTCTATGTTTAACTTTTTGAGGAGCCACAAACTGTTTTCCACAGGGGTTGTACCATTTCATAATCCCACCAGCAATGTACAAGAGTATATATATCTTGTGTCTGCCCTGACTCCACCTTTAAGTCAACTTGTAGCATCTCTGTACCATTTAGTCACCGACCAACATGAGTGAGCCGTAAACACTCCCACATGGTTCAGAGCAATGTGTTTTGATACACACCATGTGCTCACTACTGGTCATGGCTGTCATGCACCGTTGTGCAGCCTGTGCACTGCACAGCTCCAGGGGGCTCTGTTCCGCAGATTACAATGTGAATGGTACCCCCTGGATTCCTGCTCCTGGGATACTCCATGTGATTCCATTTCAACCTGACTCCTAACTCATGGGCTCCCCATCCTTTCCTCATTCTGCCCCTGCACTCCTAGAATTATGCTGGACTCCCTGGGGAAACTTTTGGCTTTCTCTCCAGTCTCTTTCTGACTTTGCTGCTGGCATGTGGGCTCCAGATTTCCTCTGGAACGATACCTTGCCCCTTTGGCTACTGGGCACCCATCTCCTAACTTAGATCAAAGCCATGGCTGGGCCCATAGGCTTCCAGTAAGCTCGCGTGGGAGGGTTCTGGACAGCTTGAGTTTCAGAGAAAATAGCTGTACTTAAAAAAAATCTGGGTGCAATCAAGTAAGAATTTAAAATTGCCTACAGCATTGCTCCATTTCCTCTCTGGGTGATTGGAGCAGCGTGGGGCAGCGGGAATGGCTCCGAGTAGAAGTCAGGGCTCCTGGGTTGGACTTCTGGCTCTGCCAGTACACGGCTCTGACCACTGGCTGAGCTTCTTTACCTCCGGGCATTGATGAGAGAAGCAGCTCATCAGGTATTGTTGAAGGTATACCCTGTTCTACGGCTTCATGGTGTTTAAAGCAATATTTCCTCTGAGTCATTGATCATGTTACCGACACTCACGAGTACAAATACCGTCCCAAACCTTAACATGTGTTAAGAGCTACAGTCCTTCCAAAGGAGGAGAAGTGCATGTTTAACTGGGTGGTGCAAACAGTTAACATGCTCGGCTACTAACCGAAAAGTTGGAGGTCTGAGTCCACCCAGCTGGAGGTTTGTGCCTTGGAAGAAAGTCCTGGTGACCCACTTCAGAAAAATCAACCATTGAAGAAAGACCCTATGGAGCACACTTCTCTGACACACGTGGGATTGTCATGAGTCAGAATCAACTCCAGGGTAACTAGGTTTTAAATTGTCCCCATCACCCTCTCCTCAGCTTTATCCTCTGATTGTTCCATTGATTTCTCTTCAGAGACCTTGAATGAGAAAGTGGGGGAGGAAGCCTTCAGACTGAGAACACCCCACCCCTTAAGGGTTTCTCCTCAGCTGCCCCGAGGCTCCCAACCCGTGAGCCTGGTCACCAGCATCTGTAGCACCGCCTCCTGCCCTGGAGATGCTGCTTCGCTTGTAAGCCTAGCCTGAGTGAGCTGAGCTTGTGCTCTGAGGCCAGCTGGGCAGTCCTCGTCAGCAGGATTAGCCAAGATGGCTTCCCTTAGGTGTAGCCTTAACACCTGCACGGCTCTTTCTGACCCAGAGGGATGAGGGTGATATGGACAGAACCAACTTATAGCTTTCCTTTCCTGGGTGGCAATAACCTAGGCAGCCCTTTAGATGAAGCCTTCTCCTACAAGCCCCCCGCAGGCCCCCAGAAGCCTGTGCCCTCCTGTCAGGGGTCATCAGGGCTACCGTGGCCTCTTTGTGTCCCCCTGAGTGCGGCCTCCGTCCACACGCATTGAGCCAGGTCCCAGCCCACTCTTGCAGGGCTGGACAAGATCACACACAGGTGACAGGGAGACAGCAGGGAAGAGACTGTCCCAGGTGAACAGGGACATTCACGACTCAGCCTCAGCCAGAAAGTGAGCCCAACAGAGCCAGAGAGCAGATTTCTCAAGAGAAGCGGGGATCTGAGCTTTTTAAAAGAAGTGAAATCGCTTGATCTTTAAATGCTGGCAACTATTTCAGATTAAAAAAACCCTGCTGTGGGCCAACACTGTATCAGACAAACACGTCTGTGAGTCACATTTACCTGAGGGCCTCTGTAGCGAGGCCTCCTTGCCAAGGCTGCTCAGGGCTAGGCCTGGGCTTCTCCAGACAGACAGACGGACAGGCAGACAGACAGACACCTCTTGGGTCTTGCTTCTCCTAGTTGCCCACCAGAAGGCTGGTGTTCCCAGGGTGCCGTGAACCAGTGCTCTGGCTTAAAGCCTTGGGAACTAGTGTGTGGACTGGGCTTTTAGGACCCTGAACTTGGGCTTCATCAGAACTTAGTTGCTTTTGGTCATTATCTCCAGGGTCATCCCTAGCCAAAATGTCACCACTGGCTGCTCCAGCTTCTTCCTTTGCTTGGGCTTTCCTTTGGGTTCCTGCCCATCCTCAGGCCCCCACCCTTGTCTCTTCTCATGACAACTGGTTGACTCTAACTGATCAACCCGGAGGTTTTCCCTTCCTTGGCTCTTGGCCCACTAAGACCAGAAGTCATTAAAGATGTTAATGGCTGAGGGTGCAGTTTTCCATACTGAAGGGGCCAGGGGCATGCTGGGTTGCCGCTTCCTACATCCACAGTGTACTTTACCGACAGATAAAATTGCCTGAGTCTCCCTGGACTTCTTCCCTCTCCTGGACACAGCCCAGGCCTTCTTCCAGTCACCAGGAGCCCAACCTCACAAGCTGCCACCTGGCCAGGGGCCTGCCCTCAGATCTGGTTTCACGGCTTCTTCGTTCCACGCAGCATGGGTGAGTGTGCCTCCCGTGGGCCCCTGTGATGCTGTTCAGCACCATTAAGCTCTGTTCCCTTTCCTTCTTGGTCCAAGTGGTCATGGGATTGAGCGGTTAGTGAATTCTGGGCTTTTAACGAAGTCCAAGCTGCCGCCTTTGGTGTAGTTCATTTGACTGCAGGGTGGGAGGGTGGTAGGCAGGACAAGACAGAGGGAAAGGGAAAGGGGAGAAGGGCGGAGGAGGGGGAAAACTGGCCTTGGCAATTCTGTGGTGTATGTGGAAGTTGCTTGACTTCTACTGAAACCTGGAAGAAAGTTTCTGACAGATTTTCACAAGGTGTATTTCATTTGCCACTAAATCACTCAGTTGAGTGTGTGCATGTGTGCGCGTGTGTGTGTCTGAGCCACTGAGCTGAGATAGTGTTGGGCTTGTTTGGACTTTGTGAAAGGTATTTAGTGTCTCCACGTGTTCTTTATGGCATGTGGCAGCTTGAAGCTCGAGTTAACATGCTGTTTTTGAATCAGTGGGGGAATTACTGTCACGAAATTTTATGGGTGGCAATTTAGGCATAGGAGCCCTGGTGGTGCAGTGGTTAAGCACTTAGCTGCTAACCGAAAGGTCGATGGTTCGAACCCACCAGCTGCTTCATGGCAGAAAGATGCGGCGATCTGCTTCCATAAAGATTATAGCCTTGGAAACCCTGTGGGGCAGTTCTACTCTGTCCTATAGTGTCACTGTGAGTCAGAATTGATTTTGATGGCAATGGGTTTGGGTTTTTTTTTTGGTTTTATTTAGACATTCCTACCAGGAGAAGCCTTGGAAAATTTATCTTTTGCTTGGGGCCTCCTGATGCTATTTTGAGGTGATTAGTTTGTTTTTGGTATGTGATGCCCTGTCATTCAGTAAGTCCCTTACCAAAGGGCTGTGTGTGACTTTTCTGATAAAACTGGAATCCCCCCTGAGGCTGCTTATATGGATGGAGTTTGGCACCTGGGGAAGCTTTCCTGCGTTCCACACAACAGGCGGGCATGTTAAGTTCTGGTCCAGACAAGTGACTTCAGCTACGGTTTGGGACTAAGACGTTCTCGACTTCTGACTGAAGAGGATCCTAAGCTTGTGCGAGGACTCGGTCCAGGTCCTTGATTGCTGTATGGGGATCAGGCTGAGGAGGAGAAGCAGGTATGGGTTTTGTGTGTGGCAGTTCTCACTCTCAGGGGGTTCTTTCTTGCAAGCCTGACTTGGTTGGCCTCCTGGTGAGGGCCCAAATGGTTCACCTTCAGTGAAAATGCAGATCAAGGTTTGGTGGGAGGTTTTTGAGACGGCTGGGGGTGGGGGGCTGTGTTGACTCCAGGCAGCGTGGTAGGACTCCGGCCCCCACAGCTCCTTTCTGGCTGTGCCCTGGCCAGCTGGGGTCTATCTTCTGTGCATGGAGGGTCGGTGGGTGCCCAAGTGGGTGCAGAAAAGGGGGCACCAGACTCAGTGTTTTGCTGAATTTTAAATTTGAACTAATTTAAATAAACACATGCATCTAGTGTTCAGTGGACAGGAATGGTTGCACCAGACAAGAAGCATGCTAGTGTATGAATCATCATTCCCAGGGAGCGACGAAACAGCCCTGCAAAGGGAGAGTCTCCAGAAGGCTTGTAAAGAGCAACTTCAGTGGTGGGATTTTCAGATACCTTGACAGGCAGCTGTAGGCATTGTATGTGTGTGTGTGTGTGCGTGCGTGTGTGCGTGGTGGATGGAGACCTTTTGACAACTCTTAAATCACAACACTTCAGCATCTGTCTCTCACACAGTGGTATGTTCATAGGGTATGGGATCTAATTGCAGGGAGTTCTGGGATACATGATTTAATAAATTTTGTCCTAGAATGAAGAATGTAGGGGGTGGGGATAGGAGTGGAGAGGAGAAGGGGAGTTTTGCTTTTTGTTTTACAGCCTCCACTATGTTTGAAATTTTGACTGTATATATGCATAGCTTTTATCTATTTATCTGTCTGTCTGTCTGTCTCTCTCTTCCCCTCCCTCCCTCCCTCCCACCACCCATCCACCCACCCATCCATCCATCCACCCATCTATCTATCTGGAGCCATGGTGGTGCAATGGTTAAGCTCTCAGCTGCTAACCAAAAGGTTGGTGGTTTGAACCCACCTAGCTGCTCTACGAGGGAGAAAGACTTGGTGATCTTCTCCTGTAAAGATTACAGCCTAGAAAACCCTATGGGGGCAGTTCTACTTTGTCACATGGGGTCGCTGTGAGTCGGAATCGACTTGACATGGCACCCCACAATAATAAACACACACACGCACATATATATCAATACATAAAGTTTTTATAAACTCCTTCTCCCAAGTCTTCACTGTGTTAATATTGACATGGAAAAATGTTCAGGATATTTTGCTAGTGAAAAAAAGCAGGTCACAAAGCCATACGGTTCTTTTTTCTGAGGACTCACTCATACAATGAGGAAAGCCTTGATGGATATATTCCATGTGTAAGTTTGCTAGGGGGGGCTTTGGATGATTTTAAGTTTTTTTTTTTATCATATTTTCTAATTTTTCTCAATAAACCTGCATCATTTGTGTTGTAAAAATAATAATGCAAACATAATTTAACGCAGTAACGACAACAAAAAACCCCTGTTCCCTTTCTCTAAAGTTCTTGCTTGTTTCAGTTGAGATGTCCCAGTTCAGGGACCCTTGAATATTTCAATTCGAAGTGCATGTGGAATATTTAGAAAACTTTGAATTAAAACTGAATAACGGCCGTGCCTTTGGAAAGAAAACAAAATGAAAACCAACAAATGCAACTGTTCTTTCCATAGTCACGGTGTGAAAGATCTTTAGAATTTGCATTAATGAACTGGATTGGTTTTAGGTTGATTTCTTGGGTTTTGTGTGACCTGCTTAACCGAGGCTAAAGAGAAATTGAGGAATATTTCTTATTGGGCTTTTCTATGAATCCAACAGCTGGCAAAAGAAAAGTGCCGTGTGTTCATCGTCTAGTGAAACTTTAGCCTTTGATTAATTGAAGCCATTGAAGATGGTTTTGCCTCAAACCTTTGGGGACAGCGACATCTAGTGGTAGTTTCTTTTATATACGCGCTCAATGATTCTGAACCTCGCTGCACATTCAAATCACCTGGAGAAATTTAAAAAATCCCGCTGCCTAGGCGGCATCCCAGACCAATTATGTCGGAAGCTCTGGGGGTGCGACCCAGGTATCAGTATTTTTTAAAGTTTCCACGTTAGTCCAATGTGTTGCCAAGGTTGAGAACCACACCTTTCAATGGGTTTCCCTGCTAAAAGGTGTTATCAGAGTTCAACGAAAACGATTTGAGCTCATATTTTGATGTAATGTCTCACCATATGAGTAAGTTGGCTAATTTCTTTGCTTATTGTCCCTCTCCCCCAATGAATACATGAGGGAGAGACTATGGTCTGGTTTACCATTGGATTCCAGTAGCCTGGAACAGTGCTGGGCAGAATCTGGGCTCTTAACAGCTTTTGTGAAATGAACGCACAAAAAAATATGGCGTGCACTTGGGCTGTGTTGATTAGAAATATGATTTCCATATGATGGAATACAGCAGTCTCAGCGCACTGCTTAAACCGAAAAACCAAATCGGTTGCTGTTGAGTCAATTCTGACTCATGGTGACCCTATAGGACAGAACAGTACTACCCCATAGGGTTTCCGAGGCTGTACATCTCTACGGAAGCAGAGTGGCCACATCTTTCTCCCGTGGAGTGGCCGGTGGGTTGGAATCATCCGCCTCTCAGTTAGCAGCCGAGCACTTAACCACTGTGCCACCAGGGCTCCTGACTGCACTGCTTTGGACATGTTACACTGAGCTCGGTTCAAGGTGACTTATGGGGTCTTACAGGAAGATGGTTTTTGGTCTGTGAGGTAACATGTAGGTTGATTTCTTGGGGTCTTTACAGCCTCTGAACCTAGGAGGGGATTTTGTGAGGTTTAATTTAGTGGCAGGTTCTCTATGTTCACTAAGCGTTTCAGTTAAAAAGAAATGTCAAACCTCTTATCTTTTCCTCTGTGCTTTTTCCCCCCATTGCATTTAGGTTTAGAAAATTCTCTGTTATTTCAAAATCAGTTCAATAGCTCCTTAAATTTTTTCCAGTTTTTAAATTGTTGCTTTTAAAAAATATTTAATGACTTAACGTATCTGGGATTAATTTTTTATGCATATGGTGTACAGTGTGTATTTAACTTATTATTTTCTTTCGTCAAAGAGCCAAATTTGCCCACACGATTTGTGAATACAGGTAGTCCTGGGATATGAACGAGACCCATTCCTAAGTGCGTCTTTAAGAATTTGTAGGTAAGTTGGAACAGGTGTATACAGTTCTTATTTAGCCTCACTTTAGTGCAAGAAAAGACCTGAAGCCTTTTCAATGATGTAAAAGCTGCCCCAGCAGCAAGTAAAGGTGATTGCAATGAAGAATTTGTTGCGAATAGGGGTTGGTTCACGGGTTTCAAAATGAAGGCAGATTTACATAATATTAAAGGGCAAGTCTGAGTTGTCCGTAAGTCGGATGTTTGTAACCCAGGGACTGACTGTACTCCGTCCCTTGCCCTGGTTTGTGATGCTTTCTTTATCCTACCTGAAGTTCTTTTACATTCTAGTATGAAGGATGTTGGTCCCTGGGTGGTGCAAAGTTTGTGTTCAACTACTAACCTAAAGGTTGGCGTGTTGAACCCACCCGGTGGAGCCACGGAAGAAAGCCCTTTGTTCCCGTAAAGATCACAGCCAAGAAAACCCTATGGAGCAGTTCTACTCTGTAACACACGGGGTCGCCAGGAGTTGGAATTGACTTGATGGCAGTGAGTTTGGTTTTCATTTTAGCATGAAGGTTGTTATGATGGGACTTCTGGCGAAGTGACTTGGAGACGATTCTGCATTTGCAGATTTTCAAAGGAAATCTCTGGGAACCTACTCCTTGACCCTTAAAACCAGTGCCATCTGTTCAATTCCGACTCATGGTGACCCCATGTGTGTCAGAGTAGAACTGTGATCCACAGGGTTTTCAATGGCTGATGTTTTGGAAGTAAATTGCCAGGACTTTCTTCCAAGGCACTTCTGGGTGTATTTGAATCTCCAACCTTTTGGTTAGCAGCTGAGCATGTTAACCGCTTTCACCACCTAGGGACTCCGTTTGACTCTTAGACTTCCTTAAAAAATAGTCCGAGCCAAGAAAAAGACCAAGAACAAGACTTGGTGAAGTGATTTCTTTGGAAAAAGCTGTTGCTGTGCTCTGGGCCCTCAAGTTCCTTTTTTGAGGAGCAGTGGGGATGGGGGAGGGCCCTAGGTACTTCCTTCTAGCTCCAAGCTTGAGACCACTAGCAGAACTTTGAAAAGTGCTTTCTGTGAAGGAGACACGGAGGATCAGTGCTGACGCAGGTAGACTGTGGACACCTTCCTGGAAAACTAGGGCCAGAGCAGCTGGGCTGGCCGCCATGGGCGGCGCAGCAACAGTGTGGCTGCAGGTAGGGTGGTCCCACCCCATGCTTGCAGGGCTCGGGCTGTGTGACTGTGTCTCCAGGGCCACATAGGGGGTTGCTTGGGAAAGAAAGGAGGTGTGGGATTATTATGGTTTTAAAATATGTTAACATATTCTTTAATTCTCCTCCCTTCAACAGATGAAGCTTAATTCTCCTCTGCTTGAGTGTCGGCTGGACTTAGTTACTTTCTCTAATGAACACTGAATATGGTAGAAATAACAGTGGATTGTGGGAGCCCTCCAAGACTAGGTTGTAAAAGGCAGTGTAACTTTCCCCTTGCTCTCTCTCGGCTCACTTGCTCTGTCCCATACGGTCGCCATGAGTGTGAATTGACTTGACGGCAATGAGTTTGTTTTCTTTGGTTCCTGCCCCTGGTAACCACTAATAAACTTTGGTCTCTATACACTGGCCTATTCTAGATATTTCGTACGAGTGGGATCCCACAGCATTTGTTCTTTTGTGACTGACTCATTTCACTCAGCGTAATGTTTTCAAGGTTCATCCATGTAACGTGTATCAAAATTTTATTTCCTTTTGTGGCTGAGTAATATTCCGCTGTATGTATGTACTACATTTTATTAATCCATCCATCTGCTGATGGACATTTCGGCTGTTTCCACCTTTGGCAATTGTGATTAGTGCTGCAGGGAACATTGGTGTACATGTGTCTGTTTGCATTCTGCTTTCAGTTCTTTTGGGTATATACCTAGGAGTGGAATTGCTGGATCGTATGGTGATTCTATGTTTAACTTTTTGAGGAACTGCCAGGTTTTTTTCTACAGCAGCTGCACCACTTTACAATCCCACCAGCAATGGACGAGGATTCCAGCTTCTCCACATCCTTACCAACATCTGTTGTTTTCTATTTTTTTTCATCGTGTGTTTTGATCATCATAATCCAGGGGTCTTGCTTATTTAGCACACTATCAGCAGTTAGATCAGGACTGATTTCAAGGTTATTCTGACTGTCGAGGCCCCTCTCAAAATATACAGTTGTGGTCTATGTCTTAATTAAGACCTTTTTGTTGATGGCAAAGAACAGAACCAGAGAAGAGAATTTACTGTAAGCTTACATGGTGGCTATATATAGTAGGCACTTGATATTTTCAAAATAATTTCATAAGTTGATTCGGGGATAGGCACATAATGTGGGCTCAAGCCAGTCTGTTGGAGCTTTCTCCTGTCAATAGTGATTGGAACAGGAAAGGGCACAGGGTTCAAAATAGCCCAATTACAGCAAAGTCCAGGCCTTTGTTTAGTAGTTGGGGGGGAAGGAACTCTGTTATTCTGGCCAATGTATGTAGCTCCAAGGCCCGGAGCTGCTGCAGCCGCTTGGATACCTGGAATGAAGCCAGACTGAGGACAATGCTGACCCAAGACAGAGGGCAATGGATGAAGGAAAAATACAGAGAAACAGAGTCAGATCCCTGATTCAGCCCCTACTGAAGCCCTCACTGCTCCTCAACTTTTTAGTTACACCAGTGGTTTTTCACCTGGGGAAGATTTTGCGTCTACAGGAAAATTTGGCAATGTCTGGAGACGTTTTTGGCCGTCACAACTGGCTGGGTGATACGGGCATCTAGTGGGTAGAGGCTAAGGATGTTACTAGACATCCTGCAATGCACAGCACAGCCTCCTACAAGAAAAAATGATCTGGCCTGAGTTACATGAACCTGTAGCTTTCCTTTACTGTTCAAGCTGGTTTGAGTGGGGTTTCCCGTTACTTGCAACTAAAAGCATCCTCATTGATGTGTATATTATTATTGTATTTATATTTCTCTGTCTTGTCTACAATGTTATCATGAAGAATTGTCAAATACTATTCTAAAATGAAGATTCACTATGTTTACAGCATTTTTCTGGAGAAAATAGTCCATTAACCTTCTCACAGGAGAGGGAAACACAATTCATTTGAGATGATGTATTCTCAATGAACCTTTTGGCTACTGGTGATCATGGCTTCCTTTTATAAATTTACACCAACCATGTGTCTACTAATCTTCCTTTCAGTAGATTAAGAGCTAAAGCAAGACACCCCCAGGATTTTGGGGGGCATGGTTAGAAAAATGTCACTCTCTGAGCCTGAACCTCATACAAGTCAACATACCATGAATGAGAAGAAGTCCACTGTAAGAGATAGTCTATAAATGTGTGGATGAAGGAGGCCTGGAGCATGACCAGTTCTAGTCAGAGTGACAGTAGGGTCTTAGAAGGTACAGCATGAACGTGATTGACCTACAAGAAAACGAGAGGTTCTGCAAAGGCTACCTATGGTGCGTGACATAACCGTGTTGTGATGACATAAGAAGGGGGCTAGGTCGACAGAGCTGGAATTTTCTCAGGACTTACTAAGGAGGGATACCCTATTGAAGGAGAGGAGTGCTGGGGCCACTAGAGACTTGTCTCTTTGGTGGAACTGAAGGGTGGGACAGGGAGAGTTCATTGGGTCTCTTCATGGCCTGTAGGCAATCCAATTCCTGGGTTCTGATTTGATGTCCAATGAATGGTTGTCTTTTACGAGTCTGCTTTTCCAAAGGCCTCAGTTCCAGCCCTCCTCTCCCCTCTCCTCCCCTTCCCTTCCCTTTCCTCTTCTCTGCTTGACGACCTTCCATTCACTTCTCTTGTCCTTCTCTCCCTTCTTTTAACCTCCCCTCCCCTCCCCGCTATTTCATTCGCTTCCTTTTCTGCTGTATTGGGTGCCTGTATGTGCCAGGTGCCTTGCTGGGCCCAGGTACTTAGACTGTTATAGCATAAAGGGAGGAGTGAATCATGTATGTGTGAGAGCAGGAAAGTTTGAGGCTTGTTTATTTTTTTTTCTCTTTTCAGTTTTCTTTTTTTTGTTCTTTAGATGAAGGTTTACAGAACAAATAGCTTCTCATTAAACAGTACACGTATTGTTTTATGACATTGGTAACAACCCCACGACATGTCAACACTCTCCCGTCTCGACCTTGGGTTCCCTATTACCAGCTTTCCTGTCCCCTCCCGCCTTCTAGTCCTTCTCCCTGGGCCGTTATGCTCCATTGGTCTCGTTTTGTTTTATGCGGCTGTCTAAATCTTTGGCTGAATGGTGAACCTCGGGAGTCACTTCATTACTGAGCTAAACGGTGTCCGGGGGCCATACTCACAGGGTTTCTCCAGTCTCTGTCAGGCCAGTAAGTCTGGTCTTTTTTTGTGAGTTAGAATGTTGTTCTCCATTTTTCTCCAGCTCTGTCCAGGACCCTCTGTTGTGATCCTGGTCAGAGCAGTCCGTGGTGGTATCCGGGCACCATCTAGTTGTGCTGGACTCAGTCTGATGGAGGCTGTGGTAGTTGTGGTCCATGAGTCCTTTGGACTGATCTTTCCCTTGTATCTCGTTTTCTTCATTCTCCCTTGCTCCTGAAGGGGTGAGACCAGTGGAGTATCTTAGATGGCTGCTCACTGAGGCTTGTTTTAAGTTAATTTTTTCATAGGTCATACATTCATATGGTTAACAATAACCATATAAAAAGGTATACAGTGAAGTCTCCTTCCCACCCCTGCTCCCCATCCCCCCATTCTCTGTATAGATGACACTTTGATTAGCTGCCCGTGCGTTCTTCCAGGGTCTCTCTCTCTTTTTTTTTTTTTTACAATTTTTAAAAATAATTTATTTTGTTGTTGTTGTTGTTGAGAATATACACAGGAAAACATACCTTCCAGGGTTTCGTTATGCATATACAAGCAAATTCATATATTGATATCCCCATTTTTGCACAAAAGGTAACAAACGTATACATTGTTATATTCCTTGCTTTTTTTAAAAAAGAAAACTTAATATATCTTGAAAGTCTTTTATCAGAACGCAAAGTCAAAGCAGGGTTTTGAAGGATGAATAGGAGTTACATAGGCACATAAGGCAAGGAAGGGCATTCTACCTAGAGGGAATAGCACGAACAGATGCAATTAGGACATGAAATTTCATGGTATGTTCAGGGAGCTCTAAGTACTTGAGAATTGCTGAAGGCGGGTGGAGGGCAGTGAAGGATGAGTCTAGAGAAGAAGGCAGGAGCCAGATCACGAAGGGTCTTGTGTATTATGTGAAGGAACTTGGGCTTTGTTTTGTAGGAGATGGAAACAAGGTTTAGGCAACAGAATGATGAGGCCAAATATGGCAGCAGTGTGGCTAATGGGTGGATTTGTTAGGGATAAGATGGTGGTGCTGGTGAGAGGCAGACCAGGTAAAAGGCTAATGTAACAGTCCAAGGGAAAGAAGGTGGTCAGCCAACCTATGCCAGGGCAATGGCGATGACAAAGGAGAGGAAGAGGGGGACAAGAAAGATGTTAAGGAGATAAACTTGACAGGTCTTCGCCCTTATCTGGTTGTGAGGGGTGAGACAGAGAGGAGTATAGAGGAAGGAATGATGCCAGGATTCCTGGCTCCTGGGACCTGAGAGGGCTCTGTGGATGGCAATACAATCCACCCATTTGCCTAAAGCTGTATCTGTGGCAGATTCCTTCTGTCCTTGGCCTTCACTGGCAAAACTCTTATGTGTGCAGACTGCCTGCAGATGGGGTTGGTCAATGAGATGTTAAGTGGAAATCATTCTCTACGGAAACCTTCCCAAAGGGGGTTTAATCAGCTGGTAGGCTGCCTATGTCCCCTCCTTCTTTATGCTGCTTGAAATATAGATGTAGTGGCTGGAGCTACAGTGGCCATCTTGTGACCTTGAGGCAAACTTGAAGATGGAAGTAAGTCCTTCCTCATCATACCATAAAGATGGCAAAGCCGAGACCATAGAGTTGCCATTCTAGCCTGTACTGCCCACCTTGGGTTTCTTTTATGTGAGTAAGAAAAATAAAGTTCTGTTGTGTTTCAGTTGTGGTTGTTTGACAGCAGAGGCAGCGGTTGTTCAGTGGTAGCATTCTCGCCTTCCATGTGGGAAGCCTGGGTCTGATTCCCGGCCAACGCGCCTTAAGTGTAGCCACCACCCATCTGTCAGTGGAAGCTTGTGTGTTGCTATGATGCTGAACAGGTTTCAGCTGCACCTCTAGACTAAGACAGATTAGGAAGAAAGGCCTGGTGACTTACTTCCAAAATCAGCCAATGAAAACTTTGTGGACCACGAGGGTCTGATCCTGTTGTGCATGGGTTTCTGCTTGATGGCCGCTAACAGCAACAATAACCATTGACATCAACATTTTATAGATGAGGCCGCTGGGACAGGGACATGTGAATTCACAGTCATAGTTCTCCTGATGGCTTAGCTAGAGTTTGAACCCAGGGATTTCTAACTCTAAAGCCTGGCTTTTTAGTCACTACACTTCTTGGAGTCCAAAAAATAATCTGTACATTCTCTTGGCTCTTCTGGACTTTTGTCCCTGCAATTGCTCCCACTTGAATGCTTGTCCCCGTCCGTTGCCTGGCGAACCCCTCCGTACCCTTCCTCACAACTCAGGGAGCTGCCCTCCTTTGTGCTTCTTCCACACCCAGTGTTGTCCTCACTGTGGCATTTGGCTCGGGCATCTCGGAGGCCCCTTTGCATGTGCTTATTCCCCTCCGGGCTGGAAGCACTAGGAAGGCAGAACTCAGCTTGTCTCTTCTCGTGCATCTAGTACCCTGGGATGCGGTAGGTCCCAGGGTATATGTGATTAAAAACAAACAAACCAACAAATCAGTTGTCATTGAGTCCATTCCAACTCATGGCGACTTCAGTGTGTCACAGTAGAACTGCACTCTGTAGGGTTTTCAATGGCTGATTTTTCAGAAGTAAATTGTCAGGTCTTTCTTTTGAGGTGCTTCTGGGTAGACTTGAACCTCCAACTTTTCGGTTAGCAGTTGAGACCATTAACTGTTTGCACCACCCAGGGACTCCACACACATGATACATAAATTAATCAATAACAAATGAACAACTCATAACTCAGACATTTGAGCTGGCCTAACACAGTGTCTCTTTCTAGCCTGGTAGGAGCCAAATCAACACAGGTGTATTTTCACATCATTCCTTTTTTCTACTTACCAGCAAATGGCACAGCAGAATTGTCCATGCAATTACACCTTCACAAACGTGACTGGATTTGGGAAGCAGGGCTCAGGGGGTGTCTCTCTTCATTATGTGCTGGTTTTTGAGGATTTTAATGGCTTGTTTCAGAGGGTGACCTTGTTATCAAAGTCTGGGACACCCCACCGAGTTCCCTGTGCTGTCTGAACTTCCTGCCCAGCATGTTGCTGCCCAGCATGTACTTCTCTGTCTTACCCAGTGTCTTAGTCATCTAGTGCTGCTATAACAGAAATACCACAAGTGGATGGCTTTAACAAAGAGAAATTTATTCTCTCACAGTCTAGGAGGCTAGAAGTCCAAATTCAGCGTGCCAGCGCCGGGGGAAGGATTTCTGTCTCTGTCAGCTCCGGGGGAAGGATTTCTCTCTCTGTCAGCTCCGGGGGAAGTTACTCGTCATCAATCTTGCCCGGTTATGGAGCTTCTCAGTGCAGGGAGCGTGGGTCCAAAGGACGTGCTATTTTCCTGGATCTTGTTTCTTGGTGGTATGAGATCCCTCTGTCTCTCTGCTCACTTCTGTCTTTTATATCTCATCTTGTAGATTGAGTCCTGCCTCATTAAAATAACTGCCTCTAATCCTGCCACAATAACATCATAGAGGTAGGATTTACAACATGTAGGAAAATCGCATCAGATGACAAAATGGTGGACAATCACACAGTACTGGGAATCATGGCCTAGCCAAATTGACATACATTTTTGGGGGCCACAACTCAATCTACAACACCCAGCCACACTGACATGGGAAGTAGGGGTGGATGCCCAGAGCCCACCTGGGACCCAGTGCTGCCGTCCTCATGCAGCAGGTAGACATTATAACCAAAGCCAGACCAGCTGCTGTTGAGTCAATTCCAACTTATGGTAACTGCATGTGTGCAGAGTAGAACCGCACTGTGTAAGATTTTCACGACTGTGACCTTTCAGAAATAGGTCTCCAAGCTTTTCTTCTGAGGTACCTCTGGGTGGGTTTGAACTGCCAAACTTTTGGTTTGAGCCGTTTGAGCCATCCAGGGACTCCTTAGACACTATAAGAGCGGGGGCCAAAGTTCCCCTTAGTGACATAAACAATCAGGGTGGGCTTTTCCACATTCTTCAGCAGTCTCATGCTTTTTAATTATGAGACGCCTGAGGCTTGTTCCAGCTCAGTGCAGAGCTGTGCGGCTCTTCTTCCAGTCGCTGGTGTGAGCCACAGGCTAATGGCTCTCCGGCACTTCCCGGGGCCTCTGCACCTAGTTTGCTGTACCTCCTGCCTTCTCCCGCCACCCTCTGAGTCCTCCTTGTACCTGAGTCTGCCAACCAGTTAGCACCTCCGCTGACCAGAAGGCCTGGAAGGGGGCCCTGCACCACCCTCAGGGAGCCAGGCTGAGAGCCAGGGAAGGAGAGGGACCACCCTCCCGCTCTTCTCCCCTCCTTCCCTCCCTCTCAGTCTCTCTTTCTCTTGTCTCCTCAGATTCTTCCCTCTTCTGAGAAGCTGGCATCAGGACTGACTATAGAACATAAGAAAAACAACTGGGAAAAATAACCACTCTCTTTCTCACCCTGGTAGCACATGGTTAAGTGTTTGGCTGCTAACCAAAAGGTTGACAGTTCGAATCCATCAGCTGCTCCTTGGAAACCCTATAGGGCAGTTCTACTCTGTCCTGTAGGGTCGCTATGAGTCGGAATCGACTCGATGGCAATGGGTTTGGTTTTTTGGTTTTCTTTCTCTCCTACTTTCTTTTCCCATTTCCTGTGAGAACACTGAATTGTGTGTGTGTGTTTGCTAGCAATGTTTAATGTCACATTCCCACACTTTTCTCCTAACTCTAATTTCATGTTTCTTTCATAACTAAGGTAAGTTAGCCTTGAAGATGTGACTATTAAAAAAAAAAAGACTTAAAAATTACATGAGTAGAAAGTGTTTATTGTAGGAACAATTAGAAAATAGAGATAAGGGAAAGGAAGAAAATAAAAATTGACTATAAAATGTGTTGCCTGGAGATGTTCATGGACTCAGCCTAAGCTCACCAGAAGGCAGAGCCTGAGAAGGAGCAGGAAGGGGCAGGGGACTGAGGCAAGAGAGCGGAGAGCCAAGAGAAGGAAGTGGATTTGATTTGGCCACTGCTATGGGCAACTGAAAGGAGCCCAGGTGGCACAATGTTTAAGTGCTCGGCTGCTAACTGAAAGATCAGTGGTTCAAATCCACGATCTGCTCCCGTAACAATTACAGCCTAGGAAACCCTATAGGGCAGTTCTCCTCTGTCCTATAGGGTTGCTGTGAGTCGGGATTGACTGGACAACACACAACACCAACAACGATGTGGGCAACTGGTTGCTTGAGCCACGATGGCCACTGAGGAGCCTTATGCCATCCATATGTATCAGGACCATTCGCCTGGGACAAGAAAAGGGGAGCATTTATCCACTGGCTCTCAGGCTCCCCTGGTCAAACATTTGCTTTGCAGGAGGTCACCCCGCCTCCATTTCTGGGTCGTGCATGCATGGGCACCTAGTGGATGCATCATGGAGGAAACAGAAGAAAGACCCACGTGGGCCTGAGATTGGTGCTGTAGGAACTGGTCTGAGTGGAACTGGTCACCTTAACAGTGGCTGGAGCAAGAGACAGGTGAGGCTGAGTGAATTTAATGCAGCATGCAAGAGGGGTCTCAGACATCTACTGTTACATTTTGGTATAAAAAAATTGCAATGCATCCAGCACTTAGTATGAGTTGGACACAGTGTTAAGTGTTTTACGTGGATTCTCTCACTTCATACTCCAGTAACCTTGGGAAGAAATACTGTTATCATCTCCATTTTTAGAGGTTAGAAAACAGAGGGCCAGAAAGGTTAAGGCTGACCGATGACCCATTAAAAAAAAAGTGGCAGATCCAGGATCCAAGCCCAAGCTGCCTGAATCTAGTCTTTCCCCTTTATTATACTTCCGTTGTTCGCTGCCATCGAATCGGCCATGATTCATGGCAACCCCATGCACAACGGAACGAGATGCTGCCCGGTCCTGCACCGTCCCCATGGTCAGTTGTCGACTGGACTGTTTTGTGATCCATAGGGTTTTCACTGGATGATTTTTGGAAGTAGACCTCCAAGTCTGTCCTCCTAGTCTGTCTTAGTCTGGAAGCTCCACTGAAACCTGTTCAGCATCATACCAACACTCAAGCTTCCACTGACAGGAAGGTGGTAACTGTGCATAAGGTACACTGGCTGGGAATCAAACCCTGTCTCCTGCATGGAAGGCAAGAATTCTACCACTGAACCACTACTACCCCCCTTTATTGTACTTAGTGGACATTTATTATATGGGCTTGCCCAGTGTCCGTTCTGGCTTCAGGCTGATTTGATTCAGTGATTTTCTTTTGGTGTCTCTGCTTAGCCTTCTGTGGTGTCAGCTGTGTTTTAAGGCTGTCAGCAACATCCAGGACAAAATACTTCTTTGCCCATGTCCAGGGGAGATATATATAGAGAGATTTCGTCTCAGGGTTCTGAGTCATTCTCCTGATTTGCTTGCCAAGAGGGCCTGCTCACTCATGAGCCAATGGCTGTGATCCAAGAATGAGATGGGCAACTGGCTTAAGTCAGGGTCCAACCTGGAGCTGGGAATGGGATACGCTTTCTTTAAATAATGAGTGGAAGAGCCGTGGATACCAGAAAATCGGGGTTCAGTTAGGAAGGATGCTGGGTAGGCATACTTTGGCCTTTTGGACATTCTTTCTTCAAACTTTAAATTTGGAGCAAATCCTTCAAAATGGAAGGAACAGTTGTAGGGAATGTCAAAGAGGTGATATGCTGACCCCATAGTCCCGGCTGGGACACCCTTGCTGAACATCCTGCTTTCTTTCCTTTTTTTTTTTTTTTTGTGCTTTAGGTGAAAGTTTACAGAGCAAATTTGTTTCTCATTAAACAATTAATACACATGTTGTTTTGTGACATTGGTTGCCATGCCCATCCTTCTTTCTGACCTTCCCTATGGTTCTTTAGTCTGCTGTCTAATCTTGAAAAAAATCATCTCATCCCCACTACTTATTCTTTTAATAAATTTCCCTTTGTTTCGGTTCACCAGATAAGGTTGCTATTGCTTTTCACCAAGAGCCCTGACTAGTGCATGTTGGGATCTCCAAGGAGACCCAGTACTGCTCCACCCCACTGTCCTACCTGGGGCCAGAACAAATGGAGAAGTTTGATGCAGAGTACAAGTAGAGGGCAGGACGTCTTCTTTATTACTGATAAAAGATAACTTAATGGGACAGCCAAATGAGGCTGCAAAATAAACCCCAGAATTAGTCAGACGGAGGTGCCTAGGCTCAGGCAGCAGTGGACTGGGGAAGACTCCTGGGCGGGGAGCAGGAAGATCCATGTAGCCAGATCCCTCCAGGAGTAAGAAGGGAGGAGGGGGCCAAGCATACCTTGTGATCCTTCCCAGATTTACCAACCAGATACGTCACCCCTCCTCTCCTGAGATGGAGTGTGTTAAAGGTGGTGGAGAGAAAGAGACGAGGAGGGATGCAGCATTTCTGTTATTTCACATCTCTCTATCTCATCTATCTACCACATATCTATCTACCCATCCATCCATCCATCCATCCATCCATCCATCCATCCATCCATCTTATATCTATCCATCCATCCATTCATCCATCTCACCATCTATCATCTATCTAATTTATCCATTTATCTATATCATCTATCATCCATCATCCAGCTACCCAGCTGTCTATCATCTATTTATCATCCATCATCTATCACATGAAAATGGACTCATAATGTATATGCTGTTTTGTTACCTGCTTTTCTCATCTAATAACATATCATGAATATTTTTCTGTGTCAATAAATACACCTACATCATATTTCTTTAAGTAGCTCCATGGTATTCCATTGTTTGATTTATCATAATTTATTAAATACTTCTCCGTTTTAAAATATTTAAGTACTTTCAAATTTTTCACCATTATAAATGCTGCCCGCATCCCTGATGATTTCTTTAGGGTATGTTCATGGAAGTGCGATTATTGAGTCAAAAGGTAATACATATTTCAAGGTTTTAAATGTATTTTTCAAATTTCTTTGCAGAAACATTGTGCTAAATTACAATTTTACCAAATAGTATGTGAGAATATCTCTTTGCCCATTTTAAGTCTGATCTGATGGGAAAAACTTATTTTAGTTTACCTTTCTTTGATTAATAAAATTGAATATTACTTCTATGTTCATACATTTATCATTAATTTTTCTTTTACCTACTTTTCTGGTGTTGTGTCTTTTTTATTGGTTAAAAACTTCTTTGTATGGTAAGGACATCATCATGTTGCTTGTCAAAAATATGTTGCAAATATTTTCCATATTTGTGGTTTGTATTTTAATTTTATTTACAATCTCATTGACCTACAGAATAAAAAAAATTGTGTATGGTTATAACTATCAATTTTATTCTTCACCGTTCTTATCTTTGATATTGTGTTTATACCCACCCATTGGGGTTGAGTCTATTCTGACTCATAGCAACTTTGTAGGACAGAATAGAACTGCCCCTAGGGTTTCCAAGGCTGTGATGTTTACAGAAGCAGACTGCCACATCTTTCTGCCCTGGAGTGACTGGCGGGGTTGAACCACTGACCTTTTGGTTAGCAGCTGTAGCTCTTAACCACTACGCCACCAGGGTGTAGTGTTTATAGGGTCTTTAAAGTTTAAAAAAGAGGTTATCAGATCTCTACAGAGTTCTAAATATGGGGCAAGTATGGTTTTTTCTAAATACTTTGTGCCTTTGCTCACCAAATAATTTCTGTTCCAGAGCTTCACAAGCGTCCTTATTTTCCTTTGGCTGTGTAAAAGAATCCCTGAAATCCATGTAGTAGCACTAACTAGATAAACACTGCTTGCCTAATTCTCTCTCAACTCTTTATATCCCTGATTTAAAGTTGATTAGCAACTTAGAACGAGGTAAGGAGTTTAAATGTTGATTCTCCAACGAGTTATATAATAAAGCATCTTACACTCAGGCCGTTTAAAAATTCATTTGTTGAACTACGTAATGCGGTGGACTCCATGATCCCTGCTCAGGGAAGAATTCTATAGTCAGACCCCAGGCTAGAGATTGCCAGGGCTATCACGAAGTTCTTTTCCCCTTTTCCTAACAGTTGTTAGCACTCACCACACAGAGATCAATGGGAACCAGGCAATGATGGGGCATTGGACACTTTGCTGAGGCTGGTGGGGTCACTCGCCGAACCATCACTATTAGCTTCAGTGATGCTGTAAATTAGTTACTACATTGTCATTGGGGCCTTTGAACTGGTCCTAGGAGATGTCCTGGGGATTTTGACAGCTGTCCTTTAATCTCTATTTTACCTATAGGTTTCAGGGATGGTTACTGTATGTCATATATATATTTATTTAAACATACACAGACTATATTTATATGCATATGCATATTCATATGTATATATGTATCTCTATACATGTATCAGTGCCCTGGTGGCACAGTGGTTAAGAGCTATGGCTGCTGACCAAAACGTTGGCTGTTCAAATCCACCAGCTGCTTCTTGGAAACCCTATGTGGCAGTTCTACTCTGTCCTATAGGGTTGCTACGAGTCTGAATTGACTCGACGGCAATGGGTTTGGTTTTTCGTTTTCTAAGTGTATTATATAGGCTGTATGTATGTGTGAATATCTCTATCTATACATACACAATATATACTGTATGTATATTGTATTGAATGCCTCTTCCCACCTTGTTAAGTCCAAGAGATGCCACCAGATATAAGTTCTGGTGTACCTGGAATTGTGAGATTCCTAACGGCAGGGAGTGTAGCTCCAAATTAGGCTAAGAACTGTGTGTGTGTGTGTGTGTGTATGTGTGTGTGTGTGTGTGTGTGTGTGTGTCTCCACATAGCCAGCCCAGAAAGTCACTGTGGGTGGTCTACTTTTATATAAACCTTCCTGTAAACTTCCTTGGCGGAAGTCCACCTTTATTGGTGTTATTTATTTTTAAGGGAGTTATACTGTTTCCAGGTCTTAATATAATTCACTTTACATCTTGTATAAAAGACCCCTCTGTGGAATAGCTACTCCCAGGCTTGGTTTAGGGAAATCTGGGCTTTCTCTTTTAATTGCTTAATAAAAACATAGCTCCACTGGCAAGGGAATCGAGCCCTAGAAACTGAGGACTGGAGGTGGTCTTCAAGGGTGTCTTGGACAGCCCTGGATGGAAGGGGTGGGGCTGGGATCGGCAAAAACTATGAGACCTGAAGTCTAAGTAGAGGCTAGAGCGAGACCTGGGGCTTGTGGAGATGGGCTGCCTAATCTGCATTGTCTGTGTGTGTCTTTTGGGTAGAGTGGTGGGAGTCCAGAGTGTAGATTCAGTGTATTAGTGTCATGTGGCTGCTGTAACACACGACCATAAACTTAATAGCTTAAAATAACATAAATTTATTCTCTTACTTAAATTCAAGGTGTTAGCAGGGCAGCTTTTTTTTCCTGGAAGCTCTACGGGAGAATCTGGTTTCCTTGCCTTTTGAAGCTTTTAGAGGCTGCCTGTATTTCTTGGCTTGTGACTCCTTCTTCCACCTTCAAAGCCATTAAAGAAGAAACTTCCAATCTCTCTCTGACTCTCTGGCCTCTGCTTCTGTCACCACATCTTCTCCTGTGACTCTGCCCTCCCACCTCTTTCTTTTGAAGACCCTTGTGCTTCTAGGGCCTGTTGCAGACAGAAAGCCTGCAGCTGGGAAACAAAGGGGGTGGCCAGCTTCACCTCTATTTGTCACTGCCCTCCTGCTCCTTTAGCTAGCTGCTCTTTCTGACCAGGCCTGGATGGGGGGAAGCCAGAGGCAGGAGACGTAAGGAAATAAGACAGTTCTTAATTGGATGTTGCAAGCTGGATCTTGCAGGTGTTAAAAGTCGACACTTTTCTGCTTGGAACACTTAGGTGGCTTCTTTGGAGAGCTGCCCCTCATTACGGGCTTCTTACGTTCAGGTGCCTTGATGAGTCCGGATGCTTCTCTACTCTGGCTGGTCCCTTGCTCCTGCAGTTCTCTAGAAGCCTCTCTGCAGAACACGTTTGCTTCTCTAGGAGGCCCTCTTGGACAAGACCCAAGATGATGCCCATAAGCGCTCTCTGCTGCATAGTCCACATCTAGAACACAAGCAACATCTTTGCTCTCATAAACCCTTGCTGCAGTCCAATACGAACCCTTCATCAGACTGAGAAAAACTGGCCAGCCTGTCCCTTGCCTTTTATGTTTCCTAGGTGAGTGTCAGACATTAGTTCACTATGCTCCCTGTCTTAGTTATCTAGTGCTGCTATAACAGAAATACCACAAGTAGATGCCTTTAACAAACACAAGTTTATTCTCTCACAGTTTAGGAGGGTAGAAGTCCAAATTCAGGGCGCCAGCTCCAGGGGAAGGCTTTCTCTCTCTGTCGGCTCTGGGAGAAGGCCCTTGTCATTGATCTTCTCCTGGTCTAGGAGCTTCTCAGTGAAGGGGCCCTGGGTCCAAAGGACACACTCTACTCCTGGCTCTTCTTGCTTGGTGGTAATGAGGTCCTCTCCTCTCTGCTTGCCTCTCTTTGTTATATCTCAAAAGAGATTGACTCAAGATACAACCTAATCCTGTAGATTGTGTCCTGCCTTATTAACATAACTGCTTCTAATCCTGCCTCACTAACATCATAGAGGTTAGGATTTACAGCACTTAGGGTAATGACATTGGATCACAAAATAGAGGACAACCACACAATAGTGGGAATCATGGCCTACCCAAGTTGACACACATTTTTTTGAATTCATAACACCCCTTCCCATGCTGTAGGAGACAGATTGGACTCTATTGTGCTCTCAAGGAAGCAATCTCACTAGTGTTGAGATAAAAGAAAGCTTGACAGGCACCTCCTTTAGCTCCTCACTCCTTACACGAGGGTGATGAGACTCACAGTGCTGCTTTCTCCAAAGAAATCCTCTTGAAAATACCCTCTTCTTTCCCCACTATTTTGTATGTTCTCTTTGGGGAGGGATTTTTAAGAGTTCTGTAAGTGGTTCTTGGACACCTATTTTTGCAAATTCTACTGAATGGTTTGTCTAACAACTCAGCTTGGCATCTGATATCTGCTACTTTAGGGTCTTGAGGTAAAATTTTTACTTTAATTCCTGGTTAGCTAATAAACATAAAAGGAACCATGGGGCACAGTGGTTGAGTGCTTGGCAGCTAACCAAAAGGTTGGCTGTTCAAACTCACCAGCCACTCCACGGGGTAAAGATGTGGCAGTTTGCTTCTATAAAGATTACAGCCCTGGAAACCCTATGGGGGCAGTTCTACTCTGTCCTATAGGGTTGCTATGAGTTGGAATCGACTCGACAACAATGGGTTGTGTTTTTGGAATAAACACACAGGATAATTTTAATCAGAGATAATCACTATGAAGGAAATGAACAGGGCAATAAGAGAGGGATGGTGAGGATGAGTACTGGTTTGGTGTTTAGGGAAGGCCTCTCTGGAAAGATGACGTTTGAGCCAAGAGCTTTGGGAGATGTAGTCAGTCATATCAAAAGCTAGTGAAATGGCATGTCCGGCAGAGGAAACAGCAAGTGCAAAGGCCCTGAGGCAGGTTCAGGTTTGGCATATTTATAGAATAGTAAGAGAGCTAGTGTGAATAGGGCCTAATAAAGGAGGGAGAGCATCGTAGGAGAGGAGGTTACTGTGGTAGATGGGTTAGATCATGCGTGGCAATGAAGAAGACTTGGATTTTATCCTATGTAGGAGGGAAGCCATTGGTGGGTTTTGAACAAGATAGTGACATGAGTTTATTACATTTGGTTTCTGGGTGAAAAATCGCCATTAGAGGGCCAAGAGTGGGAGCAGGGAGACCAGTTAGGTTTTTGCAGTATTCCAGGTGTGGCAGAGATAGCCAGTCTTCCTTAGAATAGAGTTATCATTTACTCTTTGGGCTAAACTGTTATTTAGTTTAAAGGTGATTTTAGGGAATAGTTTAAATTTAAGGTTTGAAGAGTAACTCAGGGCTGTAGTCTTGGGGACTCCTTCAGCCTCAATAGATCCAGTAAGTCTGGATTCTTTAAGAATTTGAAGTTCCGTACCACATTTTTTTTCCTTTTTATCAGGGTTCATCTATTGTGTTCCTGATCAGAATGTTCAGTAGTGGTAGCTGGGTATCATCTAATTCTTCTGGTCTTAAGGTGGAGGAGGCAGTGGTCATGTAGACAATTAGTCCTGTAGTCCAGTTCTTCCTCTGATTCCTGGGTTTCCTTTTTTCATTTTGTTCCAGATGAATAAAGACCAATAGTTGTATCTTAGATGACTGCTCATAAGCTTTTAAGACCTCAGTCACTAGTCACCATACTGGGAGGTAGAACATAAACTTTTAAGAACTATACTATGCCATTTGATTGGATTGTCTCACAAGACCACAACCCTAAACGCTGAAACCAAGAGAACTAATTAATTAGTATCAGCATCTGTACCTGTAGCCCCCGTCCCCTTTTTGGTTGTTGTTATTGTTGCAAAACTGCACCATAGGGTTTTCAATGGCTGTGACCTTTTGGAAGTAGGTCTCCAGGCCTTTCTTCTGAGTCACCTCTGGGTGGATTTGAACTGCCAACCTTTCGGTTAGTAGGCAAGTACTTTACTGTTTGCGCCACCCAGGCTGACTTAGGATAGAGTAGGGTGGGTTAAAATAGGAGAACACACAGCCAGGGGTACCCACCAAGGGCTGCTGTAACATACCTTAAGTGTGGGCATTGTTAAGACTCTGGATCAGGCTAGCGATAATGAGAATGAAAAGGACAATCGTGTTTAATTATTCATCCCAAAGAAATAAATCTCTTCTTTCCATCCTGCCAGGTAGACCCACTAGATTGTGTTAAATTAGTTTTGATTCTTGAGAAGTCAGGAGATGTTTAACATGCTGTTAAATGTCTCTTGTGAAACATGGTGTTCATTTTATAAATATTGACCTCTTCACAATGTGGGCATGATCTGATAGTTCCAGTCTGCATCCCATTTCTCTTCCTGCTTCTTCTTTCCCTGCAGCTCTGAGAACTCAACACAATTTATGTCAGGAACAGGAATGATCAGGATATGCTTCTCCCATCCTTTGATAGCCGATAACTTAGCAAAGGCAAGTTATGTAGACTTAATTTTATCATAACATCTAAAGTTCCTGATGCTTCATTAAAAAAAAGGAGGCAGGAGGGGGAGAAATGTGGGTTTAAAAGATGATCTCTCTTGCCACCAGTTTGATTCTCAGATTTTTGACCTTGAACTTACTTGTAAAAAGTGTTGTTATGCAGCTGTGGATTCCAAAGCAGGTTAGAGAACAGAGGAAATGACTTGAGAGGCCTTGTCCTAAGAGGGAAATCCAACTGAGCATGTAGAATAGGCCATAATTTATGGCAACATATAAGAGATGGCATGGGGGGTCTTGATGGGTAGATAAAGCATAGCAACAGAGCACCTGCACATCCAGGCAGGCTGTCTACTTCAGGACCTCCCGCTACTGGGCTGAGTTTAAAAACAGGATTTTAATCTTTGAGCTGGGAAAACCAAGGCAAGGTGCTCATCCTAGAGAGAATCCATATTACCTAGAGAGGAATGAGAAGAGTGAACAAAACAGAGTCCAGTTATCTGAGCTGAGGTTCAAGGTCAGAGCCACACTGGGAATGCTGGTTAGTGTCCACCATTTTGGCCTCTTGAGTTTCTTGTGTTTAAGGTTAAGCTCAGATTGAGATACTGAGGCAGGGCTGGTGCTGCAGGTGGGAGATCAAGTGCCTCAACCGGGAGGAAGAGGCTGGGAGCCAGGCAGGGGCAGGGTCACCCAGGTTGTGGATTCTTCTAACACTCAAGGAACCATAGATGTAGTTCTCAAACTTAAGCAAACTTTAGAACCACCTGGAGGGCTTGTTAAACATAGAATTCAGAGCCTCATCTCTAGAGTTTTTGAATCAATAGGTCTGGGATGGGGTCTGAGAATTTGCATTTCCAACATGTTCCCAGGAGATGCTGATTGCTGCCGGTCCCAGGTCCATACTTTGAGAACAAGGGGTCTCATCTTTAATGCATATTTAAATCATCTGGGGAGTTTTAAAAACTACTGATGTCTGTGTCCTACCTCCAGAGAGTCTGATTTAATAGGCCTGGTGTCCCCAGGTGATTCCAGACTGTAAACCCACTGCTTTACATGTTGTCACAGACAGGTTGACTCAATCAAATTAGATACAGTTAGTCTATTAGACAATTAAAAAGGATAAATTGGAATTATGGCGTTTTTTAGAGCTAAAGAAAATTAATATTTTTTTTTGGGTTAAAAGATACTGTACAATGTATAACTGATTTCCCAAGCCACATCATGCATGATAAAAAAGAAATAACTGGCCTGGGTTACAAAGCTTTGCCCTTAGCTCCTGTGGTCATCTTTAGATACATTTGCCTATATTCTGTTTTCCTCCTTCTGGAACACCACTTGAGACAGGATAGCCATGTGACTTGGTTTGGCTAAAGGAACGTAAGAAGAAATGGTGTGTGATGTGACGTCCAGGCAGACGCATTTAAGAGCCAATGCTTTATTCTTTGTATTCCCTACAACTTGCACAGTGATCTGTGATCTTTCAAATGGTACAGGCTCTATCAGCCTGCATCCCTGAGTGAGGATGATGTGGAGCAGCATTCTCAGCCAACCAGTGTTGGGTATATTAGTGTGTGCAAGAATTAAACCTCTATTGTTTAAAGACACTGAGATGTTGAGATTGTTTGTTACTGCAGTATTACCTAGCCTATTCTGACTGATACAACTCAAACCTGTTCCCTGAAACTCCATCTTCATCATCTTTCTGAGTGGCCATTTATATCTGGTACTAAAGGAATGCTTTCTATCAGTAGTTCTCAAACTTTTTGGTCACAGGAACCCTTTACAGTCTTAAAAATTATTGAGGACTACAAAGGCTTTTTGTTTTTGTGATATATATATATGTATATATATAAATATAATTTTATTTATTTAGTTGTTGTAGTTGAGAATATACACAGCAAAACATACACCAATCCCACAGTTTCTCCACGTACCATTTGGTGACATTGATACAGTCTTGGAGTTGTATAACCATTTTCACCCTCTTTCTGAGTTGTTCCTCCCTCGTTGACATAAACTCACCATCCTCTAAGTTTCCTGTTTAATCTTTCAAGTTGCTGCTGGCAGTTTGATCCCATATAGATAGTTCTTAAAAGAGCATAATGCTCAAGGCAGACTTTTTTTTTTTACCAGCTAAGCTAAATTATTGTTTGGTTTTAAGATGACTTCTGGGCATATTTTTGGTTTAAGGTTTAAAGATAATCTCAGGGCAATAATTTCAGGGGTTCATCCAGCCCCCTTGGCTCCAGAAAATCTAGAGTCCATGAGAATTTTAAAGTATGTTCTGCATTTTCCCCCTTTTGATCAGGATTATTCCATGGACTTTTTGATCAAAATATTCAGTAATGGTAACCAGACACTAGCCAGTTCTTCTGGTCTCATGGCAAAGGAGGCATTTGTTCATGGAGGCAATTAGCTGCACATTTCATACCCTCCTCCTGTTCCTGACTCTCCTTCCTCTGTTGTTCCAGGTGAACAGAGACTAATTCTTAAGCCTTGGATGGCTGCTTACAAGATTTTAAGACCCCAGGCACTATGCATCGAACTAGGAGGTAGAACAGAAGCACTAAACATGCTATTAGGTCAATTAACTGGAATGTTCCATGAAACCAGGACCCTAAATCTCCAAACCAAGAAACCAAATCCTATGAGGTTTTTGGTTGTACATAAGCAGCTTCAGCAGCTACTCTTTTTTTTGGTCATTGTTGTAAACATATCTATCACACAAATTTGCCATTCAACATTTTACAGATGTACAACTTATTGACAGCTGTGCAAGCCTACCCTTATCAATGTGATTTTTCCATCACCATTAACCCCCTTTTCCGCTGGTAACCATTAATAAACTTTGTTCTCTATACATTTGCCTTTTTGTGTCTTTTTATATGAGTGAGGTCATATCATACAATATTTGTCCTTTTGTGATTGATTTATTTCACTCAGCATAATGTCTTCCAGCTTCATCCATATTGTAGCATGTATCAAGACTTCATTTCTCTTACTGGCTGAGTAGTATTCCATTGTATTATGTACCACATTTTGTTTATCCATTCATCTGTTGATGGGCATTTAGGTTATTTCCACCTTTCAGCTATCGAGAATAAAAACCCAAAACTCATTGCCATTGAGTTGATTCTGACTCATAGTGACCCTACAGGACAGAGTAGAACAGCCCCATAGGGTTTCCAAGGACTGGCTGATGGATTTGAACTGCCGACCTTTTGGTTAGCAGCTATAGCTCTTAACCACTATGCAACCAGGGTTTCCCATTGTGAATAGTGCTGCAATAAACACTGGTGTACAAGTCTCTGTTTGAGTCTTTTCTTTCAAGTCTTCTGAGTATATACCTAGGAGTGGAATTGCTGGGTCATATGGTAGTTCTATTTTTAGTTTTTTAAGGAACTGACACCCTGTTTTCCACAATGGCTGTACCATTTTGCATTCCCACCAGCAATGGGTACACATCCTCACCAACATTGTTATTTTCTGTTTTTGTTTTAAATTACCCATCCTAGCAGGAGTGAAATGGTATCTCATTGTGATTTTGATTTTCATCTAACTGGTGGCTAAAGATGCTGAGCATCTGTTATGGATTAAATTGCATCCCCCCAAAATGTGTGTCAGCTTGGCTAGTCCATGATTCCCAGTATTGTGTGATTGGCCACCACTTTGTCATCTGATGAGATTTTCCTATGTGTTGTAAATCCTACCTGTATGATGTTAATGGGGTGGGATTATTGGCAGTTATGTTAATGAGGCAGGACTAAGTCTACAAGATTAGGTTGTATTTTGAGTCCATCTCTTTTGAGATATAAAAGAGAAAAGCCAGTGGAGAGACAGGGAGACCTCATGCCACCAAGAATGAAGAGACAGGAGGGAAGCGTGTCCTTTGGACCTAGGGTCCCTATGCTGAGAAGCTCCTAGACCAGGGTAAGATTGATGACAAGCACCTTCCCCCAGAACCGACAGAGACAGAAAGCCTTTCCTGGGAGCTGGCACCCTGAGTTTGGATTTCTAGCCTCCTAGACTGTGAGAGAATAAATTTCTGTTTGTTAAAACCACCCACTTGTAGTATTTTTGTTATAGCAGAACTAGATAACTAAGACAACATCTCTTCATGTGTTTGGTGGCCATTTCAATATCCACTTTGATGTCTATTCAAGTCCTTTGCCCATTTTATGATTGGGTTATTTGTCTTTTTGTTGTTGAGTTGTCAAAGTTTTATATATATTTTATTGATTAGATTCTTATTAGATATATGGTTTCTGAAGATATTCTCCCAGTCTGTAGCTTGTCTTTTCACTTTTTTGGTAAAGCCTTTTGATGAACAAAACTTTTTAATTTTTATGAGATCCCATTTATTTATTTTGTCTTTTGCTGTTTGTGCTTTTGTTATTATATTAGATAGTCTGCTGTTAAAAGCTACGCCTGACAGGGTTGCTCCTGTTTTTTCTTCGAAGAATTTTATGCTTTTAGTTTACATATTTAGGTACTTAATCCATTTTGAATTTGTTTTTGTGCGTGGTGTGAGGTGTGGATCTTTTTTCTTTTTCATGCATGTGGAAATCCAATTTTCCCAGCACCACTTATTGAAAAGACTCTTCTTTTCCCATGGAATGGACTTAGCACCCATTTCAAAAATCACTTGACCATATTTCTGGACTCTCAATTTTACTCCATTGGTCTATATGTCTATCGTTATACCAGTATCAAGTTGTTTTGGTTATTGTATCTATATAATATGTTTTTTCTTTCTTTTTTTGAATATTTTATTGTATTTTAGGTGAAAGTTTACACAGCAAATTAGATTCCCATTCAACAATTCATACACAAATTGTTCTGTGACATTGGTTACAATCCCTGTAATGCAGCAACACTCTCACCATTTCCACTCCACCTGTCCTGTTTTCCATTCATCCAGTTTCCTTGCCCCTCCTTGCCTTCCTATCTTTGCTTTGCTTTTGTGTAAGTGTTGACCATCTATAGTATGTTTTAAAATCAGAAACTATGAGTCCTCCTATTTTGTTCTTTTCTTTCTACATTTCTTTAGCTATTTGGGGCCTCTTGCCATTCCATATAAAATTACCATATTAGAAGTTAAACTGAGAAATAAAAAAATTTAAAAATGTCAATAAACCAATAATATTTAGCATAGCATATTTTTATGAGAATAACTATATTTTACAGAACAAAAATTATTGAGAATAGTGACATTGATTTACATTTAAAAAATCTCATATTTGCTTCTAAAATCAATCTGTTGTGATGTGCTGTTTTGGTCGAAGTATGTGAATAAAAGCTAACCTCACACAGATATTTGGTTATAAAAGGGAGAATTTTAATAGCTTCTTCAAATATTTGTGGATATTCTTCTTTGATATTACACCAAAACTCAACCAGTAGAAGTTTGTTAAAGTTTAGTTGCAGTGCAGAATCTGAAAATGTATCAGTGAACTCCTTGTACTTTGTTACATTATAATTCTTCGTCTATCTTTCACATTGAATGACTGTTCTACCCATGCAGGATTTAGTAACAATCATGCAGAGATCCTTTAGAAAATATTGGTCCACTGGCTTACAAGATCTTCCAAATGTTGACGTATTTAATTATATAATATATACAAAAATTTGCGTTTGTTTATATCACCTTCAATCTCATCAGAAAAATTTTTAAGTATTGGAAAGCTGCCATGCTTACAGTGGTGGCCACAGGTTTTCCAAAATTCTATTATTTGCTCAAAAGTTCCAGTTTTATCCCTGACAACAAATACTGTCAGCTGTCTTAAAGTGACAGATTCATTTCATTAATTTTTGAGAAAATATCTTCTAAATATACAAATTTGAAAAATCATGGTTTGTCTGCCAGTTGTTCTTTCAGGTAAAAATGATGTTCCGTGAAAAGAGTGGCTGGTCAGCTTGTGACTCCAACAGTAACACAGCTACTTTTTCTTCAGACAACCACCTTCCTTTGATATGCAGCATAAGTACATTATGTGTATTTCCAATTTTGCCACATAGAAAATTAGAAAAATATGGGCAAATACTTTTTACTGCTTTATCAAGGAAGTTCTTAAGTGAAACTGCCATGTTTTTTTTCTTTTTACTGTAAGTGCATGGTGGTGGTGTATTGCTGGCTTGACTTGTTCTAAGGCATCAACAATTTTATCCACCATTGCTTTTGCACCTTCAGTGCAAATGTTAATACAGTGAAAAAGACTAATGACATCTTGGTATCATTTTGAAGACAGTTTTGACCTTTTGGACCCTTTTGGTTTTGCAGGGGTCCATAGATTATCCTTTGAGAAGGGCTGTTTTACAGACATCACTCTGTCACCTCCACCACCAAGGGCAAGGATGTCTTTATTTATCTTCATTCCTGAAGGATATTTTTGCTGAATATGGAATTCCGTGTTGACAGTTCTTTTCTTTCAGCACTTTAAAGTCATCATTCTACCCTTTTCTGGCCTCCACTGTTTCTGATGATAAATCCACAATAATTTGTTCCCCTATATGTAATCTGTAGTTTTTGCGTACCTGCTTTCAAGATTCTATCTTTGGTTTTCTAGCAGTTTGATTATAATGTGTTTGTGTGTATTTTTGTTGAGTTCATTTTGCTTGGGGTTCATGAACTTCTCGAATCTATGTATTTACGTGTTTTGTCAAATTTGGAAAAATTTCAGCCATTATTTACTGAATTTTTTTCTCTGCAGCAATGTTTTTATCTTCTTCTTCTGGATTCCAGTGTAGTGGGTGTTAGACTTTTTGATATTGCCCTACAGGTTCCTGAGTCTTTGTTTATTTTATTTTCAATCTTTTTTTTTTTCTGTTCTTCAAATTGAATAATTTTTATTGATTTATTTAAAAGTTCACTGACTCTTTCTATGTCATCTCCATCCTGCTAGTCAGATTTTTAAAAATTTCCTTTGTTGTATTTTTTTAGTTCTGTAATTTCCATTTGGTGTTTTAAATACAAATTTCTATTTCTCTCTGTTTTTATTTATTTCAATAGTTTTTATCCTTACAATACGGAGTGTGATTATAGTAGCTGTTTTAAAGTCATTATCTGATTATTCCAACACCTGGATCATCTTGAGGTTGGCATCTGATGATTGTCTTTTTCCTTAAGATTTGGTCAGATTTTCCTTTTTTTATGAATGTTGAGCAATTTTGTATTGTATCTTGGATATTTTGAATATTATGTTGCAGTTAGGGTAAAATCCAAATCCATGTGTTGCATGTCCCAATCCAAATCTATGTCTTCATTCTCCTAACTCACTTCTCTCCCTTGAATGCCTGCAGGCCAGCCACACCGTGTTTTCCTCTCATGTACCAAGCTCCTGCTCACCTCAGGGCCTTCACACATGCTGCTCTCCTCCTGAAACCAGAGCCTCACTTACAGTGTACAAGGTGTGCATTGCACAACTCCAGAGAGAGTCATTCACCTCACAGGTATCACAGATTTGTAGACTTACTCCAATAACTTAGCAATAAGACGTCTTAAAGGAGAGGTGCCTTTTTCTAATTAGCAAAGAGTCATCACATCTGCTAGCATCAGCTCAAACTTGTGTTGGTTCATACATAGAATTAGGGAATCCTTTTCTCAATCTCTCTTCTGTGATTGTCCCCATACTCTTCAGCTTCCAGGAGCTCCTTTTCCCAATTCTTTTGGCCAGAAAGAGGGGTTTCTGTCAGTTAAACCAAACCCCCATTCTCTCACACAGTTCTGCGTAACTGAGGCTCCCTTCAGGTCAAAGCAGTGAGAAAAGAGAACGAAAAAATAACGGGGACTTCCCCCACATCTTTCAGATCACAGAAAGACAGGTTTTCCCTTGGGGTCTCAGGTGTCTGTGTGGTGGAATTAATGCAGCTTAAAAACTGAGGATGGCCTTAGGTCACGGCTGGGAGAGGAAAAAAAAAAGGTTATTTCCCCCACACTCTAGTTCACTGGGTTCTCTTTCCCAGTTGTCTAGCCAGAAAATGAAGATTTCTCTTGGAGTTATGCTGTTCATGACTGCTGCACAATTCCATATTTGGGTCCCTTTGAGTCAAAGCCAGAAGACAAAGTGTTGAGGATCGGGGGTGGGGTGGAACGAAAAACCAAAAACCAACAAAAAACTCATTGCTGTACTAGATGTTCTTCAGGTTTTGACTTCCATCCCTGAGCATCCTGCTCTTGTTCATTTTTCAGAGTCCTCAGGTAGTTGTTTCTGGTAATCTATCCGGAATTTTTAATTGTAATCAGCGGGATAGATAGGGTTTAATGCACTGACACCACCTTGGCTGGCCCTGAAAGTCACCCCCTTTTTTTTTTTTTAACCCTATGACCCACTTAGTCTGTTTTTTTCCCACTTAACCCAGGGAGAAAGGAGCTTCCTCTTCAAGGGTGATGGCTATTTTAATTCACCTTAGACAATCTGGCTCTTCCAGTGTTGACCCTTCTCCTCCTCTCGCTATAGCTTCTTCTATTGAGAAAGTTTTGTTCAAGGCGTCTTGGGGCTGGGCAGTACATTTTGTGCCACACCCAATTGTCTGCTGTGATTTTTCCACAGGCTGTGACTCAGAGCTGAACATAGCTCTTCTCCTCAGGCAAATTCCAGGTCTTTCTAGGGCAGCCTTTATCAATGTGTGTGTGTGTAGTGTAATGTCTTGATTTCAATATTTACCTTTCTAATTATAAACCCTCAATCACCTGGGTCTAAGGCGACTCAGAGGTCTTTAGGCAAATAGGATACTAGAGTCATTCTTTGACACTCCTCTAGCTCCTGAGGTGACACATAGGAGTGGGCTGAGTATTATGACCTTTTGATACATAGTTGTATGGATTGTATCACGTACAGCTTCATCTTCCATTTTCCCACTGTCTTTGGTTGTGAAAGGTTCTTTTGGCCGGCTTTGCTTTCCTCTCTGTGGATCCTAATCTTCCCAGAAGATGTGGAGTTTTTTATTACTCTAATACTTTAGAATACAAGTGGGTGGGCATGCTTTGAGGATATTCCACCGTGGAAGTGACAATTTGAGTCAATAAATGAATGAATCTCCATTAGCATTTTCCTTCCATCCAGGAGCCTCCATGAATTGGGATGGAGCTGGGACTGTCACCAGCTCAGAGAGGAGCCATTTAAACTTCCTTTTTGACTCACCTGTGCTGGTAGCTCTGCCGCTGGCTATTCCCCAAGGAAGAGGTTACTATGCTAGAAGGAAGAAACAGGATGGAAGGTTTTCCCTTTTTATCGTACTCGAGCCTTTAGCTCAAAGAGGGAAGCGTTTGTATGCTGGTGATAGGCCCAGGCATATGGTAACTTTCAAAGGCACCTGTTTTCCAGCTGTTTGCACCCCTATGGAGGCCAGAATGGATGCGAGTGGATATAAAAAATTCCACCAACTCTATTTAGGATGCTAGTAAGCCAAGTAGAATACTTGTTTAAACAAAATCAATGCCCAGGGGTATTTATATATATGTCATATTTTGCCCAATGTGCATGTATTAATCTTGTAGTTGAAAGAGTGGATTGGTATTAACCTGATATGATGCCATGCTCAGAGTTCCCTGGGCCTTTTTCCATTTGGAGTTCAATCAAGAAGATTAGGACGTGAGTCTTGATCCTTTTTGTTCTGTATCTTATAGAAGATAAATCTCTTGTGTTTTGGGGTGATGTCATTTTCTTTTTGGAAGAAGGGTATGAGTACTTGTCCCCTATCTTTAAGTCTGGCTCCTGATTTAATTATCCTGTAGAAATAATCTTTCAGTAGGATGTTCTATCATAGCTCTAGTGCCAGTTCTGATTTTGCCTATGTGGACAGCCCTGAGTCTCCTCCAAATGTTCAATTAGGATGACTTACGAGAACAAAGTGAGGGAAATGGCATTGGATATCATACCAGAGCCATTTGTGCTGTCAATTAATGACGTCTTTTTTCTAGAAACACATAATTATATTTGGAATTCGTGATAACATTCCCCAGTATTTCAAAACACAAACCACAAACAGATAAAGTATTGAAAGAAAGAAAATGCTTTTGATGTGTAGGAATTCATTTATTTTCCAACTTGTAATGCATTGTCTTACAGTATATGAATGAGCACTTATCAAAACATAAGAAGGTTATTATTCAAATATTCCATTCTGAACATTTATCCAAATTCAGTTTACTATGCCCTATTAATATGAAGAATGTTGAGAAAGGATACCAAAGAGACTTCAGGGGGAGATTGAAGAAAACATTAGGTTTTGTCCCCAAATATTTAAAAAATTTTATTTAAGTTATAAAAGTAATACATGAACACTTAATATAAAAAAACAAACAATACATTCTCAAGTACTTAATAACATAGAGTCAAAATCTCTCTTCTATTAGACATTTGGGAATCTATCTTTTCATGGCTAGTACTCTTTAATTTAGTGTTTTTTACAATAAAATAATTTTGCAGCTGCCCATTAAAATACATACTCTATTATTTTAGGATTCTCTCTGAAATAGTTAGCATTTTTGTTTGCTCTCTTTAATAAGAAGGAGATTTGGTACGTGATCTTCTAAAGTGTAGCACTTATTGTTTGACCGTTAACTTACTCTGTGCCTTGTTGAATCAGTCATTGTTGTGTTTTATGGTTATTTCCATGTGTCTTATATCCCCAGATAAATTGTAAGCTTGTACAATTTAGCTAAATTATAAATATGCATACATTCCATATTTTTTGTATTCTGTAAGTTTTTATAAGCTCCCTGGGTGGAGCAAGTGGTTTGTTATTGGCTGTTACCTAAAAGATGGCAGTTCAAGCCCATCTGAATGTGCCAAAAAAGAAAGGCCTGGTGATCTCTACTGTAAAAATTGCAACCAAGAAAACCCTATGGAGCAGTTCTCTTCTGTAACACATGGGAACAGCATGAGTTAGGATCAACTTGGCGGCAGTGGGTTTGGTTTTTTTACAGGTCTTTAAATCACTCAAGTGATATTATATATACACTGAAGGTGCTCAGTAAAGAATTTTGTTAAGAGTGCAAATTAGCAGTTCAAATTTGCTACACAAGGACATAGCCTAAAAGTTGCTTTTGTGGGATGATGGTGGTGGTATAAATCTTTGCTATATTCTGGTTCACTTGTGACTTGACTATTTTTTTTAAAATTTCTTTTTATTGTGTTTTAGGTGAAAGTTTACAGAGCAAATTAGTTTCCCATTTGATAGTTTGTACATAAAGTGTTCCAGGATATTGGTTGCATTCCCCATAGTGTGTCAGCACTTTCCCCATTTCCGCCCTAGTTTCCCCGTTTTCTTTCATCTGGATTTTCTGCACCTCCCTGCCTTCTCATCTTTGCTTTTTGGCCAATGTTGTAATTTTGATCTCATATAATTGATTGTTCTAAGGAATACATTCCTCTCGGGTGTTATTGTTTATTTTATGGACCTGTCTATCGTTTGGCTGAAAGGTAGTCTCTGGGAATGGTCTCAGTTCCAAGTCAGAAGGGTGTCGTAGGGCCATAACTTTGGAGGTTCCTCCAGTCTCTGTCAGACCAGTGAGTCTGGTCTTTTTTGTGAATTTGATTTTTTGTTCTACATTTTTCTCCAGCTCTGTCCGGGACCCTTTGCTGTTTGTGAACCCAGTCAGAGTGGTTGGTAGTGATAACCGGGCACCATCTAGTTCTTCTGGTCTCAGGATCTTGTAGGCTGTGGTTCATGTGGTCTTTTAGTCCTTTGGACTAACTGCTCCCTTGATTCTTTGGTTTTCTTTACTCTCCTTTGTTCTGGACAGTAAGAGACCAATCTTAGATGGCTGCTCACAAGCTTTTAAGACCCTAGACACTGCTTACCAAAGTAGGATGCAGAACATTGTCTTTATGAACTATGTTGTGCCAATTGACCAATTGATATGCATGTCCCCCAAGTCTATTTTCCTTTGCCTTTGAGCCTATGAACTTTGTCTCACGAAGTGTTTGGTTATGTCTAAGACGTTTCCGTTACTGTGCCCCTTGTGTTCTCTGTTGTCTATATTAATATATATGCAGCACCTACAATTATGTGTGTAGAAATATCCACAGTGAAAACTGTATCTGCAGATGAGTGTGCTCCCTTACACCTTCCCATACCTCTTTAGCTTACTTATCTACCTATGTATCCATTTGTAGATTACTGTTTGTTAATACTATTGTTGCAGGATTGTCTGTTTTATAGTAATATATATTATAGTTATAATAATAGTTATAGTAATGTATAGCATATATATAGTTGCCCTTTATTCTTGCATTCCTCTCAGTGTCTTCCTTTGCCTTGATCACATTGTGCTGACTTCTCCCATATTGTGTATTGCCTTTCCCTTCACCAAAGTTAACACTTGTCTTCTATCTAGTTAGTAATTTTTCATCCCTTCCCCTCCCATCCCTGGTAACCATCAAAGAATTTTTTTTTTCCTGTGAGTAAAGCTTTCTTGTTTTTTTTTTTTTATAACAGTGATCTCATACAATATTTGTCCTTTGTGATTGACTTATTTCACTCAGCATGTCCTCCAAATTCATTCATATTGTGACACGTTTTGCAGATTCGTCATTATTCTTTATCTTTGCGTAGTATTCCATTGTGTGTATATACCACAGTTTATCCATTCATTCATTGACGAGCACTTACATTGTTTCCATCTTTTCACCGTTGTGAATAATGCTGCAATGAACATGGGTGTGCATATGTCTATTTGTGTCATGTCTCTTATTTCTTTGCGGTATATACCTCGGAGTGGGGTTGCTGGATCATGTGGTATTTCTATTTCTAGCTTTTTAAAGAAGCATCATACTGTTTTCTATAGTGGTTGTACCATTTTACATTCCCACCAGCAGCGTATAAGAGTTTCACTCTCCCTACAACCTCGCCAGCATTTGTTATGATTTGACTATTTCTTAAGAAAGAATGAAACATTTGGGTTAATTGAAAGTGCTAATTTGCTGGGTTTCATCTTGCACATTTTATCTGGAGAAGGAAAAACTAAAGCAGAGTATTAAGGTTTGAACGAGAGGGTGAAAGACAAAGTTGCTATTTGTTTTTACACTCCTTTCACCTCTTCCATTCCTCCTTGTACACATATGGCCGTTCGTGCCGGATGGCTCTGCCATTTTTCCCTTTCCTGATGATGGCATTGATTGTTGTTGTTGTTGTGTGCTGTCAAGTCAATTCCAACTCATAGCGACCCTGTAGGACAGACTAAAACTGCTCCATAGGGTTTCCTAGGCTGTAATTTTTATGGGATCAGATTGCTGGGTCTTTCTTCCCGTGGAGCCACTGATGGGTTTGAACTTCTGACCTTTCAGTTAGCAGCCAGGTGTTTAACCATAGTGCCACCAGGGCTCTTTGACATTGATTACTAGGGTGAAATGGAAAGTGGATTGGCTGGATACAGAGTCAGGATGGCTTTTCCATATGCTGGGCACTTGTCAGTTATTCTCAGACATTCCTCTATTAATTTTTCCAGCAAATATTCATTGATTCCCTATTATATGGCAGGCATCATGCCAGCCCCAGAATTTCAGTGGGGAGCAAGACAAACACACCCTGGCCCTCAGAGGGCTTGCGTGGCTGGACTCTGCCAAGATCCTGAATACAGTCCTTTATAGAGAAAGGACTATGAACTACTTAAAATCTGGTGATATTGGGAAAAAATTGTACTTTTAAAGACTAATTCACAGTGTAACTGTTTTGCTCTTCACTTGACTCACATAGATTTAACTCGTTATTGTTGTCTTGTGCCGTCGAGTCAATGCCAACTCATGGCAACCCCATATGTTACAGAGTAGAACTGCTCCATAGGGTTTTCTTGGCTGTAATCTTTACGGAAGCAGATTGCCTGGCCTTTTTTCCACTGTACTGCTGGGTGGATTTGAACCACCAATCTTTAGGCTACCAGCTGAGTGCAGACCATTTGCACCATTGCTTTTTCCATCCTAAGAAGAAAAATTCTTTAATGTTATTCAAAATAAATTCTAATAAATACAGAAAACTACATATCAATTGTACATCCCACAGGTATACAAATACAAAGTAACCTAAAAAACTACAACTACTAAGCAACCTAAAAAAACCCTCGTAAATTTTTTTCTCCTTTTTTAATGGCAGTTACACTGTGTTAAGGGTGTCTTGTGGAATGAATGAGTTAAACAGAGATGTTTGATTTGACAGAAACAGAAGAAAATGGGACCACAGTTTAAAGGATGATCCAGTATAGCTTGGCAGCAGCCCGTTATAACTCTCCTGCTGTGTTTTTTTGGGTAACATGGATGGAGAAAATAATGAAGATGAAATTTCCAGGAAATAACCCAATCAGGTGTTGCTTAATGGAGTCTACTGTCATGAAAAGCCAATTCGATTCATTTGCAGAGTGAAATATCACAATTGCAACTACACCATAATGGCTTTTGGAAGATGGAATTTGTATAAACTGGGTTAATCCCTTGATCACCAATTCAAATAAAAATAGATAAAACATGAGGAGGTTGGCAGGGATGAAGGACTGGGAATAGCAATGGGGATGCCAGAAGGCGTCTTTCCTGCCAAAGGGAATTGGCATAGGGATCAGTCTCTGAGCCCAAATCCTGGAAACCATAAGCTGGTGGAGACAGAAGACAGATTGCCCATGGCCACCTGGGAGCTGAAGCTCCACTGGCCCAGCAGACTCACAAGCAAACTGCCCTCTGACCTGCACACGTGGTCTTGTGTGCAGAAATTTGCATTTCTTTGCATTCAGAGTTTTGCTTTCTGTCAGCCTGTCATTAACGAGTTATATAGTTGGAAAACATGGCAGAAATAGAGTGTCTGAGAGTGAGCTACTCCTTGTTTGCAGAGGAGGCACTTTTGATGCAGTACTTAGGGAATCGTTCAGTGAATGCCAGCTTCATATCGAGAAATGGAACCCTGGAGATCTGAAAGAGTTAAAAGCTACCCCAAAGTCTTAGTAGACTTCCAGGGCATAACTTGTACACACAGGCTAGGCCAGAAATATTGGGTAGATTGCAGTAGTAAACCTTAATTAAGAGGCTGTTACCTTGCATTTCAAATACTTTGACAATCAATGATAATTAGCGGGACTGTGAAAAAATTTGCTTCTGCTTGGCAAATTCTAAGATTGTTGTTATTATGTGCTGTTGAGTCTGCTCCATCTCATGGTGACTTATGTATAATAGAAAGCAATCTTGCCTAGTCCTGTGCCATGTTCATGATCATTGCTGTGTTTGAGTCCGCTGTTGGAGCTATTGTGTCAAACCATCGCACCAAGGGCTTCCCTTACCTTTACTGACCCTCCACTTACCAACCATGCCCTTTTCTAGCAATTGGTCTTTCTTGATGACGTATCCAAAGTAAGCAAGCCAAAGTCTCACCATCCTCACTCCTAAGGAGCATTCTGGCTGTATTTCTTCTAAGACTGATTTGTTTGCTCTTCTGGCAGTCCATGGACTATTCAATATTCTTTGCCAACACCACACAGTATCTTCTAAGATATTACAAATGAAATGGGATATCCAAGTCATGTTTAAAGTGCTTTTGAGGACAAACGTTTAATTACCTCACATACAAAATATTGGCATGGTACTTTCAATTTTTGTGTGTTCATTAAAAAGACCAGATGAGAATCTCTACTAGGCCCTGCTTGATTTGCCTGCATTGGGTAGGATGCTTTTGACTGCAAGGTACAGAAGGTCCAAACCAGAGCAGTTTAAACAATATAGAAAGTTTGTTATTTCATGTAACAAGAAGATCTGAAGTATGGTAACTTCAAGATTGGTTCCCAAATCAGAATTTCTAAAACATCATCTGGGTCTCACTTTCTTTCCATCTTTCTATGTTGCCTTTCTCAGTGCACTTGATACCTTCTCGTGGTACCAAGATGGCTGCCAGAGTTTTAGGCATCAAAACAGACACGACATTGCCCAGCTTTTTATTACTGAGGCAACATTTCCTAGAGACCCTTCAGCAGACTTCCTGTCACATCTCATTGGCCAGGATGGGATCACAATCCCTTCCTGTGTCCGTCAGTAGCAAAGTGAACAGGATTACATTGACTGCCTAGCGCTACAGACTAATCAGGATTTCCCCTAGGTCAAGCTGGGGAGAGGTGGTTCCCTGAACAAACTCTTACACACACATACGCGCATACTCGTTGAAACCCATTGCCATTGAGTGGATTCTGACTCATAGCAACCCTGTAAGACAGAGTAGAACTGCCCTATAGGGTTCCCAAGGAGTGGCTGGTGAATTCCGACTGCCGACCTTTTGTTTAGCAGCCTGAGCTCTTAACCACTGTGCCACCAGGGCTCCTATGCAATACAAGGCTATCCAATAACAGCCAACTGTTGCAGTGTGTACTCTCCAGAAGCAGATGCTGAGACAAAGTTTGGGGTGCAAGGTGTTTATTGGGGATCAAGTTCTGTGAAGGGAAGGGGAGGAAGCAGGACTGGGCACAGGAAGAAGCCAAACTGTGATGCTGGCCTGGTGAAGTGTTGGCCATGTAGCAGGGAGTCTGGAGCAAGTATTGCCCATCAGTGTCCTGCATCAGTTGAAATGGCCAGGCCTTTAAACCCATCCGATCACTCATCAGATGTGAGCTGCCAGGTGAGGCAGCTCTCTGCAGCTGAGGCAGACCTGGAAGGGTCCTTCTCCACAGCTGGGCAGAAGGTCCTTCCCTGAAGCGGGCTACATCTCCTGTGTAGCACACCAGTTGTCTAATACAGCCCTGATTGCGTAAGTGCGTACATGTGAAAATAATAAAACTAAATTTCTTTAAAAGGATTCCATAGTCTCTTCTGGACACTGCTCACCACTGCTCCTGTTTCTCTGCTCCAGGCCTCAACTGTTCTGGAGCAGCAGTGCTTTCCTCTATTCCAGCCCTCTGTGGGTCACAGAGCTCAGAGAGCTCACCTGATCCATAGGGGAGTTGGGTGGGACGAGGACACTGAGGCCCAGGTGAGCTCTGTGCCCACCCTGAAACCTTGCATGTTGTAGGCAGTCAGAGACTGT
Organism: Trichechus manatus latirostris; assembly: GCF_000243295.1. Lineage (NCBI taxonomy): Eukaryota > Metazoa > Chordata > Mammalia > Sirenia > Trichechidae > Trichechus > Trichechus manatus. Next base: position 17,525,021 of record NW_004443940.1, on the reverse strand, counting down.
TGGTTGAATTGAATTACTCAAGGGCACAGGCTCAGGGGTAAAGCCTTGTTCTCCCGACTTCTAGTCCAGTGGTTTTATTTTGTGAACCATGCTTCCTCTTGTGTGTGTGTTTGTGTATGTGTGTGTGGTGTATTTTTGTATATATGTGTGTGTTGTGTGTGTGTGTGTGCACGTGTGTGTGTCTCTAAGAGAGGGACACAGAGAGAGAGAGAGAGTTCAGGTAGTTTCAGTCAGATGGTCAGAGATTTTACATTATCATGTATACTTGCAGAGTCAGGTAAATCAGAAACATTTCATATGAAAAATCTGAGGCAGCTTTCTCTGGCTTTTGTTTTCGGTTTTGTTTTATGGGCTGTATTGTCATCACTGTTAGTTGCCATCAAGTCAATTCCGACTAATGGGGACCCCACGTGTGCAGAGAGAAGTGCTCCATAGGGTTTTCTTGGCAGTTCTACTCTGTCACATGGGGTAGCTGTGAGTCAAAATTGACTCGACAGCACCAAATGACAACAACAGGCCTTTTCTTCAGAGCGACTGTGTGGGTTCGAACCACAAACCTTTACATTAACAGTTGAGTGCAAACCTTTTGTGCCACCTAGGGACCTATGGGAGCCCTGGTGGTGCAGTTAGAACCCCAGTGGCTCAGTGGTTAAGTGATATGGCTGCTAACCAAAAGGTCAGCAGTTTGAATCCACCAGCCTCTCCTTGGAAACCTTATGGGGCAGTTCTACCCTGTCCTCTAGGGTCGCTATGGGTCAGAATCGACTTGACAGTGACGAGTTTGGTTTTCTGGTCTGAAGAAACTATGGGCTGTATTAAGGGTCATAAACTCAACGTTGGGTGGGGCAGTAGCTACTCAGCTCAGCCAATTGTTGCCATACAGCAATGCAGGCCCCAGTGGTGGTCTGTACCTGTTTTCTCAAGAGAGGTGGAAATCTGGATTTTTTGATGATGTCTCCAAAACTGTTAATGTTGAGTCACGATTTTTAAATCCTTGGGTTGGTTAACTTAAACATGCTAGCTTGCAATCTCTAGTCCAGTGATTCTCAACCAGGCAAAATTTTGTCCCCCAGGAGACGTTTGGCAATGTCTGGAGACCCTTCTGATTGTCACAACTGGTGGGGGGTGGGGAGAGAAAGAGTACTATTGGAATCTAGTGGGTAGAGGCCAGGGATGTTGCTAAACATCCTACAATGCACAGGATAGCGCCTCAACAAAGAATTATCCAGCCCCAAATGTCAATAATGCTGAAGCTGAGAAACGCTGCCTTGTCATACATCAAAGTCAAAAGCAGAAACTTCCCCTTTTTTACTGGGACACCCTGTTTAAAATGTAGCATCTGGGATCTGCCCAAGAAGAGGGGAACTCGATTTCAGTGCTTCATAAATCATTGGTTTTAAAAATGGTTACTGAGCTGCAAAATAGTCTACCAAGTTCTAATGTCATTTGTATTTGAACTCAGTTATGCCAAGGCGTATTTGAAAAACAAACATAAAACTAAAAATGCATCATCTATAGATCCCCAAATCACATTTTTCTCTGCATTTGAATAGAGAAAGATCTAAGGTGCCCATCCTGTGACTGAGTGACAGGTAGCCAAAATTGTCTGGTTGTTGTTAAGGATTGCACTATGTCTTCCCAAAGTATGTGTGGAATTCCTGGCTCTTGCCTTCTGGATCATCTTTGGATGGGATCCTGTTTGGAAATAGGGATTTTCTTTTATATGTTAAGGAGATCATGCCAGTTGCAGGACAACGAGTTTTTCTTTTTATATGGCCTTTCTGGCCATGGTCTTGTTGTTGTTGTTAGGTGCCATCGAGTAGGTTCTGACTCCTAGTGACCCTATGTACAACCGAACACAACACTGCCTGGTCCTGTACCACACCCACAAACGTTATTATGCTTAAGCCCATTGTTGCAGCCACTGTGTCGATCCATCTCGTTGAGGGTCTTCCTCTTTTTCGCTGACCCTGTACTTTACCAAGCATGATGTCCTTCTCCCGGGACTGATGCCTCCTGACAACATGTCCAAAGTATGTAAGACGTAGTCTCACCTTGTAACTCCCATGAAATGATTGAGTGGGACTATGCAAATAAGGTATGTAAAACTCCTGCTGGGATTGGCTGGTATATGCAAATACGGTGTCTGTGGCCCACCAAGGTGATTGGTCAGTTTTGGCATCCTGCTAGGCTTATAAAGAGCCAATCCTAGAGGCTGAGGGGGGACCTCACTACCATCAGGAAGAAGAGCTGGGAGTGGAGCATGTCCTTTGGACCTGGCCACCCTGTGCTGAGAAACTCCTAGACCCAGGAGACAGAAATGTAACTTTGGAGAGCTGTAACATTGGAGGCAGCAGTGGCACGGGACGGGATGGCAGCAGCACAGGACTGACAGACAGCTGCAGTGGGTTCACTGACCCACAGAGCCAGAGCTGAGTACCTTTGGGCAGGAGGCTTCTGGTAGAGTGGGTGCTGCCAGGTACTTCTCAGCAAGCTAAAGAGCTGTAACACTTGCCTGAGCAGGGCAGGGGCCGGGCCCAAGCAAGGCCTGGTAGTAGAGGCCTGCCTGTGGGCACAGCTGAGAAGAAGCTGTCCTGATTGAAGAACTGTATTCTGAGTAGTTCTTGTTACTTCCAAGTTGATCCTGATCCTGAATTGTAACCTGTGACTTGCTTAATACACCCCATAATCATGAGTATGGTCTGTGAGTTCTGTGTGGCCATTGCAACAAATTATCCAACCCAACAGAGCAATAGAGAGTGCCATGGGAGGCATGGCTGGTGTCAGAATTGGTAACAATGTTAGAGAGTGGAGGTATGTCTGACCTCCACCTCATAGGAATCAGCTTTAGGCTGATGCTGATGGTGATTCTCTCTCCTCCCCCTGAAGTTAGATGAGGTCCAATGCCACCATTTTACACCATGTAGAGTGAATCCGGAGCCCTGGTAGCACGGTGGTTAACAGCTTGGCTGCTAACCAAAAGGGTGGCGGTTCAAATTCATTAGCCACTCCTTGGAAACTCTATGGGACAGTTCTACTCTGTCCTATAGGGTCTCTATGAGTTGGAATCAACTCAACAGCAATGAGTTTCGTTTGGTTTTAGTTTAGAGTGAATCCTAAACCTAATCACTTCTGAGTTATGAAAAGACCACACATATGGGCGAAACACATGCCACGTTAGGATCATTTACAAGCCAAGGATTGCAAAGAACCAAGGAATGCCCAGGGCTACTGACTAGGAAGGAATTGACCTTGATTTGGACTTTCAGCCTCCAGAACTGTGAGAAAAGAAATTTCTGTTCTTTAAAGCCACCCACCTGTGATATTTGTGTTACAGCAACACTAGGTAACTAGGATAGTTGTGTGTGTGTATATATATATATCTCAGGGTTTCTTTCTTCCCAGACCTCTAAGGGCTGTGTTCTCAGGAACTAATATGATCATATAACCATGGAGTCTTCTTCTCTGAACAGCTGGTGGAATGAGTCCCACCTATCCTCTGGTAAGGAAAACTATTGTGGCTGTGTATTCTTACTCACTCTGTAGAGTATGACAGCAACTCTGTGCTCTGAGGCTTCCAGAAGTTGGCGTTTGATATGCAAATCAAAATTTTAGAATTCTAACAATCTTTCTCTCTCAAAAATCTCTGCTATTATCTAAAATACCCATTTTGAAATCAATTACATTTTTTGTCCTTGGCTGTCTAGCTCTCTCCCTGTAGACAGTGAGTTTCGAAGGCCATCCCTGCTGCCCCAAGTGACAAGGAAGGAGGGCAGAAGAGAGTGTCTCAAAAGACCATCCTGATACACACTGTACCTCCTTTACCCCACTGTGAGCTCCTGGAGGACAGGGTCTGTGTCTGGATTTTGTAACAACAAGACTGAGCTGGCGCATAAACAAAGCAAAAACCAAACCTGTTGGTGTCGAGTCCATTCATGGTGACCCCAGGTGTACAGAGTAGAACTGCTGTATGAGGTTTTCATGGCTGTGATCTTCGAGAAGCAGAGCCCGCCCTTTCTTCCATCGTGCCTCTGGGTGGGTTTGAACCACCAACCTTTTGGTTAGTAGTTGAGAAGTTAGTAGTTGAGTGCTAAACAGTTAGTGCCACCCGGACTCCTTGAGCCAGCACAATAAGAACTACTAAAACAAAGTTTGCCTCAATCAATGAATCAAGGAATGAGTGAATAGTGAGTGGGTGATCGACTTCTCTGTGTTTTTCCACATTTAACATAGGGTTAACAATTTTTTGGGGTGACCACAGGCAAAACTGTGACCTAAGCTAAGCTTTCCTCTATTCCCCGTATATTCCCTTTGGCTGTCTCATTTCCTTCCCCTATTAAATTGTTCTTGGAAAGGCTCACACCACATTACGCCCTGTCTACGGTGTATCTCTCCAAAGGGCATTTGCTTTTTAAGCCTTATCCTAGCTGAGAAATGGAAGTGTTGCCTTTGTTAAAGGCATTTTCAGCTGCAATTTGTTGGGAGGGATTGCTGCAGCGGCCCCTTCCTGGGCCCCCAGCTGCACTGAGCACATAATCTGCTTGCTTACACTCAAGGCTGGCCCTGTAATCCCTGCTCCACCTGCATCATTGGGCTGTCAGGAGGATGAAGTAGGATGATGGATGGAGGGGCACTTTGAAAAGTTAAAAGCTCCTCACCAACGCGAGCTGTTATTGTTATTAATCCTCTGCCGTCAGAAGCACTCTTCTGGAAAGGAGTCCCGGCTCAGAGAAGACTGGGGGCGATTTGGCAGGAGCGATAATTTATTGGCTTCGTGTTCTTAAAGCAACCCCTGCCCCCTCCCTCCACAGTGTACACTGTGAGTGAACAGGATGAAAAGATGTTCTTAAAATCAGAATGGACCGGGAGCTCCCCCACCTCCCACTGAAGCCTCTCCCGGTCACTCCAAAGCCTCTAAAAACGGCCAACTTTGTTTGTGTTGGCAGGTTCACTGCCAAATGACAGGGAGCCGATAGCCTTAATTTTTCTGTCTGTTTCCACATCTCCTTCTCTACCTTCCTACCGGCCCCCCTCCATTACTTCAAAACAAGTCTCAGCTTGGAGCTGATCTTCTACTTCTAGGAAGGCGCATTGGTGCTGTGCGTATTTGCCTTGGCTGAGCAAGGGAGAGGATTTGCTTCTGCAGGAAGAGGAGGGGGTGCAAGCTGGGGAAATCTGGGGGACTGGGTGGAGACAAGGGCCTCAGTCCAAGCTTGAGCCTCTCATCCTAGTCCCGGGTGTTGGTGTTCTGCTCACAGTTTTTTCAGCCCGCCCCCGGGTGGGGGCTGGGAGGCGTGGATGGCTGAGGCAGGAGGGCGGGTTTGAAGCAGTTGGGTCCTGGGTCTGATTAGGATTCTTATTGCTGGTCAAATTTCACTAAACACGGGCCAACTGCTGGAAACTAAATCATGAACGGGGCTAGTGGCGGCTGTTGGGTGTTTATGGGGCCGGTTTGCTGTCCTTTGGGGAGGTAGCATTTTCCCTACTCTTTTGAAGTAGAAGGGGCAAGTCCCGGCTGCCTTTCCCTCATTGCTGGCTATTATCGTCTTTTTTGTTGGGGAAGATTGTACATGCTGGAGTATTAAATAGAGACCACGGCTTGGCCAGGATTCTGGCGACTGGGTTGGACAGCATAGGAAGACCTCTGAGCCGGGAGTTGAAATTCCATCATCTGCTTTCATCAAGGAGCACTGCCCTGGCGGCACAGTGGTTAAAGCACTGGACTGCTAACCCAAAGGTCGGCTGTTGGAAACCACCAGTGGCTCCATGGGGAGAAAGATGTGGCAGTCTGCTTCTGTAAAGATTTACAGCCTTGGAAACCCCATGGGGTCACTGTGAGTCGGAATCACTTGATGGCAGTGGGTTTGGGTTTGACCTTCATCAACAGCTGGCAAACTGGGCCTTGCTGTTCCTTGGGAGCAACCCTGAGTGTGAAGGGCCTCCCAGCAGCTGCCTGGGGGAGGTGGGTGAGCTAGGAAACATATCTTTGTTCTGTGTGGTATAAGAGAAACTATTTTCTGTACTCTAGAACCTTCAGAGCAAACAGTTAATGCACTCAGCTTGACCAAAAAGTTGGAGGATTGAGCCCATCCAGAGGTGCCTTGGAAGAAAGGCCCAGTGATCTGCTTCTGAAGTAAGAAGCCATTGAAAACCCTATGGAGCACAGTTCTATTCTGACACATAGGAGGTTGCCATGAGTTGGAGTCCACTTGCTGGCAACTGGTTAGGTGTTGGTTTGAACCTTTAAGGGCTTTGCTGAACATTCCAGAATTTGGTTTCTTTTCTCTTGTTCTTCTCAGAGTGAAAAGCCCTTCCTCCCTTGTTCCTCCGTTCAATTCAACTTGCCCTGCAGGGCTCTGCTCAAAGCCCATCTCCTCCTATACTCCAGGCTTCTGTTTACTTCACGAACACCCAGAACCCTGTTTACACCCACCATGAGTGGGCATTTGGTTACCTGAAATTCCATACATGTTTGCACTTGAGAATTTATTTTTATCTGTCCAATTCATTATATATGTCTTAAAAATTTCTGTTTGTATGTCTTATAGTCTCCTTGAGATTGTTAGCATTTTGAGGACAGATACCATGTCCTACTTCTTTTATATCCTCTTCAGTTTCAAACTTTGTACTGAACATTGTAAGCACTCTAAAAACCATCCTCCTCCCTCTCCCCCTTTTTTGTGAGTACGTTTTATGTGAAACGGCCAGGGGAGAGGGAGCATAGGCATTGGAAGGTGTCTTGGTTATCTAGTGCTGCTATAACAGAAATACAAGAAGTGGATGGCTTTAACAAACAGAAAATTTCTTCTCTCACAGTTTAGGAGGTTAGAAGTCCAAATTTAGGGCACCAACTCTAGGGGAAGGTTTTTCTTTCCGTCGGCTCTTGGGGAATGTCGTTGTCTCATTTCAACATCTGTGGGCCTGGTGTTCCTTGAGATCTCCATGTGTCTTGGCATCAATCTTCCCCTGGGTCTAGGAGGCTCTCAGCGCAGGGACCCTGGGTCCAAAAGACATGCTTCTCTCCTGGCTCTTCTTTCTTGGTGGTAGGAAGTCCCTCTCCTTTCTGCTGGCTTCTCTCTCTTATATCTCAAAAGATACAAAGATACAACCTAATCCTGTAGATTGTGTCCTGCCTCATTAACATAACTGCCTCTAATCCTGCCTCATTAACATCATAGAGGTTAGGATTTACAATGCATAGGTTAATTACATCAGACTACAAAATGGAGGACAACACACATACTAGGAATCATGGCCTAGCCAAGCTGACATACATTTTTGGGGAACACAATTCAAACCATTAAAGAAGGGAAGAGGTTTCAAGAGTTCTAGCATAGTCTTCGTTGCACCTGACATGCCCTTACTTCCTCATTCTACACTCATGTTAGGCATCAGTAATAGATCATTGAGCTCTTCTCAGTCTGATGAAGTGTTTTAACACAGCTACTATGAATCAATCAGATCTGGTTCATACCCTGGAACATCTTCGGGAGCACTGGGGTTCTTTGCAATTCCTGGCCTCCATTTCTCTGACTTTTCTGAAATGGCCAAAGTAGGTAAGATGGTGGAGTGGCTACATAGTCAGAGGGCAGAAGGACGTCTTGGGCATGGGAGACAGTCTCTTAAACTTCCTTCTAGGGGAGTTGGAAAATCATGCTTGGTTGGTGGTCATGCAGAAAGGAGAATGAAATAGCACTTTAAGGTTCTGTAGGTGCTTCAAGATATAGACATAATGTCTCCTGCTCTTATTACCTGGTCTATGTGTGACACCTGCTAAGTAGACTTTACTTTCTGGTGTTTTCTTGAGGGAGCGGTGTGGTAGGTATAACCAGTGAGGTGATTGTTTTTCTCTCCCCAGTGAGGTGATTGTTTTTCTCTGCCCCAAATCACTCCTGGTTCTCCAAGCTTTTTAGATTAAGAATCATTTTAAGAAATTAGTGTCACAATACTACCAGTGTTCACTTCTCTGGGGGTGTAACGGACACTGTGATGCCCTGCCCAGGGATCCCTTTACTAGTTCTGTGCGCCCATTGCCTAGCTTCGCTTTGCTTTGCCTCCCAGCTGGTGCCTACAGCCTTCTTCAGAGGACTGCCCTTGGGCAGCTGGAGTGGCTTGGGCCACAGCACAGAAAGCAGAAGTGCCCAGGGGGTTACATCCGCCCTGAGGTGGCCGGTAGCAAATGACTGACTGCGTGGGAGTAAGAAAGGCTAGCCCCTTGCCTGGTTGTTGTTAGCTTTTGTCCAGTCAGCCCCTGACTCATGGCGACCCCATACACAGTGGAGTGAAGCCTCCCAATCCTGTGCCACCCGCATGATGGCTTGCAGATTGAACTGTTGTGATCCATGGAGTTTTCACTGGCTGATTTTTCGGAAGAAGATCTCTAGGCTTTTCTTCCTAGTCCGTCTTACCTGGAAGCTCCGCTGAAACCTGTTCAGCATCATAGCAACATGCAAGCCTCCACTCACAGACAGGTGGTGGCTGCACTTGAGGTGCATTGGCCTGAAATTGAACCAGGTCTCAGGCATGGGAGGCAAGAATTCTATCACTGAATCACCAAGGCTCTCAAAAACCAGTTGCCATCGAGTTGATTCCCACTCATGGAGACCCCGCATGGGACAATTTATGCTCTAGAACTCTCTGTGGAATCAGGCTGATGCTGAGACATTGCCTGGAATAGCACCTGTGCTTGGCTCTGTCCCTGTTCCTGTCCTGCGTCCCCTACTACCTTCTTGGTTTCTCTTGAGGATACTTCATTGATCTGTAAGTGGCAAGTGAATTGCAGTTCAGGGTCTGCTTCTGGTCCACTAGCCTTAATATAGGGGTAGCAGAGTGGTGATGTGGTGGTGGTGAGAAGAGAGTTGATCATGAGTAATCCCAGTTATGGTTAAAACAAAGCTGCATGGAGTCTTGATCTGGGGGCAGATGACCTGTGCTTAAAGCGCAGAGCGGGTGCTTAGAGTATCTGTTTACCCAACAAGGCTTGGCAATGAGGGCTGGCCAGCTGGGGCTGCCAGTGATGCAGAGAGGAGGATTAAGGATTAGGGCTGAGAGTCTAGTGGGTAGGAATCAATTTATGTAGCTCAGATTAAACCACTTCTGGATGACAGAGGGTTGGTTGTAGTTTATTTTCTCAGTTTCTGAGATTGGAGGTGGCATCGCCCATGCACAGTCTTGATGGCCTTCCTTGGCAGAAGAGGTTTGAAGTGCGGCTGATCTCTGACCAGGAGGCCCTGGGTGGTGCACACGGTTAAGTGCTCGGCTGCTAACTGAAAGATGGAGGTTCAAGTCCACCCTGAGGTGCCTCAGAAGACAGTCCTAATGATCTACCTCTGAAAAATCAGCCACTGAAAATCCCGTGGAGCATAGTTCTACTCTGGCACACACGGGGCTGCCATGAGTCGGAGTCAACTTGAGGCAACTGGTTTGGTTTAGTTTGATCCCTGATCTGCTGCTCTCCCTGGACACCAGGGGGAAAGGTTTCACCCTTTGAGAGGAAACATAGCTTTGCTTTATGGGAAATAGAGATTTACTGCTTTTCTCTGTGGACACAGTGGGAACGTGCTTCTTCCGTATGAATTGAAGAAAACAAAAGCATACATTATTTTCCAGAAAGTCTAAGTTTAAGATGCAAAACTTATCTGCCTTGGCAAAGCAGTATATTCTCTTTCCCTCCTCTTCTTCCTCCTCCTTCTTTCACCAACCATGTTAGATTCTTTTTTTTTTTTTTTTAACACTGTGGTGTGAGTCTGAATGGCTGTATCACTTGTAATTATTGTTGATTACCACTCATGTTGGAACAGCTACCTTGCAATGCCATCTCCCATCAGGAAATAAATGCCGACTTAGTGACCTGTGGGAGATAGCTGGTGACCCAGCCCACTGGAGAGATGACAGGCAGCCGCCTGGCGCTTGTTGAATTAAGAAGTGTGACTACAGTAATTAGCGGCAAGTTTCCAGCACGGATGGAGTAGATTCAGGGCAGAGCACAGTTGTCATACAGGTTGACCTCGGTGAGGGAGAAACGGGGCATTGAGGATTGGGGCCTGGAGGGTTGGGGAAGGGGTCACGAGAAAGAAGGTCAATAGCAGAAACTAATTTGACATCCCTGAGTTTGTAATAGGATTTACCCTGGGCCTGCAGACCTTGGAGGTGCCCCCTATGCAAAAGCTCTCTGACAAGTCTGCAGCCGTAGAGTGTGTATTTGGGAGGAGAAGAGTTAAGTCTTGCCTGCTTTGCCTCGAGTGTGTGCTTAATGGAACACAAACAAAAAGGGAGAGACACAGTGTTAAAATAGAACTGGAGCACAGATTGAAATGATACGTGATTACTAGCAGTTGTACAATTTATGGAAAAAATGTGCACGCAGGTCTTTCAGGAAGTGTAAATAAAACAGATGGATTTATGGAGGGGGGAAGTATGCTTTACACACCCAGCTTCTATATCAACAAACGTTGCCCTCAAGGTAAAAAAAAAATTTTTTTAATGTTCTAAGCTTGTATTAGTCACACCCATTTATTTTTGGCATAATTTGTGCACTATTTGGAACTTGGCAAGAATGGGAATGTTAGGGCCAACATTTGGTCTTGCTTCAGGAGTTTCTATGAATATGAATGCCTTTAGTTTACATAGGCTTATGTTGTCTCCATAGCAACGCATGTATGTTGTGAAAATCTAGCCTTTTAAAGTCAAGAATCCGTATGTTAGCCTTAAACTCAACACGCTATTTGATTCTGGTGTTTTAAAACACTTTTAGGACTGTTGAGCTTTCAGTGTTGACTGGGTGGGAGGATGAGCTGATGTGGGTCTCCGGGAGGGGAAGTCCTTGCTCAGGGAAGTTTATCTTAATGCACCTTCAAACTGAGCCAGATAAGAAGAACTTCAGCTGATGCAGCAGCCCGGGGGATCCGAGGTGGAGTCTGAAACACCAAGGGAGACAATGACTTCTTAGATTGTGGTGTTTCCACTGGGGGTTTGGAACTTGGGGAAGACTTTTGGCTTTGGTCCTTCAGAGCCTAGAGAGCAGAGAGGGGGCTGTGTGATGGAATTCCAATAGATACCAGTTGTGGTTGGGAACCTGAATATATTTACTTGTCACTTCAGTGTCAAGAGCCGGTGTTCAGCAAAATTGTGGTGTCCCTTATGCCCACAGGAGTCCCTGGGTGGTGCAAACAGTTGAAGCACTTGGCTGCTAGCTGAAAGGTTGGAGGTTCAAGTCCACCCAGAGGCTCTTTGGAAGAAAGGCCTTGTGATCTACTTCTGAAAAATCAGCAATTGACAATTCTGTGGAGCACTCTGACACACATGGGGTAACCATGAGTTGGTGTTGACTGGACGACAACTTTTTTTTTTTTTTTTAATGCCCACAGCCTCTGGGTTCTGATATCTTGTATCTCATTGGAGATGCTCTTTTCTGATCCCCAGTACCTCCCAAGGTCCTCTGACTCTCCTCTCCTGCAAAGGGCTATCAAAATAGGCTATTGATGTGTAAAAGAGAAAAGAGGAGTGTTTGGGAAAGAGCAGTGGGTTTGGAAAGAAGAATGAGTTCCACACTGAAATCTGGGAACTGCCTCTTAAGCGGTGTATCCATGAGCAATTTGTGGAAACTCTTATATCCTCCATTTTGGCATACAGAAAAAGAAAATAATGCCTGCTCAAATGAGATAAAGGACATGACAGCTTTGTAAAATTCTCAACTCTTATTCAAATGCAAGTCCATTATTACTATCACTTTAAAAAGGGATGGCAAATAGTTTTCTATTTATATCTCAACTCTGTTCAATTGGTGGTGGCTGCTTGGAGTGCTGTGCTGCGGACTGTGAGATAATCTCACAAGGTGGAAGTGCCGAGATTGATTAGTGATGTCATTGGCACAAGGTAACTGCAAGGGTGCCATCCAGTGTAAAGTGTTGGCACTCCTAGGTCCATTTGCTTTTTTAAGAGGGAGAGAGAATATGAAATAAACGATAAACTTTTAATGGTAAAACTTCAGGTGTCAGTAACAGGAGAAAATGCTATTTTGAGGAAAAGAAGCTGCTGATGTTCAGAATCAAGTATGTGTATAGTTGTGACTAAGGAAGAGAGTTTCCATACTATTGTCCAAGGCTCTCTCCTTGGTTGTCTGGTTAGGAAGATGTTAATAATTAGGACCTGCATTCCTTCTTCCCTTTCTGTTGTCCCATTGATCACATTGTCTGTGCTATTCACTTTGGCATCTGATAACATTCAATTTAGCACTTGGTCCTCTGTTTTCTACACGTCCATGATCTCTAACGGTTTTAGCTGTGTATATAGATTCATCAATAAAACTGTAAATTGTTTGAGGGAGGGGACTATATCCCACATCTACTTTCTCCTTGATTCCTAGTTTAGTGTGGGACACAATACAGGTAGTCACCAACTTATGACATATTTGAGTTATGACAAACTGCACTTACAACCGTTTTTTTTCTATTTTTATTGTTTTTTTAAATTAAAAAATTTTTTTTTATTGTACTTTAGATGAAGGTTTACAGAACAAAT
>NW_004443940.1:17464416-17511953 GCF_000243295.1 Trichechus manatus latirostris | reverse complement strand
TTTGGTTGGGAGTTACAACCATTGTTTTTTCAACATCTTTTTGTTAGTAATATATACTACATACGATGTTGCAGCATGTTATTTGTTGATGCCATTATATCTGTAAGTTTACACATAATATTTCCAACCCCCAAAGACAAATAAAGATCAGATTTATAAAGATACTGATAATAAAAGGCAATAATAATGAAAACTAAAAAAAAAAAAAGGGGGTATTTGACTTACATTAGAACCAACTTACAACTGAGTTGATGGAACCAAACCCTGTCATAAGTTGGGAACTACCTGTGTAATTTACTAAGCAAATTCTGACTTGATCATTAAATATTTTTTTCTGATTATATATATTATTAATTTTAGAAAATTAAAAAATATGAAGAAGCAATTAAAAATAAGGTATAATGTTATTACTAGAGGTAATTATCATTACCATTTTGATGTGTTTAGATGTATATTGCTAAGTAGTTGAGCACATCCTCTGTATGTAATTATGTAATCTGCTTTTTCCCTTTAAAACCACATTATAATTACTTCCTTGCATCTTTAAAAAAGTCTTGATAAATATTAAGATGCTTAATTTTAATTTTTAAAACTTCCACTGTTTTTATTTGTGATTTAAACTGTAATACATGCTCATTATAAAAAGCTCGAATGGTGCCTAAGGATATGGAGTAAAAAGTAAACATCTCCCTTTTCCTCATCTCACTCACTGGATGTTGCCCTTTTTAGTGATTTCTTGTGTTTTCTTCCAGACATTCATTTTGCATACATAGGCGTATAAAATAAATAAAATTTATTTATTCATACAGCTCACCAAAATGATTTTTGCACTTACTATATCTTGAAAATCTTTAATGTTATTGTGTACAAATCCACCTCATTATTCTCCTTTTTAAAAATTTTATTGTGCTCTAGGTGAAAGTTTACAGCTCAAGTTACTCATCAAAAATTTATATATATGTTTTGTGACATTGGTTGCAATCCCCACAATGTGTTAGCACTCTCCCACTTTCCACTCCAGGTTCCCTGTGTCCATCTGTCCAGTTCCTGTCCCTTCCTGCCTTCTTATCTTGCTTTTGGGCAGGAGTGCCCATTTGGTCTAGCATATTTGATTGAACTAAGAAGCATGTTCCTTGAGTGTCTTATTGTTTGTTTTGTAGGCCTGTCTAATCTTCGTGTGAAGAGTGGGCTTCAGGAGAGGTTTCAGTTCTGAGTTAGCAGAGTGTCCACGGGCCATAGTCTTGGGGGTTCCTCCAGGTTCTGTCAGAGCAGTAAGTCTGGTCTTTTTTTGTGAATTTGAGTTTTGTTCTACATTTTTCTCCCACTCTGTCCGGGACTCTCTGTTGTAATCCCTGTCAGAGTGGTGGATGGCAGTACTTGGGTACCATCCAGTTCTGGGCTTAGGCTGTGGAGGCTCTGGTTCATTTGATCGTTTAGTCCTTTGAGCTAATATTTTCCTTGTATCTTTGGTTTTCTTCATTCTCCTTTGCTCTGGACGGGATGGGACAGATAGATGTATCTTAGAAACTCTCAAGACCCCAGACACTACTCACCAAAGTAGCATGTAGAACATTTTCTTTATGAACTATGTTATGCCAATTGACCTAGACGTCCTTTGGGACTATGGACCTCAGCCCTCAATCCCAGCAGTTCAGTGCCTCAAGATGTTTGGATGTGTCTAGGAAACTTCTATGACTTTGCCTTGGTCAAGTTGTGCTCACTTACACTGTATTGTGTGTTGTCTTTCCCTTCACTAAATTTGACTCTTGTCTACTATCTAGTTAGTGTTTTCCCCTCCCCACCCCTCCCCACCCCTTCCCACCCTGATAACTATCAAATAATGTTTTTTTTTCAGTGTATAAACCTTTTCTTGAGTTCTTATAATAATGATCTTATACAATAGTTGTCCTTTTGTGATTGACTTATTTCATTCAGCATAATGCCTTCCAGATTCATCCATGTTATGAGATGTTTTGAGGATTCCTCATTGTTCTTTATCATTGCCTAGTATTCCATTGTGTGTATGTACCATAATTTATTTATCCATTCGTTTGTTGATGGGTACTTAGATTATTTCCATCTTTTTGCTTTGTGAATAATGCTGCAATGAACATGAGTGTGCATATGTCTATTTGTGTGACAGCTTTTATTCTCCAGGATATATTCCTGGGATTGCTGGATCGTATGGTATTTCTATTTCTAGTTTTTTAAGGAGGCACCATATTGTTTTCCATAGTGGTTGTACCGTTTTACATTCTCATCAGCAGAGCATAAGAGTTCCAATCTCCCTGCAACCTCCCCAAGATTTGTTATTTTTTGTTGTTTTGATTAGTGCCAGTATTGTCGGTGTGAGATGGTATCTCATTGTAGCGTTGATTTACGTTCTCTGATGAGTAATGATTGAGAGCAACTCCCCATGTGTCTGTTAGTCGCCTGAATGTCTTTTTTGGTGAAGTGTTCCACTTTATTCTTTCAAACTGCTACGAGGTATTCCATTCCATGGAAATTTTAATCCTTAACCAAATTCTATCCCTATTGCTGGCCATTTAAGCAGTTTCCATGCTTTTGCTATTATAAACAATGCTGCATTGAACATCTTTGCACATGTATTTCTATGCACAAGTGTGAGTATTTACGTAGAATTAATTCCCAGAAATAAAAATACTGGAACAACAAAATTTAAAATTTTGAAGAATATGGCCAAATAGCTGACCAAAAATGTTTATACATTTACATTCTCACCAGCTAGACGTGATTTTTCTGTTTTTTCACACTTTTATCAATAATGGGTACTAAAAAAAAAAACAAAAAAAACCTCACTGTTTTAATTTATATGTCATTCACTATTTCTTAAAAATTTTATTTATTTTGTTATTGTTGAGACTATATACAGCAAGACATACACCAATTCAACAGTTTCTACATGTACAATTCGGTGACATTGATTACATTCTTTGAGTTGTGCAACCATTCTCACCCTCCTTTTCTGAGTTGTTCCTTCCCCATTAATATAAACTCACTGCCCCCTAAAGTGGAGCCCTGTTGGCAAAGTGGTTAAGAGCTCAGCTGCTAACCAAAAGGTTGGGAGTTCGAATCCACCAGCCTCTCCTTGGAAGCCCTACGGGGCAGTTCTACTCTGTCCTGTAGGGTTGCTATGAGTCGGAATCGACTCAACAGCAATGGGTTTGGTTGTTTTTTTGTCCCCCTAAAGTTTCTACCTAATATTTCGAGTTGCTGTTGTCAATTTGATCCCATATAGATAGTTCTTAAATGAGCATAATGCTCAAGGCCGGTATTTTAGTAGTTAAGCTAAACTATTGTTTGGTTTTAAGAAGACTTTAGGGGATATTTTTGGTTTAAGGTTTAAAGATTACCTTAGCGCAATAGTTTCAGGGGTTCGTCCAGTTCCCTTGGCTCCAGAAAATCTGGAGTCCATTAGAATTTGAAATTCTGTTCTGCATTTCGCCCTTTTGATCAGGATTTCGCTATAGAATCTTTGATTAAAACATTCAATAATGGTAGCTGGGCACCATCCGGTTCTTCTGGTCTCAGGGCAAAGGAAACAGTTATTCTTGGAGGGAATTCGCCACACATTTCATTTCCTCCTCCTATTCCTGACTTTCCTTCTTCTCATGTTGCTCTAGGTGAATAGAGAACGATTGTTGTGCCTTGAATGGCGCTTGCAAACTTTTAAGAACCCAGGCACTATTCAATGAGCTAGGAAGTAAAACAGAAGCACTAAACACATTATTAGGCCAATTAACTGGAATTTCGCATGAAAACATGACCCGAAACCTCCAAACCAAGGAACCAAATCCCAAGAGGTGTTTGGTTGTACATAAGCAGCCTCAGCAGCTACTCTTTTTTTTTTTTGTCATTGTTGTCAATTATCATATAACTTTTGCCAATTCAACTTTTTACAGGTGTACAACTTATTGACAGCACCTATAATAATTAGCTGTGCAACCCTACCCTTAATCAATGTGATTTTTCCATCAGTGTTAATTCCCTCCTTTATCCCTCCTCCCACGTCCTGCCCCTGGTAATCACTAATAGACTTTGGTCTCTGTGCATTTGCTTTTTCTTGTCTTTTCATGTGAGTGAGGTTATATAATATTTGTCCTTTTGTGATTGACTTATGTAACTCACGTAATGTCTTTAAGCTCCATCCATGTTGTAGCATGTATCAAGACTTCATTTCTCCTACTGCGTAAGTAGTATGAGATTGTATGTAGTTTATGTCATTCACTATTAGTGTGGTTGTGCATTTATTCACGTTTATTGGCCACTTGTATTTCTTATTCTATAAACTGTTGCTTGTGCACCTTGCACATTTTTCTATTATATTTGTTTCTAATTGATATGTGGCTGAACAAGCAGATCACTTTCTAGATTAAACAATGCTGTGGTGAACATCATTGTACTTTGCTCTTTGAGAACATTTTGCTGATTTCCTTAGACTACATTTCCAAAGGTGGATCAAAGAATCTGGGCATTTTAAGGGCTCTTGGTAGCTATGGGAAGCCCTGGTGGCACAGTGGTGAAGAGCTCAGGCTGCTAACCAAAAAGATCGGCAGTTTGAAGCCACTGTCTGCTCCTTGGAAATCCTATGGGACAGTTCTACTCTGTCCTGTAGGGTGGCTATGAGTGGGAATTGACTTGTGGCAATGGGTTTTTGGGTTTTTTTTGGTAGCTACTGGGAGACTGCTTTTTAGAGAGGCTCAAACAATTTCTTCTACTGGCTGTATGACGGTGCCTGTCTGGCTGATCCCTCACCAGTATTTTGAGTATTAACACTAATAGAAACCTTGCTAAGTTGATGTGACTGAGTCACGTGGTGGAGCGCTGCCTTCTATGGCCACCTCTCTGTGAATATTTAGGTTTTCCTTAGGCACATACCGTTTTTTCAGTGTACTCAAGGGGGCAGTATTCACACTTCACTAAGATCTGCTTTGAGCTGACTAATTACAGACTTTTAGTTCAGTAAATTGTTAGGTCTTTTGGAAATTTCATTTTCCCATTAATGTCTAGGAATGAAGTGTAAATGTTGGGTGCTGTCTTTCCATTTTGCTGTGATAAAGCTTTCCCCCACCCTTCCCACCCCTGCAACACACATGCATACAAGTGGCTGAGATCCTGCATATTTTGGCAAGGTAATTGGAGTTGAGGTGGGCTAAGGTTGAGAGAAGGTTTCCAAATTCTATGCCCCAAATTGATCCCTGAAACAGAAGTCTTCCTCCTATTTTCCAGTAGAAAATGTTATTTTGATTCCCCAAGCTTAGAACCTATGCATGTTCATTCGTAACAAGCAAATGTCAGATTTACTACAGAAGCCCGAGATGGACACTCGGACAGCACTCCTCGTGAATGCTTCTTTGCTGTGGGGTTATTTTGCACTCCCGTGTACTTTGGCAGGCTTTGAGTTGGACTCGTGGGAAACAGACACTTGAAATGCTCTCCTTCCACCTGAAAACCCCTTTTCCGCCGCCATCTTGCCGTAGAACATGCTCTGTCAGGAATTTTTGGTGGGGTGGGTCATGTTTTACCGGGCGGTTTCTCTCAGGGAAGTCTATTAGGCTTCTCAGATGTTTTAATTGGGGCTGTGTAATTGTAGGGTGCCACAAGGGCCCTGGCAAGGGGTGCTTTATAAATCAGATTATTATGCTTGGTTGTGTTAATGGGCATTTATATGCCCTAAATCCTTCATATAGCAAGGGGATAATAGCCCTTAAGGCCATAGTTACTATTTTGGGTCAGGCTCGCTTGTAAAATGGGATCTTTTGATTGTGAAGCTGTTTTCAGTTAGAGGAGTACATAAAACCCTTTGAAAGACAGAATTTCAATTTTGCGGTTGCCGTCTTATATACTGTAGATGGTAAAACCATTATATGTCTGTGTACTTTTTTTTTTTTTTTTAAAAAAAAGCTTAAAACCAAACAGTTAAAACAGTACTCCTGAGCCAGGACTTCTTGCAATCAGAGAAGTACAGAGTTTTAGGGGAACTGACCAACTGTTGTGTGTGCATCTTTTCTTCTGTCTAGTAGCAATTTTTAACTTTTGGGAAACAGGTTCTCTTTGGCTGTGTAATGTTTGTTTTTCAGAGGTTGCAGGGCCCGAGGAGGATGAGGCTACTGTGTTCTGGTGATGGGTGACAATGTGGAGGACACAGGTGGTGTGGACCCTCTCAGAGGTTATATACACGGGGGTGGGCTGACAAAGGTTGGAGAGCCCATTTCCACCCCTAGGCTTGTGACAGACAGAGTGAGTGGCCGCCTAGCACAATGGGATATTAGGGGGCTCCCTGGGAGCCTGGCTACCCTGTTTGGAGGTTCACACCAACCAAATTGAATGGATGGTGGGCAGGTCGACACTCTAACTTCTGATGTGTAGATGTGGCTAGAGTCAAATAAAACTGAGAACCGCCTGACCCAGGGGGATGGATCCTTTCCCTGACTGAGAGGATCGAGGCATCGGGGATTCCAAGCTGACTGTAAACACCAACTCCTGCCCCTGCCGTGGATTTATTCTTTCCTAACCTCCCCACCTCCACCTTTTTTTTTTGGTTTACAGTGAGAGGGCTGTTCCTGTGCTCCAACTGCATACATCAGCTTGGTTCTGAGGGAGGTGACTGGGAATATTTAGAGAAAGCTCCTCTGGGGGTGGCAAGTCTGCCCTAGAAACCTGAGGGCTGACCCATCAGATTATGGGGCACATTAACTCAGGCTAGGGGCTGTAGGCTTCTTTCCTCTTTGTTCTCTTTTCCATCTGCCCCCCGTTTCTGGTGCTGAGTTTGTTAGCTTGAAGGACTACTGTCAACGGCGTTGACTTCCACCATTCCTGTCTCCCTCCGCTGTATAAACCCCATGCTCCTGGATCTCATCAGGCAGATTCCCACATTGGCTTCGAACATTTCTCTTGTAGGTAACTCCAGGCCCCTCGTCTGTTCTCTCCGTTCTTATAGGTCTGCATCAGACTTACCCCCTCTTTGAAGCCTTTTATCACTATTTCAGATATTGGCAGACATGAACTGTATCAGTTGTTTGGAGTTTATATCCTCCCTTGGGTATGTAAGGAAACTCTGGTGATGTAGTGGTTAAGAGTTCGGCTGCTAACCAAAAGGTCGGCAGTTCACATCCACCAGGTGCCCCTTGGAAACCCTATGGGGCAGTTCTCTGTCCTCTAGGGTCGCAATGAGTTGGAATCAACTCTATGGCAATGGGTTGTTTTTTTTTTTGGTTGGGTATTTAAAACCACAGAGGATATATATATATATATATATATATATATATATATATATGTAAATCAAAGGACATATTGCATTGGGCAAATGTGCTGCAAAAGACCTCTTTAAAGTGTTAAAAAGCAAAGATGTCACTTTAAAGACTAAGGTGCGCCTGACCCAAGCCATGGTGTTTTCAGTCGCCTCATATGCATGTGAAAGCTGGACAATAAATAAGGAAGACCAAAGAAGAATTGACGCCTTTGAATTATGGTGTTGGCAAAGAATATCGAATATACCATGGACTGTCAGAAGAACAAATAAATCTGTCCTGAAAGAAGTACAGCCAGAATGCTCCTTAGAAGCAAAGATGGTGAGACTTTGTCTCACGTACTTCGAACACATTATCAGGAGGGGCCAGTCCCTGGAGAAAGACATCATGCTTGGTAAGGTAGAGGGTCAGTGAAAAAGAGGAAGACCCTCAATGAGATGGACTGACACAGTGGCTGTGACAGTGGGCTCAAGCATAACAATGACCATGAGGATGGTGCAGGACCCGGCAGTGTTTCCTTCTGTCGTACATAGGGTTGCTATGAGTCGGCATCAACTCAATCGCATCTAATAACAACAACAACAACAACAGCTGTATATATGTACATATATATATATCTGTTTAGAGTTTGGCCCCTTGTTATGGATTGAATTGAGTTCCTCTAAAATATGTGTTAAATTCCTGCCCCTTGCACCTGTTTGGAAATAGGGTTTTCTTTTTATGTTAATTAGATCATATCCAGTATGGTGGGCTCTAAATCTAATGACTTCTGAGTTTTAACAACAGCAAACTAGACACGCACACACACACTCACAAGTGCGCGCGCTCGCACACACACACATGGGGAAAGACAGACACCGTATGAGGACTGACTACAAGCTAAAGAATGCCCAGGAACCAAGGAATGCCCGGGGCTACCAACAAGGAAGGAATCAACATGGCTGACACCCTGAGGTGGACTTGTAGCCTCCAGAGGAACTAGAGGAAACTCCAGGAAACTGAGACACCTGGCGTCAGACAGACCTGGTTTGAATGCTGCCTCTGTCCCTTGTTGGATGTGTGACTCTGGGAAAGGTAGTGCATGCTTTGAGCCTTGGTTTTTCATGTAAGAGAAGAACCTACTTCATCTGGTCGTCATGAGGATTAACCGCAATTGTGTGTGCCAGGCACCGTCATGGTGCTCAGCGCACAGTCAACACTCAGGAGGTGTTAGCTGCCATCATTGTGGCTGTTGCTGTAATTATGCTGACAGATGCATCATGGTGCAGCTCAATTGTAAGGTCCTTGAGAGCTTCCTTAACTCCATCAGAGCACCTAGACCTGTGCCTACCAGGCTAGGCTGACGGTGTACAAACCTCAGCTCCTCCCAGTGCTGACCCTTTTTGGTCCCTAGAGCAGGGTGACATGAGGACAGCACAATGAGAGCAGGCTGACAGCACAAAGGTCCTGCTGAGGTTCTTGGCAAATAAACGATAGCATGTTATTTAGGAGGCAAACAAGGGGAATTTCCATTGCTGTGACGTTTTACAGTGTGTGTGGGTCGGGTTGGCAGGAGAGATGAGGTTTTGCAGTAGTGGGAAGAATACCTAGAAGTCAGTTTCCCCTTTATCCAGTCCTGTAACTGTCTGTTTCTGGAAGCCATGTGATTTAGGGGAAAGAGGACAGTATTGGGGCCAGAAGGGTCAGGGTTTTGAGTCCTAGTTCAGTCACTTGCCAACTTTGTAAGACTGGGGAATTCACAATCTTTGGGGGCCTCTGCTTCTACATCTGTCAAGTTGGGATAAGGTACTTCTCAGTGTTGTTGGGGGAAGCCAAGGAGATAGTCCCTGTGTAAGTGCCGTGTGCAAAGCTGCACACATATTAGTTGTCATAATTAGCTATTCCTGTATTAATGGCTTTGAATTCACTAGTGTCGCTTAGTTCCACCTCCCCGCTACTTTTTTTTTTTTTGCCTTCTGCCCTGTTTTTCTTTTTCTGTTTAGTTGTTCTCTTCCTGCTTCCCTCCCTGGTTGCCATGGCAGATCTTTTGTCTTTGAGGAAACAGTGCAGGGGAGTAGAGATCCAAATTTCTGACTGGGTCCTCTGCACTGCTCTTACTTTAAACCATTTCCCTCCACACCCTTCAGACTGTTGCTCTGCAGAAGCTCGGACGTTCCAAACCCCTGCTCAGAATTCCTTCTTCTCTCACGTGCGTTTCTGTGTAGAGAATTTGTTGAGATGAACAGCCTGTACTTCTGTTCTTCTGGAAATTTCCTTCTTGCCCATTCCCATGACTATCTTTGTTGAGACGGTAATAATGGGACCAGCCAAGTTGATACCACATGGAACTGTCTCCCTGGCCGCAGACGGTGGTCCAGGGTGGGGGCCTGACCTAAGCTGGGCCAATACAAGTTCCTCAGGAATTTAACCTTGGTGCTAATGAATTCCACCTTCATTTAGGCTATCTCTTGAATGGTAGAAAAGTAAACTCTCGGGCTGGTGGTGTCTCTTTCTTCCATGCATGTGTTAGGGAGACAGAGAAAGTCTGTCTGCAGAAAGAAGGAAGAGTAAATCAGAGGCACAAGGAGAAGCAGAGTAAGAGGTGTATGGGGAGAGCAGTTTCTGTAGTCCCTGCAGTGTGACTGCCCCAGTTCCAGCAGGTCCCCAAGCCCAGTTGCATTCCTGCCTTTGGATGTGATGAGACCCTCCTGTATCTTGATAAACCATTCTCCTTTGGGGGTCTTAATCTGGTTTGGGCAGATTTCTGTTACTTCCAGCCAAAGGAATTCTGATCAATATCCTTGCCAAAGGTGCTGCTGCTCTGGGGTTGCCTGCTAAATGATTTGGACTCAAGACCAGCAGGGAAAAGAGACTAAGGGAATAAAGACTAAAGGCATGAGAACTATTCAGTTGATGAAGTCAGCTCTTTACCCTATCTGGAATTTGTTTTGTTGTTGATCACATGGCGATAGTTAAGTAAACTGGCCATTTTATCGGCAGTAACTTGTGAGCCCCGCATACCTCTCAGTGGGACTGGCTGCACACTGATTAGCCAGCTGTAGCAAATAAAACCATTTCCTTTTCTTTTCCTTATTACCACTGCTCAAGGAGCCATTCTCCCCATCCTTTGAATTATAGGCTTTATAAAGTGACTGGAGGGAAGTGGTATCATCATATCAGAGAGTGAAAGACGGGAGGGGATTTATGCTTCTATTATAGACATGACTTTAGGACTTGTGGGGTTAAGCTGCCCTTTCCTTGGTGCCTGGTGGAAGTTTCTCGCCCTTTACTTAAAGATACTTAACCTTGCAAAACTGTCTGCCAGGCCAGTGTTCCTCACATGTGAGGAGTCAGGGATAGATGTTTGTTAAATAATAAACGGCAAAGAGTAATTTTTAAGTGGAGAGAGATGTTGGGGCTTTTCCTTTGAGAATATCTTGCTTGGTTCTAATACTAGATTTATTCCTTTTATATTCAATATCCAAATGTGAGAGCAATGTGCACAGAGTGGTCAGAGACAAATTCTGGTACGACACTCCCTGGGTTCAAATCTCAGGGCTTCCATTTACTGTGATTTTAAACAAGTTACTTGATTTCCTCTGAACCTCAAGTCTCTCTCTCTCTCTCTTTTAAATATATACAATAAATCTGTTGTGATAACTAAGTGAGATAATATACATAAAGGGCTTAGAACAGGTCTGGCATCTTGTAGGAACTCATACATGTTACCTATTATTCCCATCCCTATCAGTTTTGAGGCTCCCTGCCCTCAGGAAACACACAACCACTCAGAACACCCATCAGTGTTATTTGCTTGCTTCCAAGAGAAGCCCATGTGGTTCATTCATTGATTTCTCCATTTATCACCTCTCAGATGAACATGCCCTCCACAGTGGGTTCAGAGTGGTATAGAGCAGAATGTTCCAGAAACCGTCACTAGCCCCTGGAAGCTGACAGTTCATCGGAGGAGACGGATATGGTACAAATAATAACACGGCCATGTATAACTATAATTGTGGTACGTGCCGTGAAGGTAAAGTGGGGAAGCGTAGTTGAAAGTGACTAATGGGAAGACCTAACCTAGTCTGGAGGGCCAGGAAAGGCTTCTGCCTCCCAGGGTCACTTAAGAGAGACAAAGGATGGGCAAGAAGAGGGTATTTCAGACGGCCTTGGTGCTATTGGATATGATGACTCTTTGCTAATTAGAAAGTCACCTCCTCTTTAAGACATTTTACTGCCAGATCATTGGAGTAAGTCTACAAATCTGTGATACCTGTGAGGCGAATGGCTCTCTCTGGAGATGTGCAATGCACACCTTGTACTCCGTGAGGCGCTGGTTTCAGGAGGAGGATCAGCGTGTGTGAAGGCCCTGAGGTGAGCAGGAGCTTGGTACATGAGAGGAAAACACGGTGTGGCTGGGCTGCAGGCACGCAAGGGGAGAGGAGTGAGTTAGGAGAGAAGAGAGCAAACAAACAAAAATCAAGAAGTCTGACAACCAAAAAGCTTGTTTCTCCTTTTGGAAATATAAACAGCATGAGCAGTTCCATCAATAGCTAATAATCAATGAGGATGTGAATTAATAAACACTGATGGGAAAAAAAAGATTTAATAAATAAAATACAGCTCGAAAAGGGGGCAATTACAGATATAACAAACCAAACCCACTGCCGTTGAGTTGATTCCGACTTATAGCGACCCTATAGGACAGAGTAGAACTGCCCCATAGCGTTTCCACGTAGCGGCTGGTGGGTTCAAACTGCTGACCTTTGGTTAGCGGCCGAACTCTTAAACCACTGAGCCACCGGGATAGAGTGATATAAAAGTGGTAAGAGAACTAAATTATGTATAACCTTATCCTACAAAATTTGGAAACCCTATATGAAATGAAAAAATTTATAGGACACTATTAAATGCCTATTTTGGTAAAGGAAGAAATAGAAAACTTGAATAAATCTGTAAGTACTAAATAATTAAATAGTAATCAGAGACCTCCTCTAGGAAAAAGCCCGCAGCCCAGACAGTTTTACAGTTAAATTCTAGCAACTTTTCAAAATAGAAAATAGAAAAATAACAGAAGTTGCCTACTTCATTTTTGAGCTGGATATAATCTTTATTCTAAAATTGGGTAAGGACAATACAAGAAAATAAAATAATTGACCTCTTTTGCTTATGGTCACAGATACAAAAATCTTAAATAAAATATTGCAGTAACTTATCAAATGTTAGTGGTTTAAAAAATATTAATATATTGTCATTAGGTTTGCTCAGAAATAAAAGGGTGGTTCAATGTAGTAATATAGCTCATCGTATTAATGGACTAAAGGAGAAAAAAAATCATGTAATTATCTTAGTAGATGAAGAAAAGCATTTAATAAAGTTTCCATACGTATTTATATGAAAAACCTGTAGGACAAATTATACTTAGTGGAGAAAGATGCATTCCATTTAAGATAAGGAGCAGGACAAAGATCACACTGTCGTGCGCTACTGCTAGCACAATGCTAGCTTCCCAGGCATTTGCAGATAATGTGATCATCTACATAGCAAAACCAACAGATTCAGCTAACTATTAGAGTTAAGCAAGGTTGGTGTATGTAAGATCGGCTTATGCATACAGCAATGGTACTTCTCAACACCAGCAGAAACAGATTAGAAAGTATAATAAAAAGAATAATATTCATGGCAGCAACAAAAAATATAAAATATTTAGGAATTAATAAAACTAGCTAAGACATCTATAGCAGAAATATTAAAATTCTTAAAAGCTGTGAAATAAAGTCTGAATAAATGGTTGAAGTAATTTCTATGTATTTGAATGGGATGACAATATGAAAACATGTTAATTCTTCCCAAATTAACCTATAGAGTCAAGGCCATCTCAAGAAAATTCCGTTAAGTTTTTTTTTGGGAGCTTGATAGTTGTATTCTAAAATGTTTATGGAAGAGTAAAGGCCTATGAATAGCTAACAACTTTAAGAAAGAACAAAGAGGGAGACCTTGCCCTATTACATAATAAGATATCAGATATTAAGACATATGACCAGCCTTATTTCTAAGAAACAAACAAAAAAACAACGAAACCAGCCCAGACAAACAGTACCGTATACCAGAGTAGTGAGCTCAGCAACGGACACGTGTAAAGGGAATCTGGAAAATGATAGATGACCTACTAATGAAATTGGATCCTGTTGCAGATTATATTTCCAAAGATGATTGCAGCCTTATCTCCACTCCCACCCGTGCTTCTTACAATGTGACTTTGATACCCTTCTACTACTGAGAGGTGGGGTGTAACCCTCCCCTTGAATCTAGGCAGTCTGTGACCATGGTGGAAGAAATGCTGTGTGACTTCTGAAGCTAGGTCGTCTCAGGTGGTACAGCCTGCGATTTTTTTTTTTTTTGGGAACGCAGTCATCATAATGTGAGGAAGCCCAAACAGCCTGTCAAGAGGCTTAAGTGGAAAGGAACTGAGGCCCCTGGCCCTCAGCCTTAGCTGAACTTCCAGAAGACAGCCGATGCCAACTTGCCAGCCAGATGCGTGAGCCATCTTAAAAGTGGACCCTTCAACCTCAGTCAAGTCAAACCAGCTGACACTCCATGACTCAGGACGAGCCACCCCTACTGATCCCTGCCCAAATTGCAGATTTGTGAGCAAAATGAGTTTGTTGTTGTTTTCAGCTACAGCATTTGGGAGTGGTTTGTTACACGGTTGTTTGCTGTACTGTGGTCTGTTAAACAAATCTCTAACACCACAGACATACGTTGACTGCAAATGTTCAAGGTAAAACCATACAGATCATCGGACACTATGTAGGAGAATATCTTTGTAACATGGGGCTGGGGGTTTGGGGGGGAGATTTGTTATGTAAAACTCAAATGCACAAATCATAAATAAAAAACCGATGAATTTGATTAAATACAAGATTAAACAATTTTGGCCAGTGAGGAATTGATAAAGTTAACAGACAGATGCCAGTTTAGGTGAAGATGTTTATAAAGTAGCAAACTATAAGGGACTGATATTTAGATTTTACAAAGAACTATTGCAAACCAATGAGAAAAAAGACAGGTGCCCCGCTGGAAAGTGGGCAAAGGGCAGGAATTGGCAGTTCACAGGGAACCTAAAAGGCGTATAAAGAGATGCTCATACTCACTAGTGATCAGAGAAATACAAATAAAAATAATAATATGTGACACCCTTCAGACGGGCAAACTGAATATTGCTCAGTGCTGGTGGGGAAGCTGGTAGGGCGGGAAGCTCAGGCACTGTGGGTGGAAGAGTGAATAGTCTCGGCCTCTCTGGACAGCCCTTTGGCAGTAATTACTTGAATCAAGTACCTTTAACCCACAAGACTCCGCCTTCCTGCTTGTGGGCATACACACCAGAGAATTTCCCATGTAGATCTGTAAGGGGCAGGTATGAGGATTGTCTGTGGGACTGGGGAGTTGGAACATTCTGGCTGTCCATCCTTGGAGGCTGGATATGTAGTGGGCGTATAGACTATGGATGTAGTGCTTAGAAGAAATGCACTAGAAGTCTGCTCTGCAATACGGTTAGATCTTCAAAACACTGGGCTGGGTGCAAAAAGGAAGAAACAGAATGAGATCCGTAGCATGATATCACACCATCTCTATACATTGAAATATATGCATACCAGACGATAGTCAAAGAACATATGCATGTAAGCACGTTTCAACGGCTGTCTAGGAAAACTGGCTGGGGAAAGGAGATGAAAGGGAATTATAAGAACGGGAGGAGGAGTGGTGCATGAACCAAAGACAACAATGTCCCATGAACTGAGGACTATGACGAACTCAGCCTCAATCCTGAAACACACAAATGCCTCCCCATAAATACTCCACCTCCACTGATGGAATGCTCGCCACGGGAGTGATTGGAGTCCCTGAGTGGTGCAAACGGTTACCACGTGCTTAGCTGCTAACCAAAAGGTTGGAACTTCGAGTCCATGCAGAGGTGCCTTGGAAGAAAGGTCTGGCAATCTACTGAAATATCAGCCATTGAAAATGCTATGGAGTACAGTTCTCCTCGGACACCTATGGGGTCGCCATGAGTCAGAATTGACTGGACGGCCACTGTAAGTGTTTACTATTATTATTATTGTGATGCTACAGAGGTCACATTGACATATACTTTCATGTAACTGTAATGAAATGGAGACTATTATTTATTATTGGAGAAAAGCAGTCAGAATGGAACTATACTTCCCACACTGTTGTGCACGCTGGGGACAGTCATGGATAGCGTGGTATATAAGACAAGGTGGTGCGGAGTGAATAGGGGAGAGGGTGTGTGTGTGTATGTGGTGTGTGTGTGCATGTACTGTGGTTTGAAAGAGTGTCAAGCAGAAGGAAGCTGGTGTACGATTTGGATAGTTATATAAGAGGAATATATTTTGGCCATTTTTCCCTCTACGTTTCACTGAGGATTCTTTTTTACTGATTTATTTTTGTGTGTGCGTGTGTGTGTATTTTTGGGTCTTTTTTGTTGTGTATTGACTTACTGTCTTTCCATTAGGATATTACAGGGAGAGAAGTGGATTTTTAAAACATATTTAGTGCAAGGTCTACCCTGAGAGGATGAAAGATTACTGAGTTGTTGTCCGTGGTAGGTTGAGCATTATGTCGAGACTTTGGTTTTTCCAAATTTTCAATAAAGAGATTATCCTGTAAAACTGAAATGAGTTTGGAAAGGAGTCAATTAAAGTTTCACACAGTTATACCGTAGAAGTTTGCTATTATAGGTGGTTAGCTATAATTAACACAAGAATGTGATTTCAGATAGCACTGAAGGTGGGGGGTAAGTGGCTTTTTTTGTGGAAGAACCAACCCTTGCGGAAAACGCATGCTTTGTAGCCATTGGAATATAATTATGTGTGCGTGTGGGTTTGTTTGTTTTCTATGGAACAGATGCAAGACAAAGAACATAGCATGAGATAGTGGAATGTAATTTTGAAACATATGTTTCCAGAATTATGGAAACGTTCTGGCTGATAAATAAATCCTTTCAGCCTCAGAGGGTACAGGCTGCAAGGCTGAGGGAGAGATGGATGTTGGACGGGGAGGAACTTGGTTTAAGAAACAGGCTGAACGGTAAGCACATCAAAGCCATTAAAGCATTAAACCCCCAGGTTTAAAAACGTGAGAGGCAAAAGATTATGTAGCGTGGTCTGGCGGCTTTACAGAGCTCGTTTCAAATGAGGGATGGAACAAAAGAATGTGCGATTGAGGCTCTGGAAGAGATTTATTTCAGGAGAGAGGCAAACATTTTGCTCTGTAACAATTAACCAGCAAAAAGCACCACGTCATAAATGCCAATATTAAAAATGTAAATCCCACACCGGAGGGTGTATTAAAGACAGGTCATAATGTTTTGAAGATGGAATGCATAAACAGATAAAAGGAAGAGAGCTTTCCAAAAGCTCAGCCTACCTGCTGAGTTCTTCAGGGTCCTGCCTGCTGGCTTGATCGTCAACAAGGAAGTAGGCTCTAGTTTGGGGGTGGTTTGGCTACTTGACCTGTTATAATGTGGGATTTAGAGTCTATCTAAGATATTTTATTATGGGTGCTCCAGAAAAGCCCCATTTATAATGTTGGTTTTTTTTAATCTGTAATAGCCTGGAGAGGCGGCAGAGTTTTTCTATATTATTTTGGACAACATAGTTCACATAATGGGTGTGTAAAGGTATTTACAAAATGCAGAGTGAAAACCATCAAGTGCTATGTACAGCACTTTTATCTCTTGTAAAGTATATTCATAACCATTAATTTAGTTTTTCCTCAGCATTATCCTCTGCAAAAGGAAAGGCTTACCAAGCCATACTCTTTAGAGCTTGGAATGAATTTAGGATGATTCAGCTCAGACCTTTCACAGTGGAAAACAGGCCCAGGAAGGTTGAGGTATTTTTATACCCATGAGCCTAATACGGAAAGGTCCTTGGGTGGCTCAAACAGTTTGCACTCTACTACTAACCTAAAGGTAGGCAATTCGAACACACCCAGTGGCACCATGGAAGAAAGGCCCGGTGATCTGTTTCCCTAAAGATTCAAAAAACCAAACCAAACCTGTTGCTGTCGAGTCGATTCTGACTCATAGCAACCCTACAGGACAGAGTAGACCTGCCCCATAGGGTTTCCAAGGAGCCGCTGGTGGATTTGAACCGCCAACCTTTTGGAAAGCAGCCAAGCTCTTAACCATTGTGCTACCAGGGCTCGAAACGAAACCCACTGCCGTCAAGTTGATTCTGACTCATAGCACCCCTGTAGGACAGAGTAAAACTGCCCCATAGGGCCGTAAAGATTACAGCCAAGAAAACCATATGGAGCTTGATTCTGTTCTGTCACATATGGGGTTGCCATGAATCGGAATCAACTCAGTGGTGATGGTTTTTATGTTTTTGTTTTTGTTTGGTTAGCCTAGTAGACAAACTGAACAAGGAGGAAGCTGAGCTTCTCATTCGCCAGCGGCAATGCATGTTGAACCTTCCATTTCTCTCATTCGTAGTAACACACCCTAGTCTTCTGGAAAAGGAAATACTCCAAAAAGTCAAATGAAAAGTGTTGTCTGGAATAGAGATATTTGTTGCTACGAAAATATTCAACTCATTGTCTCTGAACTAGGATAATAAATCTCTTTACCTTTTGTATTTTGGTGCATTGAAACATTATCTTTTACGATCATAGGTGTTGCTTCATTATTTAAAGCATACTTGTTATTGCAGGAAAGACAAGCTCGCATTTGATTTATAATGGAACGATCGCGCTTGGAGTTAAATGAAAGTTCAAAGGAAAATGAATTCTAAATAAGAATAATTGAAGAGATTCAAGGTTCATTTGAGTTTACATTCATCAAGGCAATTGTCTCCAGAAATCCTCTTATTTAAAGCAACAGGACAGATTGTAACTTACAAACTTCGCCTTTGTGACATCACTTTATTCTATATATCATAATCAGAAATGTTGAGCCTCAGCAGTAATTTATACAAAACCTATTGTTACAGAGTTATAAATGTCATTAAGTGGTAGACTTATGCATTAGTGTCATGTAAGTTGAACCCTGGATTTAAAAAAACAATTACCCACAATGCAAGGATTCTGTAAAAATATTCTCAGTGCCCCCTCCTTCAGAGCAGCTTCATATTAAAAGTTCGGTTTCATTCTACACCTGTTCGCTGCTCTGGGATGTGCAACCTCTCCTTCTCCTTCATGGTTTTAAAGTCACCTTGTTAATTCTGGCGGAACATAACTCAAACAACTGAAAATGTTCGGGATGGATTTACAGTCCCTCTGGCTCCTCTCTATCTGGGATGGAGAGGGAAGTGGAGCTGGAAATAACTTTTCCCGCCATCAAGGGACATCTAGAGAGGAGAGGCGATTCATTGGAACGTGCCAGCTAGTTTTGATCATTCAGGGACTGGCGATGGACTTTGTGGAGTGGTCCGCTCCCCAGTTTTCTGTTTTGGCTCATTTCACTGCTCAGTAGCATCTCTCACGGTCAGGGACAACTGTCCACCTTTGGTGGGTCCCCAAAGAGAGAGTAGAAAAGGAACTGTCCCCTTTGGAACACATACTGTGTGTCAGACACAGGGAGGAATTTTCCCAAATGTATTGTGTTACTTAACATATTGTTTTAAGCACAACCAACCTACAAGGAAGGTCCTGTCATCCCATTTGATAGATGGTAAAAACCAAAACCAACCAACCAAAAAACCCATTGCCTTCGAGTCTATTCCGACTCATAGCAGAAGTGCCCCAAAGGATTTCCAGGGAGCGGCTGGTGGATTCGAACTGCCAACCTTTTTGTTTAGCAGCCAAGCTCTTAACCACTGTGCCGCCAGGGCTCCATAGATGATAAAGGCTCAGTGTAATTCATTCTTTCCTTAAATCTTGATTGAGTATATTCTACCTTGCTAGGCCCTGGGATAAGATGATGAATGAGAGACCTGGTTGCTACCCTCTCGGAGCTTAGAGTGCAGTAACCTGTTGCCATCAAGTCGATTCTGACTCATAGTGATCCTATAGGATAGAGTAGAACTGCCCCATAGGGTTTCCAAGGCTGCAATCTTTAAAGCAGACTGTCATATCTTTCTCCCAGGGAGCTGCTGGTGGGTTCAGACCGCTGACCTTTAGGTTAGCAGCCAAGTGCTTGATCACTACTCCACCAGGGCTCCTTTAAAGGGCAGTAGGGGGAAAAATTAGACAAATCATCCCACACATAATTAAAAATTGTGATATGTGCTATGAATAAAAATTATAAGGGATTACGAGATTTGTAAATAGGGGATCTGATCTAGTTTGCAGGGTCAGAAAGGGTTTTCCTGAGGGCGTGACCTTTGAGCTGACAACTGAGGGATAGAGTAGAAGCTGCCCAGTGTTGCACAGCTAGCCAGTGGCAGACCTGGGCTTCACACTCAGGGCTATCTGACACCAAACTGTGGCCTTATCATTACTACTAACGAGTTGCCTTGGAGTCGATTCCAACTCATGGCGACCCCATGTGTGTCAAAGTAGAACTGTGCTCCATAGGGTTTTCAGGGGCTGATTTTTCAGAAGTGGATTGCCAGGCCTTTCTTCCAAGGCACCTCTGGATGGACTTGAACCTCCAACCTTTTGGTTAACCATTTGTACCATCCAGGGACTACATCACACTCCTATACATAGTTAAAACTGTGCACGAAAATCGGACCTTTGACTTCCAGCCACGAGCCACACACCACCAGCCCACCCCTTGTATTCCCTGTCCGTGGGAGTTGGTGATGGTGGATTGGAGGCTGCAGCAGGCCCCTATGGCTTCTCAGCAAGTTATGCCAGAAGCACGAAGTATCCCTCGTTCTCCGTGCATTCTTTCCATTTTCGTCATGGTTCTGTCTTCATTGGACTTGGGCACTGGCCGTAGGCGTGGCCTTGCGGCAATTACTCCTGATGGCGGGAGAGGTCAAGTTCAAACACAAGGGAGAAGACTGATTAACGATCAGCCCAAACCTGAGTTCAGAAATCTTGCCTGGGGCCTCTGTAAAGCTTCCCAGATCCTGTCTCCTTGCCTAACTCCCTTTGCTCAACCCAGCCTCCCCCAGTCTAAAGCCATCTTGGGGATTGGCTACCTGCCTGAAAACTCCCTGACCTGCTGAGAAACTGCAGCAGGGAGTCCTGTTAGCAGCTGTGGAGGGTGCTTGGAGTCCGACCAGAACATTCCGCGCTCATGTTTCCACCCACTCTGTGTCTGCGGGGTGAGCTGCTCCGTTGGACACGGTGGCCACCCCAGAGCCGCACCTTCCAGCATGGCACAGGGAGGGGAGCGGCTGAGGATGGAGGCCAGAGTCTGGGAAACGGAACGTTTCCTTGAGTTCTCTGCTGATTTTCCCCCCTCAGCCTGATTACAACAGAGGCAGTGATTTATCAAAGATACCAAGGCAGATTGGACGACTCTTCAAAGGTACCTCTCAAAAAAAATAACAAACCCAAACTTTCTACTTAAGCCTAAATTTCCACCATCGGTGGTTTATTCTTTCGGGCTAAGCAGCCTTGCGTTTTCGCTTCAGTGCTTTTGTTAGTGGCATACACTCTGGGCAGAAGGCACATTTTAAGTCCCCGCCCCCCTAACGTGAATGCGTTTATCATATCTCTTTTCTGTGTCCCGTGAGCGAGCAGATGGAGGGCCGTGGGTATCTTGGGGAACAGGTTACTGAAGCTGGGGTGGGGGGGAGGCGGTGAGGGGAGGAAGGATGCAGCCACTTTTCACGCTCCCGGCACCCCAGTCTCCTTTTTGCAAAAAGCAACTACATGTAATGGTCACTAGGGGGCAGAAGTAGGCCGTTAATTGGCCCCAGAACTTATTAACAGTTTTGAAAACTAAAGTTGGCAAATACACATTTTGAGTGCTCTTTTTCTTAAGAATCCAGAGTCTTTTTGAGATGGCATAAATGTGAGGATTAGGCCAGCCTAGTGAAATGAAGGAACTACCGGGGAAATAAAAGCACTGTGTAGGTAAAGCAGATACCCAGCTGATTCTTAGCCATGAATTTTGATATTATTTTTCCACTGTTTTTATTATGAAAATATAGTGAAGATTTCTCAGAGCTGAAATTCAGATGAGAACATTTGAAACCAAACTAGCTTGTCCGATGCCTAGTGGTGCAGCCTATTTTCCGGGAGGGTGGAAGCTTGCATACATGGGTATTTTTCTGATTTTAGAGAACAAATTTTCTTGAGGAGTGCTGAAAAAATCACCCTCGCAGTCAGACATATATTGTACTGTTACGGATGACTCTGTTCTGACCGAATAAGTCTGGCCTAGTAACTTACCTCCAGAGTAAATAATAAATCACTGCCGAGAGCTCCAGGCATTTAGCTCTGTCTGGGCGGTATGACTTTGCGAGGGTCTTGACAGCGTTTTGTAAAATCGTAATTGCTTAGGGAAAGCGATTCTGGATGTCTTAAAATGTTCAGAATTAAAGAGTAGCTGTTCCTTCGAGGGAAATTGTCTGATGCCAAGTGTGTGTCTGTGTTATTCTTTATATGAATTCTAGATTATAACCTATAGACACTCATCATTTCTATTAAGAATGTGAAAGAATTTGGCTAAAAACACAGCCACAGACATCACACCCAGGTTTTGTAGGCAACTTCGTGACAGTGTGGGTAAAGATGCTTAGTTATCTGTGCACAGTGTGCTCCGTGCAAGTCTACATAAAATATGTGCATATAATATACTTAAGTGTATACATATAATTATTTTCATAAATTAATGTATCAAAATAGTATCTACATATTTAGAATAGAGGTCATGACTCGGATTTCTTTAACAGTTTTAATACCAGTCATTTTAAAGTAGAACTGTTTAAAATGAAATAAAATCTCTTAGCCGCTCATATAATTGAACTGATCACTTCTCTGTGAGTTCTGGACGAATTTAGTCAACTATATTTGTGCCTAGAGTCAATATAACTACTTGGCTGTTTCATTTTCTCATCCTTGGGAAGTAGGAAGTTCCATTTAAATATTGCTCTTTTCTCTTCCTCCCCCAAAGTGTCATAGGACATTTAGCCCCAAGTCTTGCAGGGTAAGACTTGGTCTTATTTTATCCAGCAAAACAAAAGTGTATTGTTTCAAGGTTTCCCTCTGGGGCGAGATATGGAAGAGGGTAATCACTACTGACTCCTTGCCACGGGCAGCACTCTGAAAAGGGCCAAGGATGTTATATCACAAACCCAGAGGGGAGAAATGCAGCTAAGTGGTTAAAAACATTTAGAACATGGAATTATGAGCTAGTTTCTCAAGATGGAGAATGCCATCTCGAATTTTAATCTTGGTTTGTTTATCTATCTCCCTTCTGTCACCCGGTTGGCTGAAGGCTCACTGGATAAGCACTTGGACCAGAAGTCAAGAGCTGAGGGTCTAGCCCATCCTAAGTCATGTTAACCTTCTGGAATCTCCGTGTCTTCCTGCAAAGTGCGGTAGCTCCCATGTTTCCTTACAGCATTCTGTATACCAGTTGCCTTTGAGCTGACTCTGACTCATGGCACTCCCATGTGTGCCAGAGTAGAACTCTGCTCCATAGGGTTTTCAGGGGCTGACTTTTCAGAAACAGATCACTAGGGCTTTCTTCCGAGGTGCCGCTGGGTGGACTTGAACTGCCAACCTTTTGGGTAGTATCCAAGTGCTTAACCATTTGTGCCACCCAGGTGGCCTTAACATTCTCTATAAGTTTTTGAGGTGAGAGGGCAAGTGCAGGATCCAAAACCCCTTGAACTGAAACGTTCAACATTCTTGGCCCTGGCCCAGTGGCCTGGCCTCTCCTCTCCGAGGCTGTTTTTCCATCCACGAGACCCTCTCACTTCACCTGTAGGTACCATAAACTGGATCTCTGGTGTCTTCTTCTCCATGTCTCCTATCCAGACTAGCTCTCTGGAGAGTAGTGGATATGAGTCATTTGCAACTTAGCGCACATTTGTCAGTGGTACCTTGCTCTATGGCAAGGGCATTTAAAGTCATGTCCCTTCCCTTATCCGCAGGACTTTCTCTTCTCGGAGCAGTTTTCAGCCTCTAGGAGCAGGTGCTTCCTTATCAGCGGAGTTTTGGTATTCTCCCACTGTTTTTATTATGAAAATACACTAAAACATTCTCAGAGCTAAACTTAGATGAGAACGTTTGAAGGCGGAGAAGGCAGCCCCCTTCTCTGCTGGTGGGGAAGGCCAAGTGGGGGCAAAAGAGCCCCGTACAGTAGTTGCTAAGAGCTCATATGAGCAGACAAACATTTGTGGCTGGACCAGGATTAGAAGCCTGGGTCTGGTTAACCTCTTTCATGTTCATCCTCTTCTAAGAGGGTATGAACTTGAATGTGTATTTGCTCGCTCTGGCAACCCAGTGTTAGACACCAGCAGCCTGAGCCCTGTGGGCGGCCAGACAGGGCTTCGCCAGCCTCCAAAGGACACCTGTTCTGCTGCCTCTGTTTGATGCAGTTTGGGCAACAGAGCACACCACACATAAGGAGATCAGTACACGTTTATTTATTTATTTTTTTATGGACCAATGAGTGAATGAAT
This sequence comes from Trichechus manatus latirostris, assembly GCF_000243295.1. NCBI lineage: Eukaryota > Metazoa > Chordata > Mammalia > Sirenia > Trichechidae > Trichechus > Trichechus manatus. The sequence continues at coordinate 17,488,144 of NW_004443940.1, read as the reverse complement.
GAATGAGTGAGTCCTAGCAGCTCACAGGGGAGACATCATTTTGGGTTTTTCATTTTGTTTCATGTCCCTTCTAGAAAGGCAGGTGTGAGTATAGTTCCATAACACCATGTACATACAATATGCCATGTATTACATATATTATACTCTGTAGTATGTTATAAAGGAGACCTGGTGGCACAGTGGTTAAGCTCTTGGCTGCTAACCAATGGTTTGGCGGTTTCAACCCACCAGCTGCTCCGTGGGAGAAAGATGTGGCAGTTTGCTTCCGTAAAGATTTTCTGCCTTGAGAACCCTATGGGGCAGTTCTACTGTGTCCTAGAGCGTCACTGTGAGTTGGAATCGACTTGACTGCAGTGGATTTTAGTATGTTATAATATATAGTATATAATACTATGTAGCACATACTGCATATATGTATCAAATGCTACATATATGCGTTATAAAATATGCACAAAATTAGGAATTTGAACAAAATGAGAAAACATAAGCATAAATAGAAGTTCGAGTATTTCTTCCTATATCCCAATGGATTTCCATGCACATTTCTTGGGGGGTTGCGCCCCACTTTGCAGAACACTTGCTTAGTGCAGTGGTTTTATGTCTGGGATGGGCCAGAATTGGTATGACACCCACTAGATGAAGTAAAACCAGAATTCAATCCAATGAGTATCACTGAGGGCCTGTCTCACGCTGGGCAGTCTAAGAAATGCCATAAAGACAGTAGTTCTCTGCCCTGAATTATTCTGGGTGGACCTGCTTTGAAATAGTCTCTCCCGTTTTCCCACGAGTGCACTCCTGCTGGCTGGTTGCCTTCTCAGATGTTTGTACCGAAAGCGTTACGACAAGGGCTGCGGAAGAAGCACTGGATGTAGAAGACTGCTCTTGTTTCTCAGGTCTTGTTTTGGGTTGTCTAGTTAAGGGAGAGGAAAGAGCCCTGGTGGCACAGTGGTTAAGCACTCAGCTACTAACCAAACGTTTGGTGGTTCGAACCCACCAGCTGCTCTGCAGTAGAAGGATGAAGCAGTCTGCTTCCATAAAGATGACAGCCTTGGAAAGCCTATGAGGCAGGTCTACTCTGTCCTGTAGTGTCACCATGAATTGGAGTTGACTCAGGGAGGGGCCCTGGTGGCCAGGGCTTGTAAGTTTGAAAAGAGGCTTTGATTCTGTAGGGAGATGCCATGGGGTCGGAAGAGAGACAGATGCCAGCCATACCTAGGAGCAGAATCTTTGATGTGGTGAAAAAATGTGGAATTGTTCTCTACGGACGATCTGGTAAGCAAAGTCAACACCGTGCTTTATCTTGCCTATTGGATAATCTGCTCCTGCTGGTGGCGCAGTGGTTAAGCACTCGGCTGCTAACTGCAAAGTTTATAGTTTGAACCCACCAGCCGCTCCGAGGGAGAAAGATGTGGCAGTCTGCTTGCCTAAGGATTTATATAGCCTCGGAAACCCTATGAGGCAGTTCTCTTTTGTCCTTTAGGGTTGCTATGAGTTGGAATCTATGACAATGGGTAATTAGAGGAGGCCACAGTCAAAACACAAGGCCACTAAGGAGGGGCACACAGAACTTCTGATAACTTGGTAATGTCTGTTTCTTCACCTGAGAGGGGGATGTACAGGCTTCCTTTCACTGTTCTGATTGAATCCATGTACATACGCTATAGGTACACTTCTGAAGGATGAGCTATTTCATTAAAAGCAAAAGGAAATAGAAGTGGGCATTAACAAACCCCAGCCCCTCTGGGATGAAGTATAAACAGAATGAAGCTGACAGTATGTCACACAGATCAACGGGGCTGGAGAAGTCTGGGCAAGCTTGACTCCAACTCACAGTGATGCTATAGAACAGAGTAGAACTGTCTCATAGGGTTTCCAAGGCTATAATCTTTACGGAAGCTAGGGTGGAATGTGGGCAGGTGGGGAGGAGCCAGGAGGACACTCTAGATGCTTGGAACAGTGGAAGCTGAGTCTGGAAGGTAGATGAACAGGAGGGCAGCAGATGGGTGATGACTTTGGGTTAGAGTGGGCGCCCAGTGAGCAGATGGGGTGAACCTGGGTTGTGGAATGTTTTGAGAGCCAGACAGATGAGCTTCACAACTAAGTTGAGGCACCAGAGAGCCATTAACCAAATGAATTAATTTTTGGTAAAGTGAATTTGCAGCTATGAAGAAAGAATTGCTTCCCAAGTGCTATTGATGGTGCCTTCTTGATACCTCTTGACTCCACCCATGGCTCTGTGATGCGCCAGAGCCACCTTACTGCCTCTCTGTCTCCATCTGAACCCCTGCTGGCTCGTTTCCTATATTTTTGGCTGAGACAACTTTTAAAAAAGCATGCGACCATACCGTTTTCCAGCTCAAAAGTCTTTTAATGGCTCCCATGGAGTCATTTCAGTAATGTCCAAATGCCACAGCAGGACATCCAAGGCCCTGTATGCCTGTGCCCTTGTCTTCCTCTCCAGCCTTCCCTCTCACTTCCCACGCAAGCCAAACTGAAGCCCTGGTGCTTGCTCAAACTCACCACACCCCTCACCTCTGTACCTTGGCCCTGAGGGCAAACCCTCCTCCCTAACTTCTCTTACCCTGCCTGACTTCTACTCATTCTTTAAGACTCAGCCCAGGTGTGCCCTGAGTGTGGTCTGCACACCAGCAGCACCCTCAGACTTTCCTGTGAGCTTCTTCGAAATGCAGAACCTCACTCAGGCCCCAACTCAGACCCCCTGAGTCAGAATCTGCATTTAACAAGATCCCCAGGAGATCTGCGTGCACAGTAAAGCTAGAAAAGCACTGCTCTGGGTAGCCTCCTCTGCCCCTCCAGGCCACCCCCAGGAGAGCATTAGGGGGGCCTCTGGGCAGTCTTCAAAGCCCTCTTAATATGGCATTGCTGTCTTCTGTTCACTCCTGAGTCCCTTAAATAGGTTTTGAACTCTCTGAGTGCCATTACCGCGTCTTCTCCATCTTCTGTGGCTCAGTGCCCACCATACAATAAATGAAAAAAAAAAAAACAAGAAAAAAATCCAAACCCATTGCTGTTGAGTCAATTCCGACTCATAGTGACCCTAAAGGACAGAGTAAAACTGCACCATAGGGTTTCCAAGGAGTCACTGTTGAATTTGAACTGCAGACCTTTCGGTTAGCAGCCAAGCTCTTACCCACTGCACCACCAGGGCTCCCAGCATACAATAGGTGCTCAATAAATGCTTGTTGCACGAATGAACAATCAGCAATGGTCTCCTATTGGGAATAAATGGTGGTCTGTTACTCATGTGCCATCAGTGTCCTGGTTAAAGGCAACCCATTTCAGACACGGTTGTGAATTGGTTCAGCTTCCTCTTTTCAATGAGCTGCAAGGCCAGCCGGGCCCTTGGTACCTGCCAGAGCCCAGAGCTGGTACTTGTGATGCCGACACTTAAACCTAAGAGACTCTCCCATTGCTGGGAGTGCTTTGAAACAGGCACCCCTTGGGGACACATCAACTGTTCCTGAGAGCAGCCTTTTCAATTAAACAGTTTCCTTCTCATCAAAGATCTACTTTGAAGGCTTTTAAATTGGATTTAAAGTGAGGATTAAAGGGCTAAGTGGCATGGGAGCATCACCTATGACTTCTTACCCCGGGGGTCCTCATCAGTTTGGCTCTGTGTGGAGAATGGGAGGCCACTGTAGCCCCAGAGCTGGCTTTTCTTGCTTTCATCTGGGAGAAGGAGATGGGCGAGCCTCACCCTGGAGCTTCAGTGGAGAGAGACCCTCCATTCAGCACTGGAATCCACGGGACACACTTAGTCCTGCCTTAGTTCTTTCATGGCCCAGTTGTAAGAGCCAAGAGCATCATGGCCAACAAACGACCTTGATCTAGACCTACTTGGAAGGCTTCCTTACTCTCTGTCACCAAACAGATTTTTTGATTCAGTTATTTCTCACTTCTCCCCCTGAATCTTCCCTTCTAGCTTATTTAGACTCAGGAAATTTTCTTCTATTTTTGGTGAAAATGACGTCTTGTGTTTGCAGAATTGCAAGTTTGAGTCTACCCAGAGGCACCTCAGAAGAAAGGCCTGGCGATCTACTTCTGAAAAATCAGCCAATGAATACCCTACGGAGTGGAGCACAGTTTTACTCTGACACGCATGGGGTTGCCATGAGATGGAGTTGACTCGACAACTGGTAAGACGATGGTATTTGTAGAGTGTTTAACTCTCTTCAAAGCACTTTCCAATCTTTGATCTCACTTGGCTCTCATGAGAGATGGAGGAACAGTTTCGTTGACTTCTTTTTAGACCCATGGGAATGAAGGTGCAGAGAGGGAAAGAGACTAACCCCAGGTCACACAACTAGCTGGGGTCAGAGCTGAGGTTGGGTTTCAGACCTTCTCACTCCTAGTCCAGAGCTCTTTGCAGCGTACTTCCTGATGTTATGGATGGATTCCTGCATGTGCACATCATGTGGCAGGATTTAAATAATAATGTCTTCTAATTCTCACTCCTCAAAGAGAGAGAGACAGAGAGCGAGAAAGACAAAGAGAGAGACACCGTTGAGTCAACTCCGACCCATGGTGATCTTCTGTATAACAGAAACTTTGCTTTGTCCTGGTAATCTGCTTGGTCGTTGGCATGTTTGAATCCATTGTTGCAGGTATTGTGCCAATCCATCTCACCGAGGGTCTCTTTTGCCCTCACTGGCCCTCTACTTCACCAAACATGATGTCTTCCTCTAGTGACTGATCCCTCCTGATGATGTGTCCAAAACAATTGTGTCAGTCAATGTTCTGTTGGAATCCATAAGTTTTTCATTGGCTAATTTTTGGAAGTCAATTGTCAGGCCTTTCTTCCTAGTCTGTCTTAGTCCAGAAGCTCTGCTGAAACCTGTCCACCATGGGTGACCCTGCTGTATTTGAAATACTGGTGGCATAGCTTCCAGCATCACAGCAGCATGCAGGCCACCACAGTATCACACAGTGATGGATGGTGGTGACCTCTGTGAGATAGGTACCCTTATTTCCCTCGTTTGACAGTTACGGGACTCAGCAATGGACATCCCCTTCTTGGCCAGGCAAACTTCCTCTCCTATCAGACGCAGCCCAAATGTGGCCCCTGGGATTCTTTCCCCTGATTTTCCAGGCAGTTGTGATTGTTCCTTCTTCTCTGTTTTCTTGAACTCGTTTGTCTCTCCTCTACGGCATCCATCCTTTCAGGCTGCAGTTACTTGCCCTATGTGTTGTGCAGCCCTGGTGACATAGTGGTTAAGAGTTCAGCTGCTAACCAAAAGGTTGGCAGTTCAAATCTACCAGCTGCTCCTTGGAAACCCTATGTGGCAATTCTACTCTGTCCTATAGTGTTGCTGTGAGTTGGAATCAACTGGACGGCACCTAACAACATCAACATCAGTTGTTTGAAGGTATCAACTTATTTTTGACAGAATTCAACACGGGGTAATAATCTTCATTCTTTTTCATTTGCAATTTCATCTAAAGTTTTGTTTCTTTGGGGTGCTTTGGAGTAAAAGAAAGCATATTATACATCAGGGCACATTTGACAGATGCAAGCGATTATACTGATAGTGGGATTATTCCCCTATGTGTTTAATGTATTCAGATTTATTTCAAATGAAATGAATTTAAAACTCATTCCTAAAAATGAAATGAGGTCTTTAAGTTTTTTTTTTTTACCTACCTCCTTCTTTTAACAACATGAGGATATTGTGTTGCCTGAAATTTACTTTAAAATACTTCAACACAGATGTCCTGATACACACACACACACACACACACACACACACTTTTATAGTGTGTGTGAGAATGCACACGTGTTGGTATATGTAACGTATGTGCATTCGTGTATCCATTTATGTTGACCTACATCCTAGAGACAGACTGCTACTGGAAGAGGGAATGTACACTTCAGGGGTGCTTAGTCAGTCTGTGAGAGCTTCCAATCAGAAGTCCACACTCCAGATGTGGATTTCAGCTATCTTGGTATCTAACCAACACCAGAATCTTTCTTATTTTTCTCAGGCTAAGAACGTGCTGTTCATGATCTACGGATTGACTGGAAATATTGCAGTGCCCTCCACCTTTGTAAGAATCTAGCAAGTCCCAAGGTCTAGACCTTTCAGAATGGTGCTGAGGCTCCATTCTGAAGTGGTCCTGGGCCCTGCCACTGATTAGAGGGTTCTTGTCCTGTGAGTCTGATTATAAGCAGCTGAAACCTGCCACTAGATTATTGTGCTTGCCTTTGGTGAACCCAAAAGTTCCAGGAAGGGCTGAAAACTGGGACTTCAAGCTTACAGACTAGGTTTATGACTGTTTTGGGGCCTGCTTGCTAAATGGATAAATGTATATGTGGCAGAATTTGGTCTGCCTGAGACTTAATTTTGTTTGTAATCAAATGGCAAGAGATCTATAGACTTTAAAACCATTTGCTGTTGAGTTGACTCCAACCCCGGGTGACCCCATGTAAGTCAAGAGAAGAAATGTGCTCTATGGGGTTTTCAATGGCTGATTTTTCAGAAGCTTTTTCTGAGTTGTCTCTGGGTGGACTTGGACTTCTAACCTTTCAGTGAGCAGCCAAACACGTGAACCCTTTGCACCACCCAGGAACTCGTATCTCTAACTGTTGGATGCCACTCATGTTTACTAGGAAGAACCTAGTAATTGTGAACAACAAGATTGGCTTCGGTAAGATAATAACAGAGGACAAGGAAGTGACTGAGCTCCATCTTTTAGAGTAGTCTTTACCTCACTAGATTACTATATTTCCATTTTTATTATATTCGGTGATCAGCCTTCTCAATTTGCAAGGGAGGTTAATAAAGTACCCTCAAGCAAACAACAATAAACACATTACACCTTTAATGTCAGGCTTAGCTTCATCTCATCATACTTCCTAAATTTAGTTTTAAAAATACAATGGGAAAATGCACAATGGAATTTCAAATTCTCATGGACTCCAGGCTTTCTGGAGCCACGAGGTTGGATGAACCCCCGAAACTATTGCCCTGAGATATTTTTTAAAACTTAAACCAAAAATATCCCCTGAAGTCTTCTTAAAACCGAACAATAGTTTAGCTCAACTAGTAAAAAAGGTCTGCTTTGAGCATTATACTCTTTTAAGAACTATCCACATGGGATCAACTGACAACGGGAACTTGAAAGATTAGATGGGAACCTTAGGTGGCAGTGAGATTATGTTAACGGGGGAGGAACAACTCGAAAAGGAGGGTGAGAATCGTTGCACAACTCAAAGAATATAATCAACGTCACTGAATTGTACGTGGAGAAACAGTTGAATTGGTGTATGTTTTGCTGTGTACCTTCTCAACAACAACAACAAAATAAATTGAAAACAAAAACACAGTGGGGTCATGGGTGAAATGGATACCCGTGTGACAGCTATCATTCTGTGAACAGAGGCAATGGACAGTGTGAAGACAGTGTGCAAGGGGGGCAGTAAAGATGGAGGCCTTGCTATCAATTCAGGGCCACTGGGTAGAGACTCTGCAGCTCCTTTAGCACATTTTGCCACGTGAGGTTTGTTAGGATTAAGGGGAGGCAGATTGCTGCAGATTTTGTGGAAATCATCCTTAAGATCTATAAGGGCTCAGGATGGGACAGTTGGTTGGGCAAATTCTATCTTACCAGGAAGGGGCTTTCCCTCATTGCTGGGGTTGGAAGATACAGTTTAAAAATATGTGTAAGTGTATATATGTGAGTACTTACTATATGTATAAGGAGCATTGGTGACACAGTGGTTAAAATACTCAGCTGCCAACTGAAATGTTTGTGGTTCAAAGCCACCCGCTGCTCCATGGGAAAAGATGTGATAGTCTGATACTGTAGAGATTACAGCCTTGCAAATCCTATGGGGCAGTTCTACTCTGTCCTATAGTGTTACTGTGAGTTGGAATTGAAGGCAATGAGTTTGATACTGTATATATAGTATAATAATAACTCAGCAAAGACAGACTGTACATAGAAGGGAAACTTGAAATACACCAACTGTTAATTATGGTTGTCTTTGGATGGTGGAACTGTGGATAGTATTTTTGTGTCAATCTTTGTTTTTCCCAAACGGTTTTGGAGCCTGATAGCATTGTTCTAGGGCACCCAGTATGGAAAACTCTAGCCTTGACTGGGGTGAGGTGGGGGTACCTGAGCTCTTACCTGGCCTCAGCGTGAGAGCAACCAGGCTGACCAGTTGGGCATTGTTGGCCTTATTATAGGGAGAAGAAGCCCAGAGAGGGACAAAGAGATTCTCTCAAGAGACAGGTAGAGGCTTGGAGCCATATTAATTTAGACATTATAAGTGATGTGATCTTATTTTGAATCCCAAGCTTGTAAAACAGGCCATGTTGGGTACATAAGCATTTGTCCATGTTATTACATACTTTTCATTAATAAATATATTAAACTCCCACCATCCAAACACAATCACTAAATTTAAAGGTTACTGTGTCTCTGAATGGCTGTGTTGTTGTTCAATTACCTATATCCCTATGATTGGAGACTCAGGTGCTTTCCTTTAAAAAAAAAAGTTATGATGAATGTATCATAACTAGGGTATTGTATCCCAAGCCATGGTGTTTTCAGTCTCCTCATATGCACATGAAAGCTGGACAATGAATAAGGAAGACCGAAGACGTATTGACGCCTTTGAATTACCATTTTGGTGAAGAATATTGAATATACCATGGACTGCCCAAAGAACAAACAAATCTGTCTTGGAAGAAGTACAGCCAGAATGCCCCTCGGAAGCAAAGATGGCAAAACTTCGTCTCACAGACTTTGGACATGTTATCAGGAGGTACCAGTCCCTAGAGAAGGACATCATGCTTGGTAAAGTAGAGGGTCAGGGAAAAGGAGGAAGACCTTCAACGAGATGGAATGACGCAGTGGCTACAACAATGGGCTCAAACATAACAACGATCATGAGGATGGCACAGGTCCAGGCAGTGCTTTGTTCTGTTGTACATAGGGTCGCTATGAGTCAGAACTGTCTCAATAAAGCTTTTCTTTTTTCTTGTCTCTGATAATAACACTGGTTAGTATTTATTGAACCCTTTCTATATGTTGGGCTTCGTGCTAAGCATTTTACAAATATTATTTCATTTAATCTTGACAATCACCCTATGATTAGATATTATTTTACATTTTACAGATGAGAAAATTAAGACTAACAGAGGCTAGTATCATACACCAAATCACCCAACAAAGAAAATTTAGACCTGGAATTTGAATTGAGAAACATCTAACTTTACAAAGCCTGTGCTTGTGGTCAGTAGCTATACTCCCTCCTTTGTATTTGGGATTATTTCCTTAGTGTAGATTTATAAAACCCATTGCTGTCCAGTCAATTCTGACTCATAGAGACCCCATAGGACAGAGTAGAACTGCCCCATAGAGTTTCCAAGGAGTGGCTGGCAGATTTGAACTGCCGACATTTTGGTTAGCAGTGTAGGTTTATAGGACCAGAAATTATTGAGCCAAGGCTCTCTTGTTAATTTATAAGGCTGCTAATACCTATTGCCGCCAGCATATTTTATCTCATCCTCATGAACACTGGGTATTATCATTAAAATAATAATTAAAATTTTGGCTAATTTGACATGCAAAAAAATAGCACCTTATTGCTTTTATTTGCACATATTTGATTACTGGAAAGGCTATACAGTCCCTTACACTTAAAAAATTAGTTGCAATCCCCCTTTTCTGAATTTTCTGCTTATGCGATTTGCTCATTTGCCTACTGGGGTCTTGATATGTTTCTTATTGATTCTTTCTAGCTCTTTACGTAATAAAGGTTTTAACACTTTGTTACATCATAGCAACTTTTTTTTTCTCTCTGTTATTGGTCTTTCAATTTCTCTACCATCTTTAAGGATTTGAAGTGCTCTTTCCCATCTGGTCACTGCCTAAAGATGAATTCATTTACTCAGTGATGAATATCACTTGGTCCGATCCTTAAGGACCTCCGAGAAATCTTTATTAGATTTTATTTATGCAATAAGTGCATGTTTAGTGCCTACGTTGTGTAAAGCATTGTGTTAGGTACTGGGGTACTGGCAGTGTGTGTCTCCGAGGGATAGAGGGGCCAGGAAAGGCTGCTTACCCTTCAAGGACTTCAAATCTCACTGGCCAGAAGCGTGAGGCACACATGCAAATAATAAAATGACACAGGGCAAGATCCTTTAATAATAGGTGACAAATAAGTTGTACAGTTAGTGCCATGAATTTAGGTGAGGTAGGAACCCAAAAAGGAGCCCTGGTGGCCCAGTCGTTAAGCATTAACTGACAGGTCGGCAGTTCGAACCCACCAACCACTCCACAGGAGAAAAATGTGGCAGTCTGCTTCTGTAAAAATTTACAGCCTTGGAAATCCTATAGGGCAGTTCTACTCTGTTCTATAGGGTTGCTATGAGCCGGAATCGATGGCAATGGTTTGGTTTTTTTGGTTTTAAGAATCCAAATATTACTCATAAGACTACAAAACCCACCTGGTGTTGGATTTCAGACAGAACTGGGTTCAAATACTGGTACTGACACTTACAAGCTATGCGATTTTTGGATAAGTTACTTAATTCTGACTCTCTTTTCTGAGAGAGATTTTTTTTTTGAGAAGAAGTGCCTCCTCTTATATTTAAGTCCAAGAAATGCATGTCGAGATGTGACACACTTTTAGGTGGCTGTGAATTTTAGGAAGAGATAATATTTTATGGGGCCATTCTGGAGTCCCTAAATCATACCAAGTACAGGTTTACACGCTCACTTGAATTCAGTAGAAAGCAAGTTTAGAATATGGTTCAGACTGCCCTAGTTACTCTACCTCACTCATTCACATAACTAATATTTGTTGGCACTCAACAATGGCTTTTTAAAAATACCCTCTTTAGGGTGTATGGAGTCCCTGGGTGGTGAAAATGGTTAACAGGCTTGGCTGCTAACCAAAAGGTTGGAGGTTCAAGTCCACTCAGAGGCACCTTGGAACAAAGGCCCGGCAAACTACTTCCAAAAAATCAGCTAGTGAAAATCCTATGGAACACAGTTCTACTCAGACACGCATGGGGTCGCCATGAGTCAGAATCAATTCAATGGCAACTGGAACTGGAGCTTAGGGTGTATGTTGTTGTTGATGTGTGCGTCAAGTCTACTCCGACTCATAACGACCCATATGATGGGGTAGAACTACCTCACGGGGTTTCCTAGGCTGTAATCTTTACAGAAGCAGACCTTCAGGTCTTTTCTCCCAGAGCTGCTGCGTAGATTTGATCCACTGACCTTCTGGTTAGCAGCCAAGAGCTTAACCATTGCTCCACTAGGATTCCTTTAGGGTGCATAAACCTTATCAAAAACTGCCCCAGAGTCCTGATTTCTCTCTAAGCAATTGAGGACCTATCTACCAAAACAGTTTTTTTTTTTTTTTACCATATATTTAAATACACAGTGGTCTGATGGCTCCTCAGCCCCGCGTGGAAATGTTAGTTAACAGCAAAACAAGGAGCTAAGAGAGGCTCTCCAACAACCCTGTGTTTATGGGACAGTGTTCTTGGAGACTGTCTTTGCCAGCAGCAGCGCAGCTCTACAAGCTGCTTGTAAAGTCTGCACCCGAGACAAGTGCTGCCAGTCCAATGAGTATTGGTGATAATTGCTCCAGAAGCTGATGATTAAATCGAGGTACCTCTTTTCACCCCCAACTTTTTGGCAAATCAATTCAGCCTCAAAATCTGAATCCAACAATGGTGAGACCCCAGGGTTACAAACATCCTTCTTATACTGTAGCCAGCACTGTGTGTCCACGTCTCTGCTCTCTCACCAATACTGCATATCACCAATTATTTTTAATTGTTGTACTTTAAGTGAAACTTTATGATTCAAGTTAGTCTCTCATATAAAAATTTATACGTACATTGTTATGTGACTCTAATTGCTCTCCCCATACTGTGACAGCACACTCTTCCTTTCCAACCCTGATTTCCCGTGTCCATTCAACCAGCTCCTGACCCTCTCTGTCTTCTCATCTCACCTCCAGACAGGAGCTGCCCATTTAGTCTCATGAATCTACTTGAGCTGGGAAGCATATCTTCAAGAGTATCATTTTATGTCCCACAGTCCAGTCTAACCTTTGTCTGAAGAGTTGGCCTTGGGAATGGTTTTAGTTCTGGGTTGACAGAGAGTCCAGGGGCCGTGCTTTCTGAGGATACTCCAGTCTCAGTCAGACCATTAAATCTAGTCTTTTTACTAGAATTTTAATTCTGCACCCCACTTTTCTCATGCTCCATCAGGGACTCTCTGTTGTGTTCTCTGTCAGGGCAGTCATTGGTGGTAGCCGGGCACCATCTAGTTCTGGTCTCAGGCTGATGAAGTCTCTGGTTTATGTGGCCCTTTCGCTCTCTAGGGCTAATACGTTCCTGGAGACTTTGGTGTTCTTTATTCTCCTTTACTCCAGGTGAGCTGGGACCAATTGAGACATCTTAGATGGCCATTTGCTAGATTTTAAGACCCTAGACGCCACTCACCAAAGTAGGATGCAGAACATTTTCTTAATAAGCTTTGTTATGCCAATAGACCTAGATGTCCCCTGAAAGCATGGTCCCCAGGCCCCCGCCCCTGCTACTCTGTCCCTTGAAGTGTTTAGTGGTATTCAGGGAACTTTTTAGCTTTGGTTTAGTCCAGTTGTGCTGACTTCCCCTGTAGTGTGGGTATCACCAACTTTTAAAATTTTTTATTTTTGCCTTATATCAAATATTTTTCCATCTCATAAAATATACTTCCACAAAATGATTCTTAATGGATATATAGTATTCTATTACACAGAATTGCTATAGTTTGGTCAACCAGTCTCTTATTGGATGTTTAGATCATTTCAATAGTTCACCAGTTAATTCTTTACAAAACTCAATTTTATGATTATTTTCTTGAATTGCTCTCTAGGGAAGTAGCACCAATATTGACTTCCACTAGCAGTGTAGGAGAATGTCATTTCTGTGCATTTCACCAAGAGATGCAATTATAATGTAAAAAAATTGTTTATCAGTATGATAGATGGAAAGTGGGATCTCATGATTTAATTTGCATTTCTTTGATCATTAGAAAGGTAGCACATTTTTCGCATGTCTATTGAACATTTAGGGGCCCTGGTGGTGCAGTGGTTAAGCACTCAGCTGCTAACTGAAAGATATACAGTTCAAACCCACCAGCTGCTCTTGGGGGGAAAGACGTAGCAGTCTGCTTCTGTAAGGATTTATGGTCTTGGAAACCCTATGGGGCAGTTCTGCTCCGTCCTACAGGGTCTCTATGAGTGGGAATTGACTTGATGGCAGTGGGTTTGGGTTTTGGATTGGACACTTGCACTTACTCTTTGTGAATTGTCTGTTCCTACTTTTGCTATTGGTGTGAGCATCTTTTGCTTATTGATACACAAGCTCTTTTTACATATGAAAGATACACACTTAATTTTAAATGTTAAGATTATACTTAAAAGGAAATGTGATCAACATGCATAGAGAATACAGACATAACAGTATCTTGGCTGATCTTCAGTCTTATTTTTCCTCTAATTCATGGTCTGTATGGAAGAGTGCGAGTTCTGAAATGCAAGTCTGATCATGCTATTCTCCCTTTAATAGCTCCAGATTCCACCAGGGGACATTTGTCTGGAGACATTTTTGGTCATCACACTGTGGGAAGGCAGTGTGGAGTGGGGGTGGAGGGGAGGCAAATACTACTGACGTCTAGTGGGTAGAGGCCAGAGACACTGCTAAATTTTCTGCAATGCTCAGGATAGGCCCCCACAACAAAGAATTATCTGGCCCCAAATATTACTAGTGCCGAAGTTGAGAAACTCCATTCTAGACCTCGAAAGTCTTTCCAACCTTCCCTCCCTCTCTCCCTGCCCACTTTAAGACTGGTTGGGTATCTATCCTGAGGCTCCCAGGACATCACTCTGTGCTAACCACTTTCACAGCCCTACTAAACTGTGTTGTGATTGTCCTCTAGGCGGTAAGCTCCTTGAGGGCAAGGATCATATTTTGTCACTCCAGGGCCCAGCTTAGGGTTGGGAGTATGGTTGGCAGAACCAGCATAGCATATAAGGACTGGAGAGACAGTGTACCTGGATTTGAATCCCTAACTTGCCACTTACTACTTGTGTGACCTAGGGCAAATTACTAACCTCTCTGTGCCTCAGTTTCCTCTTCTGTAAAATGGGGCTATGAATAGTACCTACCTCCTAGAATTATTAGGAAGAATATATGGGTTATTATATTCTTAATATATAGATAATATACATATTACCTGGAGCTCCAGTGGCGCAGTGGTTGAGCATTCAGCTGCTAACCAAAATGTCAGAAATTTGAATCCACCAGCTGCTCCTTGGAAACCCTATGGGGCAGTTCTACGTTGTCCTATAGGGTCACTAGGAGTCAGAATCAACTCGATGGCAACGTTTTTTTTTTTTTTTTTTAAATACGTGTTATCTATAATATACATATAGTTAAAATATATAGTTAACATATAGATCTTGCTTAGAGAAGTAAGCTCTATATAAGGGTTAAATAAAGGAACAAGAATGAAACGCAGACTCAACCAACACTTGTTGACTGAATGACTAGTGCGGGCCTCCGTCTTGGTTTGTCCGTTTCTCCCCGTCTCGTTCTCCTCCTGTCTCACTTAGCGCCTAGTGATTCTCCCCAGCAATTTACAAAGCTTTTCTTTTTGTAGTTTTTAGTTTGCCTGGGCTCGTGTTCTATGTCTAAGCATCTCTGAGGTCACGAGATGCTAATTTCTCCTAAAAAATGTTCCCGTTTCTACTGCGTTAAGGGGCAAAGTAGAGTGAGCCAAACCATGGGTTGACAAACACACTCACCCCACTTTGGAGACAATTTCCTTTTAAATAAAATGCATACGTGGCCCCTAATGTTGTATGCGGCGTGTGCTATGGAGGCACTTCTACAAATGAATCTGTTTAGAAAAGAGATCGACTTTCACAAGGTACACGGCGCGCAGTCTGGGCGGCATTGTGCACCGTATCAAATCAGTGTCTGCCGCTCCGCATTTGAAGTTAATTTGACGTTGAAGTAAACAAATCAAAGTGTGTTTATAGAATAATTAGGCCCTATTCTCAATGCTGTGGCTACGAAGTTTTGTCACAATTACTGATCAGTGGTTTTCTTTGTTTTGTTTCTTAAAATTCCATAGCAACACACAAAAATAAAGCTGTTGTTATTACATGGGTACTTACGTAATTCCAGTATCTCGGAGACAGAGTTATCTGAGGATGAAGTCAGCACATTCTTTGCTGAATTCTCTCATCGTAGTCCTGAGAGTGTAACCTGGTTGGAGCTCTAGCAATGGGGGTGAAAAGTGAGAATCCTCTGTAAACATGGCCCAGTCTTCCAGAAGAGCTTTAAAATGTATGTTGCTGCTCATTCCTTGCTTGTAGATGCATCAGCGTTGTATGTGGCAGCGTTGTCTCCTAGTCACTGGAGAGAATTGGTTCAGGGGAATTGTGAAATGTAAGCTTCCATCCAGATCAGCCACAGGAAACCTAACACGACAAACAGACTGAGGGACCCTGATACTTCATCACATTTTTGGTTGCAGAGTTTTTTGGGTGATGGTGCGAACTCTGTATGTAACAAAACATGTGCCATTTCAGCCTTCTTCACATGTGCAATTCATCACATTAATTGTGTCCATCATCTTGTACAGTCATCAGGCACCATTATCTGTTTCCAAAGGGGTCCCTTAAACAATGAGTCCCCATTTGCCCTTTTTCCCACCTGCTCCTGGTAACCATTAATGAACTTAGGTCTGTATACACTAGCCTACTCTAGATACTTTATATAAGTGAGATCTTACGATATTTGTCTTTTTGTGTCATTTATTTTTTAAGAAATATTTTTTCATGGAAGTTCATTAAGCACCCTGAGGGAGTGTACTTTACTGCATGCAGTACAGAGGGGTATTTTTATGCGGCCACTGCTCCACTGCCTGGGAGGTACATCTAGGAGAGGGGGTGTGAAGGGGGCTGAAGACAAACTGGTAGGGTAGAGGTGAAGACCACTCCCTGCAAATCTCCCTGAAGTCATTTCGACCCACTAGAGAGGGCCTAAGACTGATAAACTATTCTTCTCAGACACCGTCTTTCCAGTTAACTTTCTTAGGACCTTCTGGCATTTTCGCTGGGTCCTTTTGCATAGGGCCTGTTTCCCTCCCAGTCTTCCCTGACAGGGAGCTGTGGATCACAGCCCCCAGATCTTAGCATTAAGGCTAGTTACTTCTTTCCCCTTCTACTAAACTCCAAGAACCTTGCCCTTTGCACGCAGCGAACTGTGTCTCTCCTGGGTCCTGGTTCTGGGAACCTCTCATTGAGGACTTTGGGTGATAGTAGGCTCTGTGTGGCTGTCAAACTCGGGGTCTGCTGCTAAGTGTTATTTTAATTTATCTTCATCTAAATTCCTCATAGAGCAGCTTTTGAAACATGAGATTGTCTTTTTAAGAGGTACTTATTGTAAAGCAGAGTGAGCTCCACCTTTGATGAAGACAGAAGAGGCGAAGTTTGATGGGTTGGACAGCGTTAGACAAAGAGAGTAATTAATGACTTAATTGCCTCTTCACCCTTTCCTTTTTAAGGAAAAAAATTTTTTTTTCTTTAAAAACTCACCAGGCTGAAAATCAGAATTCCCAATGCTATTTTATGTTTTAGGAAAAGAATTATTAAAAAATAAAAATGAAAAATTAGCCAGGAAGTAATTTTTCTATTACGTTTTCCTCACTTTCTGAATCATCATCATCGATTCTACCTTTAGTGACTTGGAAGTCGCAGCAATCTGTTTGCCGAGAGTTGAGTGTCTTGTATGGATTTCCTTGTGTTAGTTTAAACACTGAGAGGAGGAGGTGGCAAATTAATGAAATAAAAATAGGGTTGTCAATAAGCAGAAGAGAAGTCACTTTCAACATTTGTTCTGTACCCATTGCTATTCAGGGCCTAGGATAAAATTAGTGGATAGGATTAAAGAATATATTTGTCTTTTATCCCATGTTTGAGTAGTTGATCACAGAGGCATGGTTTAATCCAAACATCAATAGCACCTCGTCAATTCCATCACAGACAGCTGTCAAAGTGGACTTTGGGTTTGTTAGAGCTTTGTGTTTTATCCTTTTTTTAAGGTCATGGAGTATTTTCTTTGATTTTTGATGCTGAAATCTTCCTTAATCTTCTAAACTTGAGTAACATCTGTTAAGATTTAATGGGATGGCTTTTGTCTTAAAATTAGAGCCCGTCTTGGAAATCTCTCCACCTCCCTTCCCTTCACAACTCCCCCCCCCCCATTTTGCAAAATGGGGAGCTGGGGCAGAGAGAATGAAGCAAGTGTCCCTGATCAGACAGAAGCTCGTCTGGTCAGTGAGAGAGAATGCGTTAGAATGAGGATGAGGCAGGGCGTGTTGCTTCTGAATGCCGAACACGGTGGACCCGGCATTCAATTTTATTCTGTTTCCTACTGACATTAGCAATTTCCCTGTCGCACATCACTTAGTCTGTGATGTGAGTGGCAGATTTATGGATCCCAGTGAATAATGAGACAAAAATGATGTAAGGAAGAGAAACAGCTGGAAATAGGAATTTTAACCTTTTCCCCATAAGCCTCCTTGTTACTGGATTACATCGTGTCAACAAAATTTAGTAGTTAAAATAGCTGGAGGTACAGTAACGGCATCTAAAAATATATGCCTCCAAATCTGTACAGACAGCTGTCACGTCTGTTGACAGAATATATTAGTCATTATCCTCATCAGTAGACACAAAATCATCGCAGTTTTCATAATGTAGGTGTTTCATACCACTTAATTGCGAGTGATTTTGGCGGTCCTCTGATAAAGTCACCACCATTGTAATCACAGTGCCTTCATTTAGCTTGCTTTTTATATTTGTAACCTGGATGCGAACACCTCAGCCAGAGCTCTGCACAGGGAAGCATTAACGTGTTTTCATTTATTGCTTCAGATGCATTCCCACCTATCCTGGGCAAGGAATGATGGGCTGGGACCTTTTTTTCTGAAGAAGGTGGTCCAACATTTGAATCTGAACCGTCTACAGATGTAGTATTAGAAACACATGTCAAGCACCCGGGAACTGGTTGGGTACCCTTGTCCAAGGACTCCTTGCCTGCCTCGAAGGCAGGAAGGGGCCCCCAGGGCAGAGTGTGTGGATTGTGGTGGGAGGAGCGGGGTTTGGGGACTCAGAACCCTCCATGCCCCATGACCTTGGGGAGCTGACTTAACTGTTCTGAGCTTGAGATATTTAGTGGAAAACGGGGTTAATCGTAACTATAGCATTGTAGAGACATTCCATGAAGGTCCCCAGGAAGTGCCTGCTGTATAACAGGTGATTGAGAAACCTTCATTTCTTTGTCTTCCTTCCCTATTCTCCTTGCATTCTCCCCGCCATTGAGTTCTGGCTATCTTCTTCTCCCCACCTCATCATAGGCATGCATTCTCGCCCCCTTTTTTATTCGAAGGCTTCCACATAGCTAATCCCAGATTTACTTATGAAATGGGGGCGGAATAGTGGTCCTAACTTCCCTCCTCTGTCCTCAGCCACTCTCCAGTCTGGCAGAGGGAGAATTCTCATTGTTAGAACCAACAGCAACATGTTAACAGGTATCACTTACTGAGGAGTCCCTGGGGGGTGCAAATGGTTAAATGCTTGACTACTAGCCAAAAGGTTGCATGTTAGAACCCACCCAGAGGCCCCTTGAAAGATAGACCTTGCGATCTCCTTCTGAAAATCACAGTCTTGAAAAGCCTATGGAACAGTTCTCTGCACATGTGCAGTGGCCCTGAGTCGGAATCCACTGCACTCAACATCGCTTACTGTGTCAGGCGTTGTGCTAAATGCCTACCTGTAGTATCACATATAATCCTCACAATGACCCTATGAAGTACAATTCTTATCCCTACTTTACAGAGAAGGAAACTGAGGCCCAGGGACGTTGACCTCAAATCCTCTCAGCAGTGAGGAGGGACTCGTATTTGGCTGAGGTGAAGCCAGCACTGCCCTTCTGGGAGGTCGCGCTGCTGTTCACAATGTGAAAGGGTGTCCTGTCAAGGGTTGTTGTTTTTCCCCCTCTGCCTCTTCCTCCCACTTCTGACAAGATTTTCAATTAGCAGCTTGTAGAGGCCCAGCCTGTGGTCCTCACTTCATGCAAGATGCATAACTGAATTCCCCAGGAGGGATTAAAGGGCAGAGGAAGAAGGGGGAGGGGACGATAAGCCCCTTGAATCGCATGGTGCTGTGGAACAGGCTGGAAGGAACGCCTCGTTTAAACTTAGGTGGGGCGGGGTTCATGCGGGAAGTGACCCTCACAGAGATGAAAGGGGGCTGCTGCTGCTGCAAGGCTGGGGCCACCGTGCTGGTGGCTGGGCCTCTCAGCCTCGTGTTTGGTTTCTGGTTGAACATACACAGTAACTGGGGCAGCTAACTGCTCAGGCCTGTTAATGCTTCCACCGCCACCACCACCAGTCGCTGCCCAGTGGGTTCTGACTCCTGGTGACCCTACGTGTGTCAGAGTCGAACTGTTCTCCGTAGGGTTTCCAATGGCTGATTTTTTGGAATTAGATCACCAGGCCTTTTTTCAGAGGTACCTGTTGGTGAACTCAAACCTCCAACCTTTTGGTTATCAGCTGAGCACATGAACTGTTTGTACCACCCAGAAACTTCTATTAGTGCTAGAAAGAAGTAATTTCCTCTCCTGTTTTGGAGGGTGAATGAATTCCTGGTCCCTGAAGTTTGCTCCCCATGGAAGGCCTTGGTTGCCTTCAGGCCTAGACTATTTATTTAGTGCCTGGGCTGAACTGAACTAGCTTGTCCTCTCTTCCAGGGCAGGGAGGATGTCATTGTTTCTGCAGAGATTCTGCTGACTGGCTTCTCTTTATTGCCAGACTGTGTCTACGCTTCGCCTGGAAGCCACATGATCTCACCTTTTGTCTATTGAAAGTAGGATTGTGGCTTTAAGGAAGAAAAAGTCAAAATGCACATGCTTCCAAACATAAATGTTAGAAATTTACCACGTCCCTCCAGTGCAAGGCTCACAATCCACCTGAGGATAAGGGACCCTTGTATTGAATGATAGAAATGTGCTATGGTATAGGCTGGAGGAATGCCTCATGTAAACTTATGTGGGGCCAGGCGTCATCTGCAAAAGGTGATGAATGATAGCTAAATTCTGGGTTTCAAAGGACTGAGGTGCGCCTGACCCAAGTCATGGTATTTTCAGTCACCTTATATGCATGCGAAAGCTGGACAATGAATAAAGAAGACCAAAGAAGAATTGATGCCTTTGAATTATAGTGTTGGTGAAGAATATTGAATATACCATGAACTGCCAGAAGAATGAACAAATCTGTCTCGGCAGAAGTACAGCCAGAATGCTCCTTATAGAAGCAAGGATGGTGAGACTTCGTCTTAGGTACTTTGGATATGTTATCAGGAGTAACCAATCCCTGGAGAAGGACATCATACTTGGTAAAGTAAGGGGTCAGTGAAAAAGAGAAAGACTCCCAAAGAGATGGATCGACACAGTGGCTGCAACAATGGGCTCAAGCATAACAATAATTGTGAGGATGGTGCAGGACTGGGCAGTATTTCATTGTTGTACATGGGGTTGCTATGAGTTGGAACTGACTCGATAGCACCTAACAACAACAACGAAGAGGATTTTAAAAAGATGTTGTGAGCAACCTTTAAGTCCCCGGACTAAGATGTACCTGACCCAAGCCACAATATCCTCAATCACCTTATATGCATGCAAAAGTTGGATAATGAAAAAAAGAAGACAGAAGAATTGATGTGCTCGAACTGTGGTTGTTGGTGAAGAATACTGAATATACCATCGGCTGCTGAAAGAATGAACAAATCAGTCTTAGAGGAAATACAACTGGGATGTTCCTTTGAAGTGAGGATGGTGAGACTTCGTCTTGCTTACTCTGTACATGTTGTCAAGAAAGATCAATCACTAGAAAAGGACATCATGGTTGGTAAAGTAGAAGGTCAACAAAGCAAGGGAAACCTTCAATGAGATAGACTGACAACAGTGGACTCAGACATACCAATGATCATGAAGATGGTACAGGACTGGGCAATGTTTCATTCTGTTATACATAAGGCCACCATGAGTTGGAGTTGACTCAATGGCACCTGACAACAACAATAACATGGTGTTTATATCCTTTCCTTATGATCCACAGATACAGTTTGCTCTTGAATAGGACCGTGGGCCTGGGATACTTTATTGGTGGTCCTGAAAGTCAACCATGTTTGCACGGGTTGGAGAGAAGATGTTCTGGAAGTCTAGGGGCAGGGACATACTTCCCTTCCCCATGGCCCGAGAGGCCTCTGGGAAGCAGCTATAGGGTGTAATGAGGAGTCAGACCCCTGACTTGTTTTGTGAGAGAAAAAAGTATGTAAAATGTTCTGGATGAGTTGTGATTTAAATTTAAATTTAAAGTCATCCCCAAAGCTTATGCTTCTCATCAGAGCCTATGGTCACAGCTTCTCTTTTTCCTTCCCTTCCCTTCTCTTCTCTCTCCTCTTTTAGTCTGTTCTCCCCTCGCCTTCCCTCTTCTCCTCTCCCCTTCTTTCTTCTCTCCTCTCTCTCTTTCTCTCTCAGCAAACATATCCTCTTTCCCAACCAACTTCTTGTTGAGGGCTGTTTGGAGTGACAAATTCTCCACAAGATGGATCTGATTCATCCTGTGTGGTACATATAGTCCTGTAACAGGAACATGTGAAAACAGGCCCTTGAATAAGCGGGACTCGTGGCTGCCTACTGCCAACATCTCCCAGGAGAACAAGATTGAATAACAGGCACAGGCTGGACTTCGTGCATGGAGCCAACCCCAAGCAAAAATCGCTTGTGCTGAGGACAGCAAGGGGGACTGCACAGAGAGGGTGTGAGTGAAAACCTGCTTTCCAGCGAAATGTGACCCCGAATCTTAATAATGTTTTTCTAGATACGGTTTCAGCTTTTAAAATATCTTGCAAATGAGGCCTTTCCTGTCCCGGGTGAGTGGGCTCTCCCCTCCTTCTCCATCTGACACCCGTGTCACTGCCAACGATTGGGAAGAGGGCAGGAAACCACCCCACTGCCAGGCAGGCTGACTTGATGGGGCATTCATCAGGAGGTTTGGGTGTCTCCAGCTAGTAAATACACTTGATGTTGTGAACCCCGTACATAAAAGGCAAAGTATCACATTTTCCTCTGAATTCTTGAGGAAATTGCTCTCATATACAACACCAACCTTTGGCCGTGTGACAGAGATGGAGTGTCGTTTGCATGCCATTACCAGGCCATAAAGTCTGGTCAGGGCTGCCATTTCGGAGTTTCCGATCTTTTGGGATCCTTGGAAGGTCACCGCACAGGTCAGCTTTGTTTAGTCTGGTCCGTAATGGTGTAAAGTGGCCTTGACTGTTGGGTCTACCTAAATAAGGCCCTATCTGTTTGATACTTCAACAGTCCCTCTAAGTTGTATATATGTTTCGCTTTCTAATATTCGAGGCAGAATTGGATTTCATTGTTAATAGAAGGCAAATTGTTTCTAAAAACAACTTCATCTTGCTTTGAAAATTAGCCAGGGTTCCGAGGGCCCCTTTATGTTAAGGGATAATCTACGTTTTCCCTAGGAAAATTTTATAATGCTTCTGTTTTTCGCATGCACATTACCCATTCTTTGCATCTCTTTAAGATGCTCATGTGAACATACGCTATTAAAAAAATTATTGAAGTATAATATACTTGGAGAAAACAGCACGTGAGTGTACAGCAACTGTTCACAAACTGAACACACCCTAGTATCCAGAAACACCATCATCAGCCCCCCAAGAGTCCCCCTGTGTCCCCTCCACTTGAACATATACAGTTTTTAATTTCTTTTGCTAATAATTTACCCAAGGTTGTCTACATTGCAATTTATTCCTCTTCTCCTGGTGGTGCAGTGGTCTCCGAACCGACCACATGAATCGAGAGGGGAAAAGAGCTTGTCTGATCCTTTGGGTAATAAGAAGCAGGGTCTTTCTAGAATACTTTGAATATGGCATAGTAATGTCCTATGCAGCTTTGCAAATTCATCAGTATCTTGTTAAAATGGGGTTCGTTTTTATATGGATCCATCTAGAGGCTCAAGTCAGAGTCCCATATACATTTCACACAATAAAAACCTACTTTCACATGATTAGCCTCAACCGCCAGGGTCTGTCTATCCAACTCACACGCCTGAAACACTCCCAAACCCCAAACCCATTCTGACTCATAGTGACGCTAGAACCCACTTAATCCATGTTACATGATGAAGGCCTCGGGGGCAGAGAGGATAGCGGTGGAAGAAAGATGCTTGTTGCAAAAATTATTTTTGCTCCGAGGTTTTTAAGTGTACATGGGTTCTGCTCCTTGATCCCTCTGTATTTCAAAAGGAATCCTGTTTGAAGCACTATAGATGGGCTTTCCAATTTAAAAATTGTCCTGTTCCTTTCTTCCAAGGCTCCTTGGCTCCCAGCACCGTTTTCATTACAGCAACATAAATAAAAAGTGACATAAAATTATACAGCCCTGTGTAAAGTAGTTTAAGGAGAATGTCTTTTATGGCAGCTTTTATGGTTTCACCAGTTAGTTATTAGATTTTTTCCGTTTTTAATTCCACGTCTGGAGTGTGCGTTTCTGAAGGGTTTCTTCCCCGCATTTTCATCTCC
>NW_004443940.1:17451544-17464316 GCF_000243295.1 Trichechus manatus latirostris | reverse complement strand
GGGGCGGGGGCGGGGGGGGAGTTTAGCCCTCTTTAGCTGACTTTCTGGTTTCATGAAGGCATTTTATTACAGCCTGTTGCTAGATCTGGGCAAAGCACGTCCCTCGGGAGAGAAGCCAGCATTGAGCTTTTCTTCAGCAAGCAGAGTTTCACCTTCTGATGAACACTTAAGGCTCTGCGCGGTAGCCCGTGGCTGGTCTCCCGCTGCAGCGCAGCGCTGGACCTGAAGCTGCTAAGTCCCAAGTTTTTAGTAACTTTCCAAACATTCCCGGGGAGTGAGAATAACAGAGATTTACTCCTGCCAAAAGTTAATCACGCAGAAAAGGCAAAATTTAGATCAGCGTATGGATTATTTTTTAATGCGATCGCTCGACAGCAGAGGGCAAAGAAACCGGAAGTTGTACACTTAGCATCGGCCGAGTCTGGACCATTGCAATTTGATTCATTTCGGAGAATTGCATTAAGTTTTAGGCTTTGGCTTGGGTTGGACTGTTCTGTTTGGGAGTGCATGATGTCATCGTGTCAAGCGTGTCACAGCTGAGGCACTCTGGTATTTATGTTGGCTTCAGAGCTAGCCCAGACGACATGGCAGGCCCAATTTATTGCTACTTTAACTTTGTTTAGTCATGGAGAGGCTTTATTTATATGGGTAAATTTCAAACAGTGGCCAACAGTGACCGCACAATGAAAAGGCCTGCAAGATTCATCATTGATAAATCACCTCGTTGCTGAGTTTCTTTAATTAAGGAGAGACTCCGTCTGTTGATCCCTGTGGTTGCTGGAAGGAAAGCAGGGTGGGGAGCGCTTTGATTAATCCATTTTTCAGCCCAGCTTTCGAAAGTGAGTCTCCTGTTTCTGATTGTAGCCGGGCAAAGACCTAAATAAAAATTTATCTTGTCAAAACCTATGGGCTCACTGAAAGCAAATAAAGAAGTTTTATGGCATCCACTATAAAGTTAAATAAATAGCGAGAAAGTGCAGTGTGTCCCGTGGACATTTTTCAGTACAATACGTGGCCATTCTTTGGGGAGAGTTCATTAACTTTGATAAAATTACTTTTAATGGTCTACTCATTATCGCCATCATCAAATTCTCCACTTGTCTGACGTTCCAGTGTTGTTTTAACACCTGATTAAAATCGAAGACTGGGGGCTCCTGGCTTGGTGCTGTTGGAACTACCCAGGATGGAAGGCTCAAATAGTGCTTCTAAATGGTAAAATATAGACATTGAAAGCAGCATTGCAAGTATCAGGGGATCATTTTGTACTGATACCTCTAGGAGGTAAGTCGACCTTCTTGGTAATGATGGAGTAGAGGGGACAAGAGGGTAAAGCTGTTTCTGAGCAAGGGGCCTCATCTTTGCTTGAATTGACATTTCATGTGGGGGATTCCCTCTGCTGAGAAAAGTCTAAAAAAAATATTGGGATTGGAATGCTCTTTTCACTAAATTCACTTTAAGTAGACTGTCTGAGCATGGGCTCATGGTAGAGTACATTTTTATTTCTAGTTAACAAATGTCTTTGCACCAGACAAAAGACAGCAGCTTGTGATAGAGAAGGCGAATTTTGACCGTAGAATGGGCTTGAAAGTATTTGCTTTTCCTTTTTAGGTTATGAAAAGGGTGCTGTCTTGATACCAAGCTTTGGGATCCATTTACAGGAAAGCGCGATTTCTCAAGTGTCAAGGCTCAGGGCGTGATGCATTTGGCAGCCCGCCGCTGTCTATTTGATGGAGCTGTACAATAAATGCCAGCTTGGGGGAATAGAGAACATTTTGAGAACCATCTCTTGTGGGGTCCTGGTGCTGTAGGCTCCTACTTTGGGACATGACATCTTTGTGTTGACAGAATAAAGCTGCACTTGGATGTCAGCCGATGGTTTTGCAAGCTTTTGGCTCCTTTCCTGCATCCTGTCATTGTGCCCAACTTTATTAATGGGGCAAGGCTCCCTGTGACCGAGAGTGGTGGGCAGGGTGGTGCTAGGTGAGTAGGGCTGCTCTGCCAGGGTCTAGTTAGGAGAGGTAGGGAGGAGGGCGTGTTGGAGGAAGTAGTCTGATCTAGAGAACTGGATCTGAATCACTCACTTGTGTAGGCTTCAGGATTTCAAGGTGCCAAAGTCCACCATTTGGGTCTACTCTACAATGCTGGCTGTTTTAGCCCTTTGGCAGGCCTTTCCTTGGGTCAGTGAGACAAAAAATTGCTCAAATGTGGGACATTTTCAATATACTGGTCATAATCTGGACTATAAAATTTGGTCATAGCTTGACCACTTCAAGTTGAATCTAGCTCATCCACTTTCTATCTTTTTGGTTGATTCTAAGATACAGTTCAAGGCTATCGTAGTGTTACCTTAGTTTGCCCTTTGCATAAGCAGATCAGTTGCCGTTGAGCTGACTCCAACTCATGGTGACCCCATGTGTGTCAGAGTAGAATTGTGCTCCATAGGTTTCCGATGGCTGATTTTTTGAAAGTGGGTACCAGGGCTTTCTTCCAAGATGCCTCTGGATGGACATGAACCTCCAACCTTTTGGTTAGCAGCTAAACACATTAACTCTTTGCACCACCCAGGGGCTCCACATAAGGAAGGACACTTCACTTTTTCCCAGTGTGGAGGTCAGAGGTTAACAACTGGGCAACAAGTATATAGTAAGCTCTCACCGTGGGTCTAGCAGGTGTAAGACAGTGCAGAGACCCAAAAGAATACAACATCATGGCCCTTGCCCTGAAGAGGCTTCTAATCTCTTAGATGTAGGTAGGGTTTATATAACTGCTAGATTGAAAGTGAGGACTCCTACTGGTGTTCTCATAAAAATATCATTGTTCTTTCCTTCCAAGCCTGTGTTATGGGGCTAGTTCTCCACCCCCTGGGTGAAATCTAGGGAAAATTCCATTACTTTTCTGGTTACTCTGTGATCCTTTGCTTGCAAAAATGTTCTTAATTCAGTATTACAAAAATGATTTTTCATCTCTGGCTGCCCATCAGAATCACCTGGGCAGCTTTAAAAAAAAAAAAAATTGATACGCAGGCCGCACCCTAGACCAATTAAACCTGGGGTCCCGTATCAGGAATTTTAAAAACTCCCCAGGTGATCCCAGTGGACAGCCAGGGTTGAGGACCACTGAAAATAAAATGTGAGGTTAATAAACTCTAGATTTTATTTAAAATTAGAGCACCTTCTCTTCTCTTCCTCCTGCCTGGAATTCTGTGTAAAGGAGGAAGGCGTGGGGGGCTTCTACTTCTCACCTTACAAGCCTTTTCCTCCCTGCCAATTCACTCACCAAAGTTGTTGATTGCTCTGCGCTTGAGGTGGGTGGTTGTTGGGAGGGAGGAAGAGGTCATGGCTAGGAGGCTCTAATGTGACTGGCATTGGTGTCATCTGACATGGCTTCCTCTGGCTGTGGTGGATGTTTAAAGCTGATTGTTTTGTGTGTGTGTTTGTCTGTGTGCGTGGTGGTGGCGGTGGTGGGGTCTGAAAGCATTTGTGTGTTCTTCAGAGACTGCCTTCCATCTCTGAGAATCTCTCCTCTGCAGTTGCCTTGGCTTTTCAGTAGTCTGACTCACACAGAGAGGCTCAGTTGGTGTCCCAGTGTCTCCCCAGTAGGCTGTCTTGGGCAGAGTCCCTTTAAGATGGTGACAAGTTGGCTCTCACTCAGTTATGTGGGCCATCCTCTTCTTCTCTCTACTTTCAGACTTGGTAGCTACCCTTTCCCCTTAGGCTTGCCCACACTTTGGCTCATCCATGCAAGGTTCTGGCACCAGCCTCTGGTGCTCCACAGACTCCAGGGAACACTGAACAAGCTCTAACTGGTCTCAATGAAGTTCCTTTCACCAAGTTTAAGGTAAGGGGAAGCACTACCACTTTGGCAGAAAACACTAGTTGTCTTCCAATATTTGTTCTATTTTTCTCCCACAGCTGCAAATGCAGCTTCCCAGAGTAAAGACTACATTTCCTAGTTTCCCCTGCAGCTAGGCATGGCCATACGACTAAATTCTGATCGATGACATGTTGAGCTGAAGTCGTGTGAGCAACCAGCTCCCATTCTTTCTCCTGTCTTGCTGTCATGGATTGAATCGTGTCCTCCCAAAATATCTGTCAACTTGGCTAGACCATAATTCCCAGGATTGTGTGATTGTTTGCCATTTTATCATCTGATGTGCTTTTCCTATGTGTGGTAAACCCTATTGCTATGATGTTGATGCGATGGGATTAGAAGCAGTTATGGTAATGAGGCAGGACTCAATCTACAAGATTGAGTAGTGTGTTGAGCTAAGAGAGACAGGGGGACCTCATACCAGCAAGAAACAAGAGCCAGGAGAATAGTGTGTCCTTTGGACCTGAGCTCCCTGCGCTGAGGAGCTCCTTGTCCAGGGAAGATTGATGACAAGCACATTCCCCCAGAGCCGACAGAGAGAGAAAGACTTCCCCTGAAGCTGGCACCCTGAATTTGGACTTCTAGCCTCCTAGACTGTGAGAGAATAAATTTGTTTGTTAAAGCCATCCACTTGTGGTATTTCTGTTATAGCAGCACTACTTGACTAAGACACTTGCTTAGGGCAGCTTAACTTCCTCCCATTTTAAATTTAAATTTGTATTACCAGGTTACTCTTGCAAAAGACTGTGACAATTCACATTCCTACCAGCGATATACGAGAGTGCCCATAACCTTGAATCCTTGCCGAATGGATGATACCGTTCTTTTTAATTTTTCCAAATCTGGTAGATAAATAATTTTATCCTAGTATTGCTTTAACTTGAAGTTCCCTGAGTAACAATAGCTGAGCATCTTTTCATAAGGTTAGCATTCACGCGGCCAATTCTTTTTAAGTCTTTTTTCATTGTATTATTTGTTTTCTATTTCTCTCACTTGTTCTGTGTTCGTTTTTTGGTTGCTTTCTTGACTTCTTTTGGAGGAATTATTTTTTATCATTAATTTCTTCCCTCTATTAGTTTGTTAATTTTATATTTTATTTTACTAATCTTTTAATGGTTGTCCTAGAATTTAAACATACATCTTTGACTTATGGAAGTCTATTGTAATGTTGCATTTGGGTTCCCTATGAGACAGACTCTGAGATGGAGATTAGTGTAGAGGAAGTGTATTGGGGGTGCTCTTGGATGTAACACCGGTGGAAGGGAAGAAACACAAATGGAAAGGAAGGAAAGGAAGCAGGTTTGGCAGAGGGAGAATTTGGGCTGCAATACAATTATAACAAAGAAAAAACGTTATCCCCAGGGGACCTCTGAAGCTGAGATGGCCCTTCAGAGTGGTCCTGAGTTTGGGTGAGAGGACCAGGTCTTTATACCCATGCATTGACCAGTCATTGGATGCAGGCTGCCCTGGGAGTAGGTCATTAAGTCTTGAAGGGGGAATCTGGCTAGTGCAGAATAGATTCCATCCACTACATATAAATTAATATTTTTATCCCTTCCCAGGCAATGCAAAGACCTTAGAACACTTTTTTTTATTGTCATTTATGTTTATTAGATATATATTTTAAATTCCATAAGACATTATTATTATTGTTTTTACATTATATATTAATTTAGATTTACCCACATATTTACCATTTCTGTGACTTTTCATTCCTTTTTGTGTCTCTGAGCTTCTATTTGGGATCCTTTCCTTCTGCTTAAAGAACTATCTTGAGAATTTCCTTTAGTACAGGTCAGTTGGTAATAAATTATCCAAATTTTTCTCTGTCTTAAAACATCTTTATTTCACTCTCATTCTTGAGGAATATTTTCGCTGGTATAGACTTTCAGGTTGATGATTATTTTCTTTCGTCTGAAAATGTCATTATTTTGCATTCATTCTTAAAGTATATTTTCACTGATGTAGATTCTTGGTTGGGAGCTTTATGTTTTAGCACTTTAAATGTTTTACTACTGTCTCTTACCTCCATAGTTTTTGAGGGGAGGTCAGTGGAATTTCTAATCATTGTTTACTGTATCTGATATGTGTTTTCCTCTCTGGCAGCTTTCAAGATTTTCTCTTTCTCTTTGGGTTTCAGCAGTTTGACTCTGATGTGAATGGTGTGGTTTTCTTTGTATCTGTCCTGCTCATGGCTCACTGGGTTTCTTGAATCCTTAAATATATACTAGTTCTTTAACTATTATTTATTCCCCATTGTCTCTCTCCTCTTCCTCTGGGATTCTAATGATTCATATCTTAGACCTTTTGGTATTGTCCCACATGACCTCAAGGCTCACATTCTTGGTTAGCGTTTGCTCTGTGCATGTGTGATTTGAGTGTCAGAGAGAGATTTGGGCAGAGTTTAACCCTCTCTGGATTTCTCTTTTCTGTGATTTCTCCTTCACTTTTCAGTGGCTGTGGTGAACCCAAACTCTGACTTCTGTATCTTTCAAGCTAGTAAGGTTGTGGGTTTCTATTGGAATTCTATTGAATCCACCCTGTGCAGCACTGCCTTTGGCCTTCCCTCAGGCTAATGCCATAAAAATAGGTATTCATCCTGCGCTGCCTACTCTCCTCCATTTTTGTTCACTCTCCAGCGCCTTCAGGTGGTTGTTTATTTTTATTTTTTGAATTTTGCCCGGAGTTTATGGTTGTAATCTGTGGGAGATTTGGGTGGGGTAGGCTACTTCATTCTATCGGAGGTGGAAGGCCAGTTGTTTTCTCTTAACTCGTCATCGAGTTGATCCTGACTCATGGCAATCCCGCATGTTACAGAGTAGAATTGCTCCATGGGTTTTTTTGGCTGTAATTTTTATGGAAGCAGATCACCCGGCCTTTCTTCTGTGGTCCTGCTGGGTGTGTTTGAACCATCAACCTTTAGGTTAGTATTCAAGCACAAACAATTTGTGCCACCCAGGGACCTTGTTTTCTCTTAGTACTTTGAAAATATCATTCCACTGTCCTCCAACTTCTCTTACGTCTGTTGAGCATTCAGCTGTCAGTCTTGTTGAAATTAATAGGTCTTTTTCTTCTCTGTCTTTTTAGAGGATTTTTCCTTTTTCTTTAATTTTCAAAGATTTTACTAAGTTTGGCAATATGTGGGATTTTCTTTTTTTCCCATCTTTTCTTTTAGTGGTAGTAATTCTGATTCACAGCACTTCTTGAATCTGTGGCTTATTTCTTTTGCCAGTTTTGGAAAATTCCTACGCATGAGCTTTTAAAATATTGGTCCTGCTCATTCGGTCCCTCTTCTGCTTTCAGGACTTCAATTACGTGTATGCTACATCTTTTCACCTTGTTTTTATGTCTTTTTTTTGCTTTACTTTCCATCATGTTTTTTTTTTTCCCTCTGTGCTTCAGTCTGGATATTTTTTTCTGAACTACTTTCCAGTTAACCAGTTTTCTTTTCAGCTGCTGTTATGCTCAACTCTTGAATTTTAAATTCTACTTACTGTATTTTGCAGTTCTAGAATTTATATTTGTTTCTTTTTTAAAGTTTGCAATTCTTTATTGAAAATTTTGATCTTATCATCTAATGTCTTGAACTAATTAATATCAGTTATTTTGTAGTCTGTATTTCAGCTAAAATATGTGGATCTTCTGTGAGTCTGTTTCTATTGTATGTTTTTTTCTCTTGGTTTTTGGTCATTTGTTCTCATCTCCTAGCATTACTGGAGATAATTTGAGGTTCTCTATGATGTTACATTCTTCTAGACAGAATCTGTTTTGTGTTTGTGAGGAACTGGCTACAAGATCACCTTGATCCAACCTGCGATTAAGTTGATTTGAAGCTAGTCTTCAGTTTTGGGGATGGCTGCTCTATTTTGGTCCATCATTATGCCTGTGGTATAGCCACTTGGGTGTCCCAACTGAGACTCTCATGTGTTTACCAAGTCCTCCTCTTTGGTGATCTCTGAACTATAATATTTGCCCCCACCCCCCCCACACCAAAGAATGCCACATGTTCTTCTTAGTCTGTCATCTACTTTCTGCTTAGCTTCTTAGCCTTTCAGCTGCTGCTTTGAAACCTGTAAATGTCTTGCAGGCAAAAGGAGTGCTGCATATTGAACTCACTTCTCTTCTTTCCAGGAACTTGGCTCCTCAAGTCCTCACTGGCTTGGTAGCTCTCTGAAGCCTTCAAGGAGGTTAAAAAGTATATTTTGTCCAAATGTTCCAGTTGTTCTCAGTAGGAAGATGAGTCTTCAACAAGAATTGCTACAATTGCCAAAAGTAGGACTCTCCAGTTTTTTTTTCATCAAGGACTCAGAATATCTTAAGGTCTAGTATTAACTTGGAGCATCTTGTTACATGGAAAAATGCATTAAATTTCAAGGATGATTATGAGAGAAAAAGAGAATCAAAAGGACATGACACAATATATCTTCAATGTCCACAAATATATCAATATTTCAGTTTATCAGGATATACAACAGCTTTATATTATTCCATTGTCAGCAAGCTATTGTTGTTTTCATGTGATCCTTCATAGTATGGGGGAGTGCTCCAGAATCTTCCTACTGAATACAAAAGAAGACCAGCCTCATTGCAGGGCTGTTGTGTGGGAAGAACAAAGTAGCTATCAGGTTAACAGTGTACCCAGTGCTCATTGCCATGGCTGCAGAGCGGACTCTGAGCTGAGATGTTGATTCAGCTCAGAATGAATCTCCTATGCCTGTTAAGTTGCTTAAAGGTAGCTGGTTTGGGCGAGTATAGGTTGTGTTCATGGCAGAAGAAAAGGCGGTGGACTCATCTTCTCAGCTCAAGTGGCCTCATCCCAAACAGACGGTATGGGACTCAGCGATCATGGCAGGGGCCATATCCTTTGCTCTCCACTTCACTGTGACATCCCTGTAACCTGTAGTCTGCCCATTTTATTCATCCATAACCCCCAACTCCCCTGACTTTGGCTGCATCTATCTGATACTTCCTCACCCTTTCATTCTCCCAGAGCCCTGGTGGCTCAGTGGTTAAGAGCTACGGCTGCTAACCAAAAAGTTGGCAGTTCAAATTCACCATCTGCTTCTTGGAAGCCCTATTGGGGCACTTCTACTCTATCCTATAGGGTCACTATGGGTCAGAATCGACTTGACAGCAATAAGTTTTGTTGATTTTTAAAAATTTTCCCACCTCTGCCTCCTCCTAAACCCACATCCTTATCACCTTAGTTCCTGTGGCACAGACCCATGCCTGTAGCTTGGTCAAGCAGAGAGAGAGAAGGGAGCAGGTTTTCAGGAATATATTTGTGAGAGATAATGAGGTACACAGAGTGGTGGTGTCTGGAATGTTTTCACTAGAAGAAACATAGGAAAAAACCTGGAATTATAACAAGTCTTGGACTCCCTCATTCTAGCCTACAGCTGACAAGCCAGTGATCTTGTGGATTGCATCAGCAACCTGTATGAAAAAAAGGTTCTCACCGGAAGGTCAATGCCTTCTTCAGTCTCTCTGCCTTTCCTCTCACTTAGAGGATAGTTGTTGGAAAAGTATCCTTTAAAAAGTTCTTCAGAAAAATCCAGACTTTGGGAAACTCACAGAACAAACAATCTGGTTTCTTTAAGAAATAATTTGCAAGAGGAAAAATAGATAGAGGGGAACCTGTAGATTGATAAAAGACTTAAGAGATAAATCAACCAATTGAAATATGTGGACATTATTTGGATCCTTATTTTAAAAGATACTGTAAAAGAAGTATGACATTTATGAGATAATTAGAAATCTGAACATTGACTGGATATTTGGTATTAGAAAATTATTACTAAGCTTTTAGACGATAGTGGCAATATAGCTGTGTTTAAAAATAGTCTCTTTTTGAGACATGTACTAAAATATTTATGAATAAAATAAAATACTGTTTGGGACGGGCTTTGAGATAATATAATGGGAGAAGAGGGTATGGATATGGATGAAAGAAGATTGTCCATGAATTGATAGTTGTAGAAGCTGAGTGAAGAGAACAGGGCGATTTATTATATTATTTTGTTTACTTTTGTACATATTCCAAAATTTCTATAATAAAAAGATAAAAAGACCTCTCTGTATTCCTGGGCAACTTTGTAGAAAGAGTACCAAACATCTCACAATTAATACAATTCAGCCTGTCCATTCCACTTTGCATAATATCCCCAAAATGATGCCTCTAACATAAGGAAGCTTCCAGGACTGAAGAAAGTAGCACATATTGTGGGGTGAATTTTCAATTTCACATAAAATCCAAATTGGCTTGAATCCTACTCTCTTAGACTTAATGCTTGTAACAGATCATCCAGGTTATTCTACTGTGTGTGTGGCTAAGACTCATTTCATGGCTTTTGAAATGGGATTCCACCACAGGCCACAAGACTGCCTGACTTGTTTGACAGACCACTTTTTGTCCTGAATACTTAAAACTAAGAATAAACGGGAAAATTGAGTTGGGTAGGGTTTCTATGCACATACTAATTTTAAATGAGTTCCTATTGAGTATCACCCCCATGTGTCTGTCAGTTTGTCGTACTGTGGGGGCTTGCATGTTGCTGTGATGCTGGAAGCTATGCCACTGGTACTTAGATACCAGCAGGGTCAACCCATGGTGGACAGGTTTCAGCTGAGCTTCCAGACCAAGACAGACTAGGAAGAAGGATCCGGCAGTCTACTTCAGAAAAGAATTAACCAGTGAAAACCTTAGGAATAGCAGTGGAACATTGTCTGATACACTGCCGGAATATGAGCTCCCCAGGTTGGAAGGCATTCAAAAGACAACTGGGGAAGAGCTGCTTCCTCAAAGTAGAGTCGACCTTAATGATGTGGATGGAGTCAAGCTTTTGTGACCTTCATTTGCTGATGTGGCATGACTCAAAATGAGAAGAAACAGCTGCAAACATCCATTAATAATCGGAAGGTGGAATGAGCAAAGTATGAATCTAGGAAAATTGGATATCGTAAAAAATGAAATGGAACACATAAACATTGATATCCTAGGCGTTAGTGAGCTGAAATGGACTGGTATTGGCCATTTTGATTTGGACAATCCTATGGTCTATTGTGCCGAGAATGACAACTTGAAGAAGAATGGCATTGCATTCATTGTCAAAAGAACATTTCAAGATCTATCCTGAAGTACGACGCTGTCAGTGATGGGATAATATCCATACGCCTACAAGGAAGACCAGTTAATATGACTATTATTCAAATTCACACACCAGCCACTAAGGCCAAAGATGAAGAAATTGAAGATTTTTACCAACTTCTGCAGTCTGAAATTGATCGAACATGCAGTCAGGATGCATTGATAATTACTGGTGATATTGGAATGCGAACGTTGGAAACAAAGAAGAAGGATCGGTAATTGGAAAATATGGCCTTGGTGACAGAAACGATGCCGGAGAGCACATGACAGAATTTTGCAAGACCAAGAACTTCTTCGTTGCAAATACCTTTTTTCACCAACATAAACTGCGACTATACACATGGGCCTTGCCAGATGGAATACACTGGAATCAAATCGACTACGTCTGTGGAAAGAGATGGTGGAAAAGCTCAATGTCATCAGTCAGAACAAGGCCAGGGGCTGACTGTGGAACAGACCATCAATTGCTCATATGCAAGTTCAAGTTGAAACTGAAGAAAATTAGAACAAATCTACTAGAGCCAAAGTACAACCTTGAGTACATCCCACCTGAATTTAGAGACCATCTCGAGAATAGATTTGACACGTTGAACACTAATGACCGAAGACGAGAAGAGTTGTGCAATGACATCAAGGACATCATACATTAAGAAAGCAAAAGGTCATTAAAAAGACAGGAAAGAAAGAAAAGACCAAAATGGATGTCAGAAGAGACTCTGAAACTTGCTCTTGAACATCGAGTAGCTAAAGCAAAAGGAAGAAATGATGAAGTAAAAGACCTGAACAGAAGATTTCAAAAGGCAGCTCGGGAAGACAAAGTAAAGTATTACAGTGACATGTGCAAAGAGCTGGAGCTAGAAAACCAAAAGGGAAGAACATGCTCAGCATTCCTCAAGCTGAAAGAACTGAAGAAAAAATTCAAGCCTCGAGTTACAATAGTGAAGGATTCTATGGGGAAAATATTAAACGACGCAGGAAACATCAAAAGAAGATGGAAGGAACACAAAGAGTCACTATACCAAAAAGAATTGGTCGACGTTCAACGATTTCAAGAAGTAGCATATGATCAGGAACTGATAGTACTGAAGGAAGAAGTCCAAGCTGCACTGAAGGCATTGGCGAAAAACAAGGCTCCAGGAATTGACAGAATATCAACTGAGATATTTCAACAAACGGATGCAGCTATGGAAGTGCCAAGAAATTTGGAAGACAGCTACCTGGCCAACCGACTGGAAGAAATCCATGTTTATGCCTATTCCCAAGAAAGGTGATCCAACAAAATGTGGAAATTATCTAACAACATCATTAATATCACACGCAAATAAAATTTTGCTGAAGATCATTCAAAAGCAGCTGCAGCAGTATGTCGACAGGGAACTACTAGAAATTCAGGCTGGAAACAGAAGAAGACATGGAATCAGGGATATCATTGCTGATGTTAGATGGATCCTGGCTGAAAGCAGAGAATACCAGAAAGATGTTTACCTGTGTTTTATCGATTATGCAAAGGCATTTGACTGTGTGGATTATAACAAATTATGGATAACATTTCGAAGAATGGGCATTCCAGAACACTCAATTGTGTTCATGAGGAACCTGTACACAGATCAATAGGCAGCTGTTTAGACAGAACAAGGAGATACTGCGTGGTTTAAAGTCAGGAAAGGTGTGTGTCAGGGTTGCATCCTTTCACCATACCTATTCAATCTGTATGCTGAGCAAATAATCTGAGAAGCTGGACTATATGAAGAAGAA